>NC_134792.1:44259746-44284746 GCF_046742065.1 Oratosquilla oratoria | reverse complement strand
TCTATATTTCTTCATACTCATTGGATGTGCAACCCTGTAGGCTGTCACATACTCCCCGGACCTAATTCAAGTAAGGTAATAAAGGGAAATGAAATCGCATTGAAACGGTTGTGTTCTGGAAGCCTTCAGCTTCCGACGGAAAAAAAAAAGGTGATCATGTTGCCAAAGGGCTGTTTCGGCTCTCGAGGACGGGTCAAATAAACAACAATGACAATAACAACAACGGGGAGGGGAAAGGCAAAGCAGGGAATTGGCGTAGGCTGTCACAAAAAAAAAAAAAATCTTTTTTTCGAAAGGGCGTCAAATCCACGGCCTTTGGTGTCAAAGGAAGCGGTGGCCACGGATACTGTGAAGTATTCACATAACATGGGATATTTTGGGCTGCCTGAAAAGGCTCTTATCTATTCATTCATTATCGTTTCTAATATTCATTTATTCACTTATTTATGTAATTACTATTTATTCATATTTATTTACTTATTTGTTTGTGTATTCGTTTATTTGTTTATATTTATATTTATTCGTTATTTGTCAACTTATCGATTTATTTTCTCATGTATTGTATATTTAGTTGTTCTTTTATTTATTTGATTATGGTAAGGTTCTCCTCGTTGGGTAAATCGGCCAGGACTTGAGCAGGCCATCTGTGTGCAGGCTGGCAGGGCCATGAGCAGGCCATCTGTGTGCAGGCTGGCAGGGCCATGACGCAGGCCGCCCTCAGCAAACACACCGGCGCCATTCTCCAAGCTCCCATCTCGGTGCCCATTCCCGCCGCTCGGAGATTTATTAAGAGATTTAAACCGTTCTCCTTCCCTCGACGTCAAAGAATAACTGCGACCCCCCTCTGCAGAGCAATGTCGACACAAGAATAGGTCACTTCACTCCGGAAAGGAAGCGGAACGATGTGACGTAATGAGCCGGTGTGACCCTCAACGGATTCGACTTGCGTCTTCGTTCTGAGTCGCTAACGTATCTTGAGGCAGCCAGGCTAGATGATACCTTGCGCATCTACTGACGCCATAGCCTTAGTTTACGTAAAAGAGTGAAATGAAAGATAGGGCTTTAGTCCACTCTGGACTTTAGTCTCTCCTACACGGAGAGAGTCTCTCTCTCTCTCTCTCTCTCTCTCTCTCTCTCTCTCTCTCTCTCTCTCTCTCTCTCTCTCTCTCTCTCTCTCTCTCTCTCTCTCTCTCTCTCTCTCTCTCTCTCTCTCTCTCTCTCTCTCTCTCTCTCTCTCTCTCTCTCTCTCTCTCTCTCTCGCTCTCTCTCTCTCTCTCTCTCTCTCTCTCTCTCTCTCTCTCTCTCTCGCTCTCTCTCTCTCTCTCTCTCGCTCTCTCCCTCTCTCTCGCTCTCTCTCTCTCTCTCTCTCTCTCTCTCTCTCTCTCTCTCTCTCTCTCTCTCTCTCTCTCTCTCTAACGCAAAGTGAGCATAAGTCTTCCACGGAAGCTGAGCATATGTTGCTTACGCAATAATGACAATTTAGTGGCCGCATCCACCCCCACCCCCACCCCCACCTAGTGCATGTTATACATTATACATTGTCTGGCACCACCTTATTCACTGCTTATTTAAGGCTGCATTACTCTGGGCCCATGTATTCGGGTAGGGGTTGTTGGTTTAGTAATTATTGTTGTTGTTGTTGTTCTTTATGGTGGTGGCATCGTTGTTGTTGCTGCTCTCGTCGTTGTTGTTACTGTTTCTGTCGTTGATTTCGTTGTTGTTGTTGTTGTTGCTGCCGCTTCTGCTGTTGTTGTCGTCCCCCGGGGAGGGTAAAGATAATTGCAATGTGCAATCGTAACTAAGCTAGCCGTGATTAACGCAATCGACGACAATGAAGCACAGTCCTAATTACCGTATTAAAAGTTATTTGCGTTGCATCTCCGTGGGACTGATTAGAATTTGATAAGGTGAGGGTCCCAGGGCCCGAGGCGCCTAATTAGAATCTAATGGCACCCGAAGCAGCAGGCGATCTTAATAATTACCTGCTACAAAAATTATTATCGTATCTGACCCAAATACAAAGGGAATGAATACGCTGCACCTTTCTCGTGTTTACATAATTTCTTTGGTATTAAAACTATTTATAAACTCCCACATTAAACTGGTATACACTTTGTATCTTTACTATGGTTGTAAGGCCACTTTACACGGTTGTAAGGTTTATGTTAACTGTAAGGTTACGTTAACGATATGACGTAAACATTGTCACGTCACGTTGAATGTGTAGTCAACGTGACGTCAAAATGTCGTGCGGGGGCGATATGACGTCACTAAGTGTGCAGTAGGCGGGGGCGTGAGGGGGGGAAGGGATATGAAGTATCTAAAATCGTACTTTTCCTTTAAATATTTACCTTTTTTGGGTGGCGTGGGGGTGAGGGGCACGTATGCAATATATCATAACTATGAGCGCTTTATGAAAGCCTCTTTTACTTGACTTTGCGAAAGTGCCGTCGCCCTCTCCCTGCCTCTTTCACCGCTGATAGGTTGAGCATATTCGAATGGTGTCACCACTGCAGATACACACATCTACAGATGCATTGATGTTTGTTGTTCGAACATGATTCATGATTCAATTAGCCAATCAGAAGGAAAGAGTGCAGTGGGATCAAGTCCATTCTTGCCACATTAAAGAAAATTGATCCTACACTGGACGGACATTACCCAACTGAATGTTAAAACTTCGAAGTTGTATTACTTGCGGTAACCTCTTCGTGAAATTCTTGGAGTTCGTGGAAAATGTGCACTTAAGATCCACTTTACACGTGCAGTTAGGCTTGACAGTTTTGCCTGAATTGTAGGACTGAATGTCGCGTACTGTGGCCGGCGTCTTCAACCAGACCTGTCTACTCTGGTGCATTCACAGGTGAATGAAATCACTTGACGGCAGCTAGAATAGATACAAGCATCAAATATAGACCTCAGAGGGCAACAATTGTGCATGGGAAAGGGGCCTGAAGGACCCATATCCCACACAAAGTGGAGAATCTATTGCTAAGAATTCTGTCCCCAATATAAAAGTTACCCCTTAAAATTTCCGCAATTTTTAGTTTTCTTAGTTTCTAATATACATCACAGAAAATTAAGCAGGGAGACTGTAATCATATTTTTGTTCTCATGTTTTGGGTCTTTTCCCTCGTGAATATTGTTTCTACTACATGATTGTAGTAATTATGTTTCAACTATTACTGTTAATTATAATACGTATTTACAACGAAAGATATAATTATGTCTCCAATGATTAATATTGGCTTGATTATGATATTGAATCCAAATGTTATATCACAATTAATATAATTGCTCATAATTGATGCAAGCACTGCTGCTTCTGATTGTATTTAGCTTAATTAATGAGTCAATCATTACACACTGCCAGCTCCATGGCTACAATGACATCTTTTCTCAGTGCACACGACTTTATGCCGTATCATCCTAGGCATAAGGGTTATCACGAGTCACGACTCGCCATGCACAACAGGTAAGGCGGTGGGAACGGTAAGGTCGCATTCTTTATGATATGCTGTTGAAATCGAAATGTTGTTTTCAAGATGATGACAGTGTACGTAGGAACCCTTTTTGGCCTGAAAGGACCGTTAGTAGTACTAAGAGTCTTTTTACCCCCTTTAAGGGAAGGGGGGTTCCAAAACCAAAGTTCCAAACCCATCCAAAACCCATTCATCGATTCTCCCAGCTCGTACTGGAAGGATCATCCCCGACCTGCCACACCGTTCGTGTAAACAAGGCAATGCAAGGAAACATAGTGCTTCCACTGCAGTTTATGATAACCGAAGTTGGTTTAGCTCCAACGCTTCATGATATGACAACCCCCCTCCCTCTCCTTCCATCCACTCGAAATATTTACGGAGCAGACAAGAAGAACATCCCTATATACATGGTCGTTTATTCGTGTATGTACTACAACGGTCGTTAATAACGCAATATAGACGCACTATATTGAAGTAACGGAGTCACCCCTAACTCTCTCTCTCTCTCTCTTTCTCTCTCTCTCTCTCTCTCTCTCTCTCTCTCTCTCTCTCTCTCTCTCTCTCTCTCTCTCTCTCTCTCTCTCTCTCTCTCTCTCTCTCTCTCTCTCTCTCTCTCTCAGAATTAGGCTCTCTTTAAGTGAGCTCTCACATCAAAAACCTTGAAGGTCTGGAGAATTAACTTCTGAATCCTGTTGCCAGGACGGCCAATTTATATACAGAGACAAAATGGCGGATATGATGTGCATAGACATGCAACTTTGCTCTCAACAGAATTTCATAAATAGGATAGAGCTGTTGAACAATAAAATTATATTTCTGCCTTTGACGAAGTTAGTACATTCTGGAAAGAAAAGAACTTTCTCCGCCAAAGGCATCATGGTTAGTTTGGATTGTATATCCACTTTATTTACGAGAGAATACCACGGTAATTAATAAAATAGCCTGGCGGCAACTATAACAAGATGGAAAGTGCCATCCAGTGTGAAAGGGGTTAATGGACCTGGGTATGAAATCCATATTTATGCATACACACACACACACACACACACACACACACACACACACACACACACACACACACACACACACACACACACACACACACACACACACACACACACACACACACATATATATATATATGTGTGTGTGTGTGTGTGTGTGTGTATACATACATATATATATAAATTTATATAATATATATATATGTATATATATATATGTGTGTATATATATATATATATATATATACATATATATATATATATATATATATATATATACACATATCTTATCCGAGAGTTGACACTTTGACGTGGTGGATAGACTTGAGAATCTTAATTTTTACAAAAGCTATGTCGATAGAGAGGAAATCTATGCAGGGTCACCCATATCGAACAGGTTTTGTATGAAAGATCAGGCAAAGAGCAGTTCACACAAACAGTCGCAGGACCCACTGCTAACTGGCACGTCCCTGATGGCAAACAGGGAAATTCCCCATAGATATATGGGGTACCGTCATAATGACGGCGTGGACCATTGAGCACCCTATAGATATATGGGGCTTCACCGTATATAAGGAAAAAGGTGACACCAGAGAAATATCTCACCAGAAACTAGTTGGCAGGGAGGTGAGATTATTGCCAAAAGCGTTTCATAACAAACATGAAAAAAAACAGGCGTTCCTGTTGGATTATCGTCTCCTAAAGGTCCAACCGCATTGTCTCATGTGCTTACGGGCAGTGTGCCACCGAATGTGGTAAACACTGTCCAAGCAGATCCAAGCCTTGGACATTAAACAGTATGAAGAAAATGAAGATCTATACTTACAACGTAAGAACTCTCTCAGAAGACCACAGGCTGGAGAGTTTAATGGAAGAACTAGACAATATCAAGTGGGACATCGTAGGACTGAGCGAAGTCCAAAGAGCGGAATAAAAGCTGATACATTTACAAAATAGTCACTGCCTGTTCTACTATAGAGGTAAGGACAAAGAAAGATCTAGTGGAGTAGGATTCTTGAGCAACCAAGAGATTGCTGGCAACGTAGTTAAATTCAATAGTTTATCAGACAGGGTAGCTTGTGATTAGGCTGTGTAAAAGGTACACTCTAAAAATAGTTCAGGTTTATGCACCAACTTCACAGAGTTCAAACGATGAAATTGAATCCCTCTATGATGATTTAAGTCAGGTAATGGATCAAGAAAAAAATAAGTACACATTGGTAATAGGCGACTTTAATGCTAAAGTGGGGAAGAAGATGAGAGATGAGTTGTCCATTGGGAAGTTTGGAGTAGATGAAAGAAATGACAGAGGCGAGATGTTAGTCAATTTTGCAGAGAACTACAACATGAGGATAATTAACACTTTCTTCCAAAAGGTCGTAAATGGACCTGGAGAAGTCCAAATGGATCAACAAAGAACGAAGTAGACTCCATATCAGATGAGAGTAGGAATATTAGTAATGTTACGGTGATAAATAAAGTCAAAATAGGTAGTGACCATAGAATGGTAGGTTGTACAGCTAAATTCAATTTCAGAGCCGAGAGAAATAAACAAATTTTAAAAAAGAAAATAAGCCTTGCAGAAGTTAAGGATAATAAGAAGGAATTTCAGTTAGAAATTAAAAATAGATTCGAAGCTCTAAGAACTAACGAGGACACCTTCAAAGATATGAATTTGAATTTAGTGAATATCATTAGGGAATCGGCAGAGAAAGCAGGAAGTACAAAAAGTACTAGAGAAAACAAATATTCCAAAGCTACAAATGACCTAATTAAGAGAAGGAGGACCATGCAGATCAAAAGCAGGAGAGACGAAATAGAAAGAGTAGAACTAAACAAGCTTATCAACAAAAGGCAGAGATCAGAGAAAAGAAAGAGAAACATGGATGAAATAGAGAAAACTATTCGGAAAGGTAAAAGTATTAAAGTAACCGAGCGCAGACTTGCTTTAGGAAGACATCAAATGATATGTTTGAAAGATAAAAATGGAGAAATCATTAACTGCAGAGACAGAATGCAAAAAAGAGTAGAAGAATTTTATCAAGAGCTTTACTCGTCGAAGACCGTAGTTGAGTCAGTAAATTCGTGTGTAGACGTTAATAGTGTACCAGAGATTACAAAGGAAGAAGTAGAATTTGCTCTAAAATCTATGAAACGAGGAAAAGCACCTGGAGAAGATGGTGTATCAATAGATCTGTTGAAAGACGCAGGGAAAGAAGTTCATATTAATTAGCTCAATTGTACAACCAGTGCTTACGCCAGGAAAGCGTTCCTGAATCGTGGTGCAATGCTATATTGATTTCGCTTCATAAAAAAAGGAGACCAGAAGGATCTTAGTAACTATCGATCGATTAGCTTGCTATCAAATGTATATAAAGTATTCTCCAAGGTCCTTACAAATAGACTAAGTCAAGTTTTAAATGGAAACCAACCGAGAGAACAGGCAGGCTTTAGGAGCGGATACTCAACTCTTAGACCATTTGCAGGTGATTAGCCAACTAATCGAAAAAACGACAGAATACAATATACCTCTCTGTTTAGCTTTTGTAGATTACGAGAAAGCCTTTGACTTGGTAGAACAAGTAGCGATACAAAACTAGCTGCGCAATCAGGGTACAAACGAACAGATCATAAGGGTTTTAGAAAAGATTTATGCGAAAGGTACCGCTATAATTCGACTACATAAAGATACAGAAAAGATCAAGATCGAGAAAGGAGTACGGCAAGACGATACAATTTCACCCAAATTATTTACAGCTTGTTTGGAAGAGATTTTCAGAAGGTTGAGTTGGGAAGAGAAAGGTTTGAAGATTAATGGCGAATATTTGAACCACCTAAGATTTGCGGATGACATTATTCTTACTTCAGAAAGAGCAGAGAACTTGCAAGATATGCTGAGTGATCTAAACAGGAAAGTCTCAAAGTAGGTTTAAAAATGAATAAGAGTAAAACCAAAGTAATGTTCAACACGAAAGTTGAAAGTATAGAGATTATAATCGATGGTGAGAATCTTGAAGAAGTTCAAGAGTATAATTATTTAGG
Source organism: Oratosquilla oratoria (assembly GCF_046742065.1). Classification (NCBI taxonomy): domain Eukaryota; kingdom Metazoa; phylum Arthropoda; class Malacostraca; order Stomatopoda; family Squillidae; genus Oratosquilla; species Oratosquilla oratoria. The sequence goes on along the minus strand of NC_134792.1, from coordinate 44,277,218 downwards.
CTAGATGGTGAAAGTGACAAAAGATCAAGATAATATATGAAATAAAAAGGCGTATTACAATTGGTGGAAAGTGTTTGGTAAGTATAATAAAATCCTGTAAAGTTTACAATCAATGCATTCTGCCAGCAATAATCTACGGGTGTGAAACTTGGAAACTGACGAAGGCGATGGAAACAAAGCTAAGGACGGCACAGAGGAGATTGGAGAGATCAATGATGGGAATAACGCTGAGAGACCGAAAGAGAGCAAGTTGGGTGAGAGAGCAGACTAGAGTGAAAGATATTGTGGAGGCGGTGAAAGAGAGGAAATGGAATTGGGCAGGTAAGCTAGCGCGAACGACTGATGAGCGATGGAGCAAGTGTGTTACTGAGTGGATGCCGCGAGATGGGAAGCGTAGAAGAAGAAGACCAGACAGAAGGTGGAGAAGTTTGCAGGAGGGACGTGGCAGATGTTGGTGCGGCCCTGTGAATCATGGAATGCTATGAAGGAGGCCTTTGTTCAGCAGTTCACCTAGGATGGTTGATTTGATTTGATTGATTGATTGATATATACATACACACACACACATACACACACACACACACACACACACACACACACACACACACACACACACATATATATATATATATATATATATATATATATATATATATATATATATATATATATATATATATATATATATATATTATAATTCCTTGCAAGCACGATCGAGACTAACAGGAATATGTAGCTGGATGGAAGCATTTTCGGAAACTGAGACCCTGTCAGGCTGAGGACTCGGACCCAGCCGATACGTAACAAATGGACAGTGACTTAACCAACTCAGCCATATATATATATATATATATATATATATATATATATATATATATATATATATATATATATATATATATATATATGTGTGTGTGTGTGTGTGTGTGTGTGTGTGTGTGTGTGTGTGTGTGTGTGTGTGTGTGTGTGTGTGTATGTAATATATATATATATATATATATATATATATATATATATATCACTGGTGAAAAAGTAGTAACACATTTGTAAATCAAATTCAAAACCACAGTCGGAGCAGAAGCAAAAACTGGACTGTAGCATACAGTCGAAATAGATTCCCCATTTCCAGCTTTTGCTTCTGCTTCGACTGTGGTTATATATATATATATATATATATATATATATATATATATATATGTATATATATATATATATATATATATATATATATATGTATGGATAATGAAAAGCTTTCCACCAGTGAATTGATGAGGATGGTTAATCTGTGCCTAGACTCAACCTTTTTTAATTTCAGAGGCACGATGTACTACCAGAGGATTGGGACCCCCATGGGCTCGCCAATCTCGGTAATCCTGGCTGAGATCACTATGCAGCAGTTCGAGAATGAGATTTTGGCCGCTGCACCAACATCATTGAAGCTGTGGACGCGGTATGTGGACGACGTGTTCGCAATCCTGAAGGCCAAAGATGGGTTTCTGGAACATCTCAATGGGAAGCATGAGGCTATCCAATTCGAGATGGAGAAGGAAGCAGAAGGCGAGCTACCGTTCCTGGACGTGTTGGTGGAACGCGCGGGTGAAATTTTGGTCACCAGCGTGTACAGGAAGGCAACGCATACCGACCGATTGCTGGATTTCGGCAGTGATCACCCGACCTGCCATAAGAAGAGCGTGGTGAATACGTTGTGGAACAGGGCGGAGAGGGTCTGCTCCACAGGGACTTCGCTAAAAGAGGAAAGAAGCAGGTTGAGGAGGGTATTCCGAGATAATGGCTACCCGAATCAAGTGGTGAAAAGATGGAAGGTGTAGTAGAGAAGAGAAACAGACCGGGGTGAGACACGAACAACCACAACCAGGATTTCGGTCCCCTACGTGAGGGGAGTTTTGGAAGTCGCAGCGAGAATTTTAAATAAGACTGGAGTGACCATCGCGCACAGACCCAGCAACACGCTACGTGGAGCGCTCACCCGAGTCAAGGATAAAGTGAGCAAATTGGACCAGCCCGGGGCGGTGTATATCATCAGCTGCTCCGATTGCACAGCGAGATATGTGGGGGAAGCAGGAAAGCAGGCTAGTACCAGACTACAGGAACACCAAAGGGCAGTAAGCAGAAAGGACCAGAGTTCGGCAGTGTACAAACACATGGAACTGCATCAGCACGAGTTCGACTGGCAGGGCGCTAAGGTTCTATACAGTGACAAAAAGAAAGGAAGCAGATTGTTCTTAGAAGCGTGGGCCACCAACGAAGACAGCATTAACAGGTCCATTACACTCAACTCTATATACGCAGGAGCAAGAAGCAGGTTGACAGGTAACACTTCTCTCCCTCCCCCTCCCCCTCCTCCCCCCCTGTCCCTCCGCCACCACACACTCTCGCTTGACCCAGGTCACAGCGCCTACCTTCTCCCCCTCCACCACCACACACTCTCGCTTGACCCAGGTCATAGCGCCTGCCTTCTCCCCCCCCCCTATGACAGGTTACCGCGTCCCCCCGTCGGGCGTAGCTACTAGTATATTAAGACCATGTGATCTCTGTATCCCATTGTATCCCTTGAGGACGAGTCCCGGACAGGACTCGAAACGTCGGGAATAAATTACCTACTCCTGAGTCTGGTGTTTTCTACGTTTCCACCATATATATATATATATATATATATATATACATATATATATATATATATATATATAAATATATATATATATATATATATGTTTGTGTGTGTGTGTATCGAGTAACACTGCAACCCGTTTGGCATCGAACTCGCCTTGTATATACGGAGGTCCGAGTTTGATCCTTAAGAGTTACTGGTGACTGCCACTTGCCCTGGTTGCTGAAAGCAAACGACAAAGGTGGCGGCTTGGTCCGTTCTTAAATGGTTTTCCCACTGCATCGCCAAACATTCCTGAAGAAATGACGTTATCGTAAAGTGACGTCATATCATGGTGACATCATTGATGACGGACCATAAGATAAAGGCAAGCAAGCTTTTGATCACTGCTGTTGACACTCGGTGTAGTGCAACAAAGTATAGTTTTATTCTTGTCAAACATCAGACGATGCAGATAAAATCGAAGGCCACGGTCATGAACGGTTGAGACTCCGTTTTTTTTTTTTTTAATTTGTCATCTGCCTGAATAAAATCACGTGGTTCTAACATAATCACGTAAGCGAGTGTACACTGTCCTTGCAGTCATTGAATAAAGCCTCCCAATCTGCAAATCGAAGAGGGTCCGATGTTTTTCTTATATTTAAGGTCACCCCTTCAATTGAGACAGAGAACGGAGGTCGTTGACATGATAAATTAAAGTATGGATATCTGACTGCAGAGGTCGATGGTGTTTATGTTGCATTGTTGTGCAAGTGACTAGACTAGACTATTGTTTTGCCACAAGGCCACACCTAGGCTGACCTCAAATGTCCTGCAGCATTTTTAGGTCGACAGGACCTCAGTATTGATATGAAATGTGGTGAAATTATATTATGCATCCGCATCTGGTACTTGCGTTCAACTCCAAGCGAATGCATTGGCATCACTCCAGCCCCCAACCACCTCCTCCATCCTCAGTGCCAACAACGTCACCATCTCACCACCACTATCACCACCATTTAGATATTCCTTAGAGCAGGTCTTTTCATTGAGATATATGTCTTTGAACTCTTACCGAGCTTCCTACGATGGGTAACATAAACAGATGCAGTCCGCGTTGAATACGTAGATCTGGACGCGGTCCACCGACGACGCGGGTCCTTCGATGTTTGTTTACTTAATTCTGTTTAATTTTCTTCAACTTATTACTTCACTAGCATCCGGCCTCGTTATAGCCCATTGTGGACCATTGTGTTCGCACGTTTTAGCATCGGACCATGTGGCAAAGTATCGCAAGAAGTGCAATTGCATGGGAGGATAGAAACGAGGAGGTGGTTGCCTGCTGCGGTAGGGAGGTGCGTAGGTTGCACTCGAGAGGCCTTCGGAGGGGGTGGGAGGGTAGTGGGAGGAGGAAGAGGAGGTGCAGCCAGGAATGCAAGGCCAGTGCGGGGACCAATGCAGCCCTGCCAGAGCGAACGATCAAGACGATCTCAACGTAGTGAAAAGAAGTGATGTATTTTGGAACATATACACATACATATGCGTGCGCGCACACATACACACACACACACACACACACACACACACACACACACACACACACACACACACACACACACACACACACACACGCCATTAAGGGTTTTTGCAAAAATCACGCCCGTAAATGTAAACAATGCACAATGCAAGTAGGCACCCTATATAAACACCTTTATCAACTGAAACAATAACAATAGCACACTGAAACATGAACATTAACACATAAGCGGAAGCATGTTTATATATATGTATATATATATATATGTATATATATATATATATATATATATATATATGTGTGTGTGTGTGTGCGTGTGTGTGTGTGTGTGTGTGTGTGCGTGTGTGTGTGACGCATTACCGATTTCTCTCCGTATCACACGATCATTTTTTTTAGTCTGGCTGTCGCCAGGTGATTTTATTCTACTATGCACATATTGGTTCCTGATTTATTAAGTATGTTTCTATACAGATATTAGTATACAGCCAAAATGATTTCTGGAATTGACATCAAACAGAAATGTATTTCCTCACTGAAAATCAAGAAAGACTCTAGACATGATAGTGACTGTGCATGTCCTTCCTACAACCACAGATATTTAGCCAAACAAGAAGACAGAAGACAAATAATAATATTCTCCCACGCTAGCTTGTCTTCCCCGTCTGACTGTCTCACATGCCATGTTTAAGCCCCTAACAGCCACCCCAACGACCACAAACCCCACCTTTCTTCCTTCCTCCCTCCCGGCCACCCTCTCCAGTTGCCCACCCCACCACCTCACCCACCACCGCCGCAGTCATATCACAAAACGTAGTGCTTGCCTGCTAAACCAAGGTTCCACCACATCATCCACCTCCTCCACCTCTTCCAACTCCTGTATCACCTCCACCACCCCTACCACCACCTCCACCGCCGCCGCCGCCATCTCTGCTGCCGTCGCCAGTGCTTGCTTGCTTGACGTATTCAAAAATATCAGCGTTATGACGTCACACTGGCCATCGCCCACAACAATGAGAATGGAATATTATTGGAACCTGTTGGAAAATGTAGAGATTATTTTTCGATAAATGTTGAATGATGCCGACAGTTCTCAGTATACGTAATAACATTTAATGATTATTGATGTTCTTGACTCATTCTGCGTCTTCGCTTTACCTTTAGAACCGACCAGGGACAAGTATTTTGGTCACGGGTGTCTGATCTGTTATCTTATCTATCCTTATCAGGGAATCGTATCAGTCTGCCTCACATGCAAAGCCACACACACACACACTCCTAAAATGCCAAAACTTATGTTTTAAGGGGACAATACTATAATGACTTTCCTGACGCTCCCAAAACAATCAATATAATAATATTTCCTTTTAGCTTCCACTCCTCTTCCTTTCTGCTTTCCTTCATTTACCATTTTCTTTACTCCACCTTCCATCAACTTACTTCCTTCATACAATGGCCAAGAAATCGGTTCCATCCTTCCCATTCTGGCTTTGGGGACAATCTTGACCTTTTGGCGACCCTACTCTATGGGGAAGCCAGACGTAGATCAAGGGTAATTTTTATGTATGTGTGCGTATATGTGTGTGTATGTGTGCGGGTGTGTTCGCGCGCGTATGTGTGTGCGTGCGTGCGCGCGAGACAGCGTCAGTAAATGAGCGCGACTGCATCCAAGTGTGTATGCGGCTGCATGTGTGAGCGCGCGTGCGTGTGCACGGGGACATATAAGTTCATCTCCGTGTGCATGTGCATGCGTAAGTACGCTTAAACAAACATGTCGACATCCCCATATCCATCCCTATACACGGGCCATCCTTCTGGAAGGAGCCGCAGCGCGGGCTTGAGGTCCCTACATAGGCCTATGAATGCAGGTAGGAAGGACGCTGCACCTCCTCCCACTCCCCCAAACCCCCCCACCTCCTCCCCTTTGGCCCAAGATGGAGGCCAAGTATGTCTCCACAAGCAGGAAAAATAGTCACATGCATGTGTGTGTGTGTATGTATGTATTTGTCAAAGTTTCTGTGTGTGCGTGCGTCCGTGTTGGTGCTTGAGAAAGCAGAAGAGGCCGGGGCCCAAGTGGAGCAACAGCAGCAGCAGCAGAAGGCCAGCAAGCACTCAGGCAGGCCTGAACAGGGCTTCATGATAGAGGGCCCTAAGCTGAGAATCGTGTTTGAAAGCGCGGGAACGCAGAGAAGCGCAGAACTCACCGTTATTTGCAAAATATTCGTCTGAGCACGGCCGTCGCCCTCAAGAAACCATGCACGCAATATTTAAGTTAGTAAACGAAGAATTAGAAATGTCGACATGTGGGTTGGTGGCTGGCGAGGGCCGGTGACGGCCAGAGGGAGGGAGAAGCTGGGGGAGGGGGGATGAGGATGGGGGGAGAGAGGAGGCCCAGGGTGGAGAGGGCCTGGAGGGGGGGAGAAGTGGGGACAAGAAGATAAAGGCCTAGGCAAAGACGCCTTGAGGAAAATAAGGACATGAAAGGATCCAAAATTTGATGGAATAGAGAACCAGGAGCCCTACAGGAAGAGATAGAAGGTCATAGCAATGCAGGTAGGCACTGCCTCCTCCCCCCCCCTTTCCTCCCCCTCTCCATCCCTCCCTCCCGTGGCACACTTTTCTGTGTGCAATGTCGCGCGCAAACACCAAGAAAAAATTCAAATTAATTTTGTGCATTGCCTTTCTTATCTGTGTTGGCATTTTCCTTAAACTATCGTAGGGTGAATGACCCTTCTGTAGACGCCCCCAAGTGAGCGCGTGGAAATTTGGCGTAAGGGGGGGAGGGGGGAAGAGAGACTCATGGCACGGAAATGGCAACCAACCAGACCTCTTCAGCAACAGGTGTGATTATTCAAATTTACCCTAATCCCTAATCCCTAATCGCTCCCCCTTCACTGCTTTCAGGAGGGAACCGTCACCAGCCCCTCTCTCCCCTTTCCTCACTCCCTCCCTCCCTCCCCCAACCCCCCGGCCAGGCCACGAGCAGCAAGCATGCAAGCAGAGCTGCATTGCAACGCAGCACCTCGCGTTATGATTCGCTGTTGCCTGTGTTGCAACTATCAGCTGACCCGCTGCACACTGCAACCAATGCAGGCACGTGTGCAGCAGCAGCAGCAGCCGCCGCCGCCGCCGCCGTCTGTGTCGTCTCGGGAGCGTAGCCGCAGCAGCAATGGCGGCAGCAAATCAAAATGACATTTATTTTTCGAGGGCACCTTCAAACGGCCAAGATGCCCGTTTTCCATCTTGGAGATCTTCTTACAAACGAGGTGGTCCTCCAGGCGAGGTAGTGTGCCATTAGGTGAAAAGATAGATAGATAAATAGAGAGAGAGAGAGGAGGCAAAAGAAACTTTGGATCGATTAGGTTTTCTGAAAATATCCTCAGGGTGGCTCACGTTCCACAAAAACACGAGCGACATGAGGAGTCTCAGAGCGAGTTACGAATGGCAACTTGGACTATTTTTCTGATTGCACCGATGCCTGCTTGCACCCAAGCTCATTGCCCCTCTCTACCACTCTACCGTCTCCTCCCTCTCCCTTCCCTCCCTCCCTCCCTCAGCCACATGCACCTCACTCGGGACTGCATCACTCTCAAAATGAATGTCTTCTCGTACTCACAAATTATCACTTCCCAGCGCTTCCCTCTCACCTTCTTCCTGCATCGTATTGCCTCTCAACGACCCTGGGTCCACTCTTGGATAACGAAATGTTATTGTCCTCAAGGATAGAATCTATATATTCATATACCAAAGGCCTCTTCTTCCCATATAAGTGAGGTAGCAATCAAAGGCATGTAGTTCCCCCTTCCATTTCACTCCCAATCATGATCCATTTGTTTCTCTCTCTTCTTAGCTCCTCAAGGATAGAATCGTTGGTGAAATACCACCGATGGAATGCACTACTCATGGTCATGGTATCCCATTTCATATTTATTTTATATTACTTTATCTTAGTTTTTATTATTGTCATTATTCATTTCCTTGCTTTAATTTTCTCGTTTTATTTACATATTTACTCAGTCATTGTAACTGTTGAATTATTGTACTTATTTTCTACGTGTTTATTTATTTATATACCTCTTCATCTTGTGTATTTGTTTATTTTGTATATTTTATTATCTTATTCGATCATTAATTATTAATTTCTGCTTTTTTTCTATTTATATGTTATATCTGATTTTTTTTTTTTAATTCTTGTCTGCTTTTTTCAACTTGTCTATTCATTTATTTTCTATTGGTATATTGATTTGTTTGTTGTTTATTCTTATTTTCATCATGTTTTATTTTCATTAGTCATTTTTTTAATTATTGATCACCCCTTATGGCCATTTCAATTTTTATAATGTGGCTCCTATTTGAAAATAGTTCCAGACACATGCACTACCTATGACATCACATAGGTGACGTCACATCGGTGACGTCACGAGTATGACGTCAGGATTATACCGCCAATTTTTCGCAGAGAAATGTGACGTCATGGAAAGTGTAACTCGGGATTAATAGGTTCTAGGTGACCTTGGGGCAGCCGGTGGACGACCTTGAAATCGGCTTTGCATGGCCGTGCCTGAAATGTTCTTCCCAAAGTCTTCACAAGAACAGGTCAGTTCACTTTGGAATTAAGAGTAACCCTATGACGTCACGGGGCGAGATTCGAAAATCGAATCAGCCGACTGTCATGCTTCTCTGTGACGTCATAGTGCTGGTTTTCTTTCAAGTGAAGTGACCTGTTCTTGTGTAGACTTTGGTCTTCCCAGGAGTGTTGTTAACCATCATTTCATTTTTATTTGTTTGTTTATTTATTTATTTGTGTTTACTTATTCGTTTATTTGTTTATCTATGTACTTATTTACACATTTTTGTCCTAATTGTCTTCTTTTAAGAATTATCTTCAGTCAGTTAACGAGGAAGTTTGTTTCACTGGTATAAGAGTACTTGCCAAAAAACAGAAAGAAAAAAATAACGACGAAGAGTTCCTCAAAGCTGGATAAAATCGCCTGGCACTAGACAGAACAAACTCCTTAACCCATTCAACTCCGATGACAAGATGTCTTGTCATTTAGTCAAATAAAACAAAAAATCATAATAAAACAACAAAATGTTTGATCAAACACCAGAAAAATATGACGTCAGTCCTCGCTTCGCTGCGAGCGAAGCGAGGATTGACGTCATATTTTTCTGGTGTTTGATCAAACATTTTGGTGTTTTATGATTTTTTGTTTTATTTGACCAAATGACAAGACATCTTGTCATCGGAGTTGAATGGGTTAAAGTGCAGCACTTCGGATTGGTCGAGCGAGGTTCGCCAAGATGTCCAACTCTTTACAGTCAAGAAAGATCGGGAGCTCCTCCTCTCGTTCGAATGAAATCGTCTGACCATAGACAAAGTGAAAGACTTAGATTGTGCCCCCTGGTGACGTCATCAGAAGCATAATAGTCTCGCATTAGCTTAGTTGTGGGTTCGAATTCCGCACTCCTCTCAGATTCCCAGCAGTAACTTTATAACCTGCCCCAACAGTCTAAATGCATAGAATGAGGGTGACGGCAGCAGCTACTCAGCGCCTCCTGGCGTAGGCTCCTCACCTTGACAGAGAAAAATAAAGTGACCTCAGTGTTCGACTCTGTTTGGAGCACCATTCCAGTGGCTGAGAAGCACTCACTCAACGACCGATGGTGCTTCGGCCTTTCAATGATTGACTGAAGCACTTCCACGTTGGCTGACGCTGCAGTAATGATTGCAGCACTCCTTTTCGAGTCGGAAGTGAAGGAAATGAGTTTGAAGGACCAGGAGGGCAAGAGTGTCTGAACCAAAGGATTTTGTTTACACTTGAACGGCGATTCTTGACACTTCCTCCATTTGCCCACTTAGACTGAATCTTGCCATTTACCCTGTCATTTCCTGGTGTTAAAAATAAGTAAATAGATAGATGAATAAATAAATGAATAAATAAAATATTCGGCATAAAGGCGTGGGAAAATAGAGAGTTATATAAAATACAGTATCAACGTTCTGTATACAAGATAAACTTTGGTTAGGAATGAAAATATACATTCCATTTCCAGCGTGTTTCAAGATTTGTACAAGTTTCTCAGTTATTATATATCTAACCCCCTAACGTGTAATTGTTAATCTCCCAGGGGGGGGGGAGCATTGATACAACTCTTTTCACGATATGTTTACCCTCTGCTTTGTATTTGTTGCCTCAAGAAGTCATTTTATTCTCCATGGGGGTAATCTTAACCCCCTTTTTTCACGTGTGATATATCTACTCCCTGCCGTGTCATTGTTACCTCCAGGGAGTTTTGTTCCAGGGTGGTAATTTCACCCATGGTTAACCCATTCAACTCCGATGACAAGATGTCTTGTCATTTGGTCAAATAAAACAAAAAATCATAAAACACCAAAATGTTTGATGAAACACCAGAAAAATATGACGTCAGTCCTCGCTTCGCTGCGAGCGAAGCGAGGATTGACGTCATATTTTTCTGGTGTTTCATCAAACATTTTGGTGTTTTATGATTTTTTGTTTTATTTGACCAAATGACAAGACATCTTGTCATCGGAGTTGAATGGGTTAAGGATGCGTGTCTCAGCATGACTTGTAGGCCTGAACTGAGTTATTTGACTCTTCCTCCCGCCTGAATCCTCCTTCCTCCCTCTCGACTCCCCGAAGTTCGTCTCCTCTGCTCTCCCCTCTCCCTCCCTCCCTCCCCCTCCATCTTATACGCACGCCCGCCCGTGATGTACGCAACCCATCCTCCCTCCCTCATCCACCTATGCCTCCTCTCCCTCCCTCCCTCATCCACCTATGCCTCCTCTCCCTCCCTCCCTTCCTCCCTCCCTCTCAGACAGACGCAAACACCCCCCCATCCATCCGTCCCCTCCTCTCCCCACCCTCCACCCCCGAAATGCCACCTGGCTGGCGTCTGGCGCCAAGATCTGATTGTTTGGTGCCATAGTTTTGGCTTTATTTAAGCTGTTATATACTTACAGGCCCTCACGACATGACACCTTACAGTATGTGTGTGTGTGCGTGCGTGCGTGCGTGCGTGCGCGCGCGTGTGTGTACGCAAGCGTGCAAACGCAATGTTTCCAAGTAACTTGGCACGACTCCGTCTGAGCACCTCCTTCCACTCCCCTTTCCCCCCACCTCCATTTCCTCCACCACTTCCAACATTTCTCCACCACTTATGTCTGATTCTCCATCGTTCCTATTCACCCACCCCTTCCCCCGAACCCCTCACTCCTCACCCTGAAGTAAAGAAGTTCTCCAGAATTGTTCTTCGCTCTGCATACATAATAACAAGGACAATGGCCTCTGGTGCCCGACGTCGACGGCCCGCCACGGCCGCGCGCTCCCGTCGAGACTAGACTTGCTCAAGACCTCAACTTATGCAGCACTGTTGACTCTCCTCGTGTCTGCGCACTGTGCGGCGCTTCGGACGCGGCTGGGGGTGGCGGTGGCGACGGCGGCGGTGGCGGCGGCGGCGGCGGCGGCGGCGGCGCAGCGAGGGGAGGAGGAGGAAGAGGAGGTGCATGCAAGCAGGAACTGGACCTAAGGAAGTGTGTGCCGTTTTCTTCAAGCGTTTGCGGTGGCGCGCGCGCGCGCTCGCGTGTGTGTGTGTGCTGTGTGTGTGCGTGTGCGTGTGTGTGTGTGTGTGTGCGCGCGCGCGCGTGCGTGCGTATGTGAGATTCACCAGGGTCTTGGATCACGTGTTGGACTCGTGAACGACAGCCCCCCCCTGCAGGAAGAGAGCTCATATATGACCGATTTATGTGTAGACCTTACACGCACACACACACCCAACTCCCCACCTACGAAAGCTGGAGTAACGACTCGCTGCGCAGCGATACTGAAATTATCTCGGCCCTGGGCGGGATTCGAACCCGGACCGCCGTAGTGCTCCCGTGTGCACGACACCATGGTCTTGGATTACGTAGTGGACCCTTGATCGACAACTAATATTCTAACGGATGAAAATACTGTACTTCGTGTAGCCGATCTATGGGATCTACGAGTATGCGTGTGTATATTATACAAGAAGGAGCAACACTCGTCGCTCTGTCTCCTACTCTTCAGTTATCGTACCTTGCTTCAATGAACTTGAGCCATGTCATTATTTTCCAAGTATCAAAGCTTTGAATTCATGTTTGGGCCTTCTAAGCTGATGTATCTTTTTACATCCTTTAGACATATCTTTCTCTATTCTCACTCTTAAACCCTCCTACCCGTAATCTACCTAACTGTATTGACCTAACTGTAGTATACAGGAAAGGAGCTTGTGGGATCATGTCTGGAATGGGTGGGTAGCTTCAGATGTGTGTGTGATTCACCATGGTCTTGGATCACGTACTGGAATTGTGATCGACGCTATTTCCCTCCTGGAAGAGAGCTCAGAGCTCATATATGACCGATCTATGGGTACTGCTGTTTACATATATCAATAGTTCATTACATGTAAGATGGCAATATTTATATGTATACTTATTTCTATGGTATCGACGTGCATTCGTAATTGTGTTACGTACATTATTGGACATAAGATTTCATGCACATAACGTAGGAAATATGTAACCAGTGACCGAAGAAAACTGAAATATGAGAATCCATCATTAGCATGTTTTTAGGCGTCGCCATTGTTGCAGAATGTGATTCCCTGGAATTGATGAAGATCAACGAGAACGACAATCTGGATTCGAATATATATGATGAAACCCCTTGCTGTCGAGGGGGGGGAGGAGGTGTCACGGAAATTAATGAACTTGCCTGATTGAACGGATTCATCGAGATAGGTTGCCACCTTTTTGCCAACGGAGGGGTGCCACCGAGATGAATAAAATTGCCTGGAAGTAGCCATGATAAAAAGGGCTAATACTCTATTATAACCATGTTGACGGCCCTCTTTAATGAGCCAGAGCAATTCAGGGGACTCAAGAGGTAGTTAAGAGCTAATGTTAGTCATGGCTTTTGGTGGTCTCCACTGCATATGCCAGTATACACCCACAAGTGAATCTATTTTGTGTGTGTGTGTGTGTGTGTGTGTGTGTGTGTGTGTGTGTGTTTGTTTGTGTTTGTACGTATATTATTTACCTAATTGTATTCATTTGATTGTAGTATACAGGGAGGGAGCTACGTTCGTGATATCTCATCTCTCTTTTTCTCTATCTGCATATCAAGATTTGGAAAAGGCTTATGACAGGATAGATAGGATGGCACTGTATTGCAGATATATGGGATAGGAGGAAAACTGTTAAGAGTAGTCAAGAGTTTTTACCAGAGTAGTAGAGCCTGTGTTAGAATTAGAAATGGAGAGAGTGAGCGATTTGAGGTAAAGGTGGGACTTCCCTAGGGACGCGTTATGTTGCCTTGGCTGCTCATTTTATACATGGATGGGGTGGTGCGAAAGGTAAACGCGAGGGTAATGAGCCGAGGAATGGGGATGGTTAAAGAAAATAGAAAAAATAGGAGATAAGCCAGTTCTTGTTTGCTGACGACACTGCTCTTGTAGCAGGATCAGAGGAGTGATTAAGGAAGTTAGTGACAGACTTTGGGAAGGTGTGCGAAACAAGGAAGTTGAAGAGACATGTGGGTAAAAGTAAGGTGATGAGATGTACAAGGGGAGAATATGGGAGCACATTGGAAGTGAGTATTAAGGGAGAGACTGGAGGAGGTGGATACTTTTAGATACCTGGGTGTGAATGTGGCAGGAAAGGGAGGAGTGGAGGTGGAGGTAAAATGAAGGTTGAGAGAAGCAAGTAAATGCCTTGGGGGATTAAAAAGTGTAATGAGAGATAGACATTTGGGAATGGATGGTAAGAGGAGATTGTATGAAGGAGTGATTGAGCTGACAGTACTGTATGGGGCAGAAACATGGAATATAAGAGAGGAAGAGAGGAGGATTTTGAATGTGTTTGAGATGAAATGCCTGAGATGTATGGTAGGGGTTACAAGGCTGGATAGAGTGAGGAACGAGGAGGTGAGGAGGAGAGCGGTGGTAGAAAGGGAGTTAGGAGATAGGGTTGATGGAAGACTATTTTTGGACACATAGAAAGAATGAGTAAAGAATTATTAGTAAAAAAAGGTGTGGAAGGCAGAGGTGGAAGGAGTGAACATGAAAGGGCGACCAAGGATGAGATGAATGGATGGGATCACTGGGAAAGAGGGAAATGTCTGTTGAGGAAGAAAGAGAGAAGACAGAATATAGGGGTGAGTGGAAAATGTTTGTGTACGGATGATGCCGTGATGTATGGAAGGGAGTGGGTGTGGGGTGTGGGGAGAGGGACTATGTGTAAATGATATTTTGACGCACGTAGATCGATTACGTGATGACTACGTAGACTATATAAAGACTACATACATAAAACAATTACTATATAGGGATTGAGTACTACGCATACAATAAAGAGAAGAATGACTATGCTATAACACATATACTAACAATACTATAAGTAACTATAAGTATAGAGAAAAATTACTACATGTACGTTCACCCATCAAACTAATTTTGACATTGAGGCTTTTTCCAGTATTTAGATAATTCCATCACTAATAATGGTAAGGCAGCCGTAAGCGACGAGGGGATTTCCTATCAACTGAATGGAGTTGTCTGGTGACAGAGAAAAGCAAAGTATTAAGCAACATTAAGCTTGACGACTGAAGTTGACTGAAATAAGCCTGAAACCGTAATGTAAAACTTCGATGTCTTAGTTTCATTTCATTTATGTTTCTTGCACCATCTATGAACAGTCAGCAAAGATGGCACACAACATATATGTTCATTTTAATCACTTTTAACTGGCAACAGAACGGACGAGGCCTCCTTCACCTCGATCTCGGCCATATTTGTTTACATGTGACGTTACAGCTCGACTCTGGAGAAGAGGTGAAAGTGTTCCGAGACGGTCAGAGGCAAGACTTTTTCGCTCAAGAAACTTTTGCTCGAGCGAATGTGAGCTGCTTGATGACGTAGAAGTTCTGGAGGAGTGATGCTCGTTAAAACGGATTATTAGGTGCCAGCAGCCATCAACCGTACGACTAAATATAACAATTCCATCATATTATTCATGTGAACGTCATATCAAATATACGGGAAAACATTAAATATTCCACGCATATTCGAATGATTTCCTGGTTTGGAAAACACACAAACAAGGAAGGAAATCCCTTATCTCGAGGTAAATGACCTCAGAACAAAGTCCAGGAAGTTTGTTCCTTTATCGCTATTCGGCAGAACTTGCTTAGGATGCGTACTCAAATAGTCACATCCTTCCTCTACCCTTGCAAGGCTACAGACGCACCACCCCCTTATTCACGGACACACCCCTTACAATATACACCCGCAGCCGCCATTATGTGTATAGACCGCACGTGCCATAGACAAGGGTGAAAGTTGTGGGGAGGAGACGAGCAAAAACGAATTATGATTGGCTCCCTCTCGAAAACGATCCTATCCCATGTCATCCCCTTTCACCATCACCATGGGAGCCCCGCCCTCCACAGTCCCTCCCTCCGCCTGGTTTCCTCCCTCCGCCCACCTCCGACTGCGGCCGCAGGAGCACTACTCCAACTTATGTGCCTCTATTGGCGATGGGCGCACCTCTCAGCTGGGAACATCCGCGCCCGAACGTGGCTCGTTCACCGACCCCGAGTCGTCCGTCGGACTCAGCAAGTTCTCCCCCCTCCCTCTGACCCAACGCGTGAACAACGACACTTTGCAATATCTTAAACTTAGTCACGTGACCTCCCACCCTATAGGTAACATGTTGTATACGCGTCTTGCAACGCTGTTGCTTTCCATACACTGCACGACAATTTCTGGTTGGCAACTCTGAGATCAGTTGTGTGGACTGCATCATAATACCCCCTGCTGGTTTGCACCACCTGCGTCCCAGGCCAGCTGGGTGCCTTTCTATCGTTAATATTTTTATGTTCCAACTGGTTCACCTGGGGGAGGTGTATACAATCTTTCACCATTAAGACATGACTATAAGTGTTAATATGAGCTTGATATCGCAGTGACAGGATCATTAGAAAACAAAATTTTGATCAGATGATGTTAATCTTGCCCTTGGGTGTCTATATTTGACTTTTGTTTATTTAAGCTGCCAAAAGGCGATTTTGTTTAGCTGAGAGGAAAATCCCCATATACAAGGAGAATTATATTATGATCAAAATGTAATATAATGAGCAAAGGAGGGTCAGCTTCAATCGTGAATGCCATAAATTGATATCGCAGTCAAAGAACCGACGTTATGAATTACTGTTAACGGCGAGGAAAAGAGAGTTCGTGTGCCAATTCGCCGACGACAGTCCCTCTTCTTTCTTCCTCCTAAAGCTCTGCCTGTACACCTATACGAAGACGACCACAATCTTCTTATGTTTTTCTGTCACCAGATGATTTTTTTCCCAGGTCATTGATCCTAAGTTTTTGAGGATCAATCATGCTGTAGATGATATAAAAAGAGAGAGAGAGTCGTCTTGAATTGGAAGACTTGAGATTCCCTCGATGAAAGGGGCCACATATAGATGAATAAAACAGCCTGGAAGCAATTAGAATAAAAGGAAAGATACACAGTACAAAAAAGTGGGTGCATCTCCGTTGCTTTATAATATATGGTACCTGCCAAATTTATACACCTAAGGACCGCTTCCACCACAATATATTTTGAGATGTAAGAAGGGCTACTTCATCAATTGTCATGACACAATTATCCCATGCCCTAATACATTTTCGGTTATATTTGCAGAGTATTTGCATAGAACCTAGGTATACATTGCAGTGGATCGTCGTTTTTTTCATTATGTTTTCGTGCGCAATAAAATCACCAAACAGCGTAATTTAAAAAAACACCCATAAAAAAAAGGAGTCGTCACGTCACCGGCTGCCGCACGCGGACCAAAACAAACAGAATACCATAAATTGTAAGCTTTTCTCAATATTAAATCGCCCTCCCTCAAACAAAGAAAACGGATGCTTTTTATATGTACAGAAAATGTATATTAATAGCAAGAACTTGTATATATGTGCGCATATGTTATTCTTTGAATTTATATTTTAGTATGCCTTATTGAATTAGGATATGTAATAATATTTGAAGTTGGTATTATCTCCCTGGTATCCTCCTTAGAGATTTGTATTTTCCATTGACAATGGTGAGTGTTTAAGTTAAATAGAAGAATGGTAATTTGCCATACTGCGGAATGATCATAATTTTTAGTTCATTACTATCATAAAAAGTTACAAATAAAATCAATGTTAACTTAATGTATGAAGAGCAACAAAACCTATTGTAGAAATTAGATGAACCTGTGAAGAACAAGTGTTCAAAATTATT
>NC_134792.1:44239746-44254746 GCF_046742065.1 Oratosquilla oratoria | reverse complement strand
CAACTGAATAGAATTACCTGTCGACAGCCAGAACTAATGTATTATGTGCAACATATGACATCACCTGTAATCAACGCCTCTTCAAATTCTCATATTTATCAGTCTCCATCAGTGAAAACCCTCCTACGACAAGCAAAAACTACACTTTCGCAACTACTTTCAGGTCACCATCCAGTTCAAAGCAATACCAAGGCCTGGCCACAGATGAAATCACCCCCAGATGCAATCACCACACAGATCCTACATTGCCCCAGTCTTGCGTTATTAACCTTAACCATAAAATAACAGTGTCTCTTCCTCTTGTAGGCCAAGCCGATAGACTGCCTATTTTTCTAAAAAGTTAGTTTGGTACAGATTGAATTATTCCTTAGAAAAAGCTACTTCCGTGTGTTACATAGATGAAGAAAACCGTGGAGGAAATTAAGTAATGTTGTCAATGTTAGGCAAAATACAGACCACTTTTTAACCCTTAAATTCGCGAAACAAAGACCACAAATTCTTAGTTTGTAAACCGCAAAATCAAGACCGCAGAATCTTAGTTTGCGAACCTCTCTCTTCAGTGGCGGACATGTGAGGCGTTGTTGAGGAGTGTTTCCTTTCGGTGAATGAGCTGATCACATTGCTTACAGAGTATTATTGACTGCATTTTGTACTTGAGATGTAATACTGATTGCAGATTGTAGCTGGAATACATTAGTTATTGTAGACTGCATCTTGAAAGAATATGTTATTGATTGCAGACTGTACTTGACATATATTGTTGACTGCAGATTGTAGCTGGGAGTAGGTTGTAGCTGTGATACATTGGTAACTGTAGACCGCTTTGAGTTATGGCGTTCATTGCTTACTGTAGCTGGATACACTGGTGATGAGATTGTACATCTACCACATACACTTTTGGTCCAACAAGGTAGTATGTGTTGTTGATTATTTTATAATTTTTCTTCGTTTGTTTTACATTTAGAGTATTTATAATTGTACCTACATTTTTATTATTTAGTGCAGTTTCTACCACATTGAAAGGTCCTTTGCGTGCTGTATAATTTATTTCTTCCATATTAGGTACTTAGAATATACCCTGTTTCGTATATTAATTTCCTAATTGTAGGAGTGCGCCTTAAGATATTTTGCTGTTGATACTTTTTGGCCTCAGTCCTAGAAGCAAGAGTAAAATAATTTTGGTTCTTGATTAAAT
Source organism: Oratosquilla oratoria (assembly GCF_046742065.1). Classification (NCBI taxonomy): domain Eukaryota; kingdom Metazoa; phylum Arthropoda; class Malacostraca; order Stomatopoda; family Squillidae; genus Oratosquilla; species Oratosquilla oratoria. The sequence goes on along the minus strand of NC_134792.1, from coordinate 44,253,551 downwards.
GTTCCTGATTAAATGTTCTAGCCACTTGTTCTTCAAGATGTTCATTACTGTGTTATTCCCTTCACTGGTTATAGTGCTTTGTTTGATCTCTTACATAAGATTCTGTTTTCGTAGAATGACACGTTGATCTCTTCTTTACATTTTTCAATATTTCTATTTTGTGTCCTTCCACTTTCTCCTTTTCATCAAAGCTCACTATCACGCTTCCTTGCAAAATTTGCTTTTATTTCTATTTTTTTCTACTTGGTATTCAACTTTGCCCATTTTTTTTCGCAGCTTTCTCACTTCCATTTGCTGCTTCAATTAATTGCTTTCACATTCCTCTCTTATCACAAAGAACAAAAAATGAGGACTTTTCTTATTTTAAGCAATTCTCTAGACTACTTTCAAAATATAAGAAATATGCAACTCTATACTACTTTCAAAATATCAAAAAACGCCAACTGAAGGATTTTCTTATTTTTAATCAATTCCATTTATTTTTCTTTTCTTTTCTTTTCATTGTACTTGGAATACCCGAGATACCTGACAGCATCCCACAAGGGCGTGGTGCCCCGGGCAATAAATACCCAAGCTATCGATACCCCCAGACCAAGCCCTTCTAGAACAAAACCTCCAGGGAGGGATAATAACAGCGGCTGACAATAGTTCTGCCTTTCTCTCGAACCAGCGCCGGGTTGCGAAGAAAAGAATCGGGGGTGTGGTCATTGTATGCCATAAGTCAGTTGGCAAAGGAGTTTTCCTTCTACATGACCACCCAGCCCCTGGTGTCAACGAAAAGGCATGTATGGTCATGCGAGAGGCAGTGGCTGTGCCTCAGGTCCCATCCCCTTGGCCAGCGCCTACCGGCCGAATGGCGCTACTGAACATAATATCCCTGGAAAGGTAGGTGAGTTCTGCATCGGACCATATACCCTTTGCCCCCACCCCCCGCCTCCCCAGGGCTTCCTAGAGCAGAATGAAATCACCTACCGGCAGCCAGAACAAAGTTTGTTAGGCGAAGTATTCAGTAAGAGGGTAAGAAGGTTCAGTGTTTGCGAAAAATTACAGTGACGACTGATGGCTCAAAAGTGTTGGCATCCCTGTGTTTACATTTTGATTCTAATCAAAATGACTTCACGTCGGAAATTATCTGTGACCTTGTATCAGTCACTTTACCTGTATGAAAGCAATGCCCTTTTTCGATTGCTGTCTTTGTTTCTGTCGCTGTCTTGCACAAAATCCTAAATTTGAATTTGTGATGTTTTGTTTGTGGCTATCAACTCTGTGACATATACAATAATTAGTTTGTGGAGCTAGCGGTCAAGAACAGTGTGATTACAAAAAGGGCTGTTTTACTGCTCGTAATTATGTTTTACTCAACAACAAGTTTAAGAAAAAATACATTACAAATATAACATGATGATTTACCAGTTATGATGCATGGACACAACGTTACATTATACAAACTGAATTAATAATTAGCAAGTGTTTACAAAAACGAATTAAAACATCGAGTATCTTGGAACAGAAATTGATCAAAATGTGTCGGGAGAAGTTATGGCATAAAAAATAATTAAAAGGGTCAGCTCCAGAACAAAATTTTTGGCAAGAATACAAAAATACCTAGATGTAGAGACAATGAAGTTACTAGCTTCATCCCTGGTTCAGTGTCATATTGACTATGCTTGTTCTTCCTGGTATAGCAACCTATCTAAAAAATCTAAGAGTAATCTTCAAATATGTCAAAACAAACTAATCAGGACCGTTTTGAAAATTCATCCACGTACTCATCTAGATTATACGCATTTTAAACTGTTAAATTGGTTACCTGTTGAGAAACGTGTTGCTCAGTTAAAGCTTAATCATGTTCACCAAATTGTGAACGACTCTTGTCCCAGTTATTTGTCAGATACGTTTACACTTGTCAGAAATGCTCGTTCCCTGAGAACTCGTTCTAGTAGGTCATCTGTCATTGTACCTAGGTTTAATAGTTCGTTAGGGAAAAGTACTTTCAAATACACTGGTGCTATTGCTTGGAACTCTTTACCGACCAACATTCAATCAATTGTATCTAAAAGTAGTTTTAAAAATCAGTTAAATGTTATCTTTTAGACACTGTTCTCTCTGAAGAAAATAGTTTATATGTTTAATTTACACTTCTTATAATCCTAATTTACACTTCGTATAACCTAGCTTTTCTATGATAATCCTTTCCTAATTGTAATATGAGGACCACAGTGGAAATAAGTCTTTTGACTTTCTGTGCCATCCTCGGATGTACAATTATATATACTGTGTATGATATTGAGTCTTGTATGTATTGTACTTATTGTATGTATGATTGTATCCGAATAAAATTCAATTCAATTCAATTCAGAGTCTCTTCAAAGTGATAGATCGTTCAGCATAAGAAAGTTTTTTCTTTAAGAAAATTTGTAAATAGCTTATCAAGTTTAAGTTCTCAACTGTGTGGTGATTTTTAGGAAATAGCTCTTACTTGGGCGTGATCAAACACAGAAGGATTTGTACAAAATCTAGCTCCCCCTTCCTTCCATCAATCGACCCTACAATCTCACGTGAACCCCCCACTGCTTGGCTTACACACTCTCTCCCTTCCCCTCTCACTCTCCATACTGATCCCTCTCCTCCTCCCTTCCCCTCCCTCTGCCACAAGGTCCCTCCCTCCCCACGGTGCCCCTCTGCTGCCCGTCGTCTCGCCTCCTCCAAATCCCCCTCCCTCCGCTCCTCCTCCTCCGCCGCCGCCACAGCGTTCCCGCCACGTCCAGGCTTATGGGTTACTGTCAGCTTCATAGAGAGAGATGGAGAAAAATGACTCTTACGAATTACACGCACACACGCAAGCACCATGCTGAGCACACACGCGCCTCCATCAGAGTCACTCAGGGTTCGTGACCTCCTCCACCTCCTCCTCCCTCCTGGTGGGGTACACGCCGAAGTTGTCTGGAGTCACTCGAATGGAGGTGAGGGGGGAAGGGAGATGGAAGGACGACTGACTCCGTCCTCCAACCACATACACACACAAACACACACACACACACTGCATACTCTATACTACAATTGGGTAAATACAATTTGGAACTATATATGAATTTGAATAATTGGACAATGAGACTCGGGCGTTGTTCCTTTCCTGTGTTTTACAATTAGACATACGTACACGCGTGCGCACGCGCATACACACACACACACACATATACGTACACACATACACACACGCACGCACGCACACACATACTGTACATGTAATGAGAGCAATGTAGACTACGCGAGCAACATCTGGGGCGTCGTCGCCACAGACTCGTACGATCTTCTGGCATCGTCGCACATTAAATAATAATCGCCTTGGCAGCGAACATAGCGAGACGTTGAAGAAAAAAAATAAGTAAAGAGAAAAGTAGATAAATGATTAGACAAATAAATAAGATTAATAAATATAGAAATAGATATAAAGCAAGGGATGCATTTGAGGATCATTGTATACAGAACTGTAGGAGCTCCATATGAAATTCTTCAATATATATATATATATATATATATATATATATATATATATATATATATATATATATATATATATATATATATACGAGTACACACTGCACACGCACATTGACCGTGGTCCATAAAATTGCCCATTTTTGGACCAGACGTCTCCTTAAATTCAATAAATGACTGTCGTTAACAAACTCTTACAAGGTTTAAAAGAATACCCGAACAGGGCTTATCGACAGTCTGATTAACTTAATTATATTTTTCTTTGTTTATTTTCTCATTTCTACCATTTTGAAGTTGCTGTTTCCCTTGGCCGAAGAAAGTCGGGTGTCAGGCCATGTAAGTAATAACATGGCCATAAGAAATTTAATAGAATGTAGCTTGATCCACAACACCCAGGATCATAATATAAATCTACACCATAGTTTATACAAATTTGATCATTTCATTCGTAAAGAAATTTGTAAATCATTAAGACCCTAATACCTGCACCTTGTGTGGTTTCATGTTACTCCAGGAGGTCCCCCCTCCCCCCAAGCGTCTGTGGCGTCCCTATGGGACTCCAGGCCTCTATGGCAGTGGTTCTTAACCTTTTTTGGCAGCGACCCAAAATTTTGCACAAATCAAGCATCGCGACCCAAAATTTTGCACAAATCAAGCATCGCGACCCAAGCCTACAAATAAATTTTCTGCTTTGGAGTTTTTATTTAATCATGGTCTGCTTAGAATCCTAAAACTAGGCATCATGTAATTTAATTATTACAATATATAATTATAATATATTTGTAGTGGAAAAATAATTATTTTCTGCAAACCCTTAGCGACCCAATAAAATGGCTTGGCGACCCAAATTTGGGTCGCGACCCAGGGGTTAAGAACCACTGCTCTAGGGGCTCCCCCAAGCAGCTGTGGCATCCCACGTGACTAGAAGCTTTCCCGGGTTCCTCTTTGGGCGCTTACATATATGTATTACTGTAATTCTCAAGCAATGGAAGAACCATAATCTCTCTTTTCTATGCACTTTCCAGTGGATGTAATATACGAATGCGCTCTGTTTTGTTTAGTTTTTTATTCAGTAGTCACTTTCGTACATGTATGTATATATATATATATATATAGGTAGATAGATATAGATATATGTTTATATATATACGTATATATGTATATATATATATACATATATATATATATATAGATATATATGTATACACACACACACACACACACACACACACATATATATATATATATATATATATATATATATATATATATATATATATATATATATATAGGTAAATTTAGGGAGCAGGTTTTCTTGGAGACATTTTCTATTAAATAATACAGCATACTCAGCACTGGATATCTTCTTCCTTAAACTTTCTATCCTTCTCGCTATTTTCCTTTCTGTAGGAGGAAGGGAGAACACAATATCACCAAATGGAACCATAGTGATTTTGGAAATAAAAACAATTTCATTACTTACAACGTTTCGCCTATGCTTTAGGCATCTTCTGGTAATTTTAATTTTTAAATCTACAAATCATGATCATATATACAATGTATACAAAATGAACTAGGATAGGTACTTTTTGTTTAAATTCTTCTTGGCGCCCCGTGGGATGCCCCGAACAGCTCCAGGGTTCCACACATATTTAATTGTATATTAATTGCTGGTAGGTGATTCTTTATTAATACAGCTTCCATACATTTTAATTTTCTCTTATTGGTGTTCTTTGCTAAAATCGATGTACTACTATTCAAAACTTCCCGCGAAATATTCATCTTATGAATTTTAGAAATGTGCGATTTTATTGCACCATTCTGCATATGAAAAGTAAGCCTTTGAGACAAAGTTTGAGTTGTGTGTCCAATGTACTCGTCATTGCAAAGCGCACCGTCTTTGTTGAAAGGGCATGAGTATTTGTACACAACGTAACTTTGTTTTGAAATATCTTTTTCTCCTGATAAGTTGTTTTTCATGATAAGTGATGCAGTTCTGGGGTTACGATAGTATTAAGACCAATTATTTCGCAGATACCTACGCCTACATACCAATTAGCTAAGCAGCTTAATGATTTAATAACCCCGTATATTCCTACTCTCCACTCACTACGTTCCACGGATGAATTTGTGGATATTCTTAGGAATACAGCCCCTCAAGGAAAGTTAGCTTCCCTTGACGTTGAAAGTCTTTTTTCGAATCTACCTGCAGAATGTTTTTAACCACAATAGCTTACCTCCACCAAAATTACCACGTGATACCCTTGAGAAAATGCTCCGGGTTTGCACTAAGGAAGCACCCTTCAGATGCCCTTCAGGCCGTATGTATTTCCAAATTGACGGTGTAGCTATGGGCAGCCCCCTAGGGGTTTTATTTGCACAGGCATACATGTGCCATATTGAGAACTCCATCCTTGATGCTGTGAATCCTAAACCTTTTTTGTATTTTAGGTATATAGATGACATTTTCGTAGACATAGAAGGTAAAGAACAGCTCGATACACTTAAGGAAATGATGGAAGCAAAATCTTGCCTGCATTTTACCGTGGAGGAAAGTATCGGTAACAAGATCCCCTTCCTAGATGTTTGGGTAGACGGAGCAGAAGGTGCATTTACTACGAGTGTTTACAGGAAACCAACTAACTCCGGTAGATGCTTAAATGGTTTAAGTGAATGGGCTCATAAAAATATAAAATCAGCGTTATACGCGCGTACATTACGAGAGCTTTTAAAATATGTTCGAACTGGTACCTCCTCCACCAAGAATTGAACAGAATCAAACAAATATTGACAAACAATGGGTTCTCGATGTGTGATATTGACAAAGAAATTAGAAATAAAATGGAGAAATTTAATTCTGTACTTGGTAATACAGAAAATTCGAAGAGTACTATAAATATTTACTACCAAAGTACAATGACATCCGCATATAAAACAGATGAAAAAGTCATTAAAAATATCATTTATAAAAATTGTAAACCCAAGAAGCAAGAGGACTCCTTACAATTGGTTATATACTATCGTAACCCCAGAACTGCATCACTTATCATGAAAAACAACTTATCAGGAGAAAAAGATATTTCAAAACAAAGTTACGTTGTGTACAAATACTCATGCCCTTGCAATGACGAGTACATTGGACACACAACTCAAACTTTGTCTCAAAGGCTTACTTTTCATATGCAGAATGGTGCAATAAAATCGCACATTTCTAAAATTCATAAGATGAATATTTCGCGGGAAGTTTTGAATAGTAGTACATCGATTTTAGCAAAGAACACCAATAAGAGAAAATTAAAATGTATGGAAGCTGTATTAATAAAGAATCACCTACCAGCAATTAATATACAATTAAATATGTGTGGAACCCTGGAGCTGTTCGGGGCATCCCACGGGGCGCCAAGAAGAATTTAAACAAAAAGTACCTATCCTAGTTCATTTTGTATACATTGTATATATGATCATGATTTGTAGATTTAAAAATTAAAATTACCAGAAGATGCCTAAAGCATAGGCGAAACGTTGTAAGTAATGAAATTGTTTTTATTTCCAAAATCACTATGGTTCCATTTGGTGATATTGTGTTCTCCCTTCCTCCTACAGAAAGGAAAATAGCGAGAAGGATAGAAAGTTTAAGGAAGAAGATATCCAGTGCTGAGTATGCTGTATTATTTAATAGAAAATATATATATGTATATATATACATATATATACCCACTGTGTTCCAACACGTCAGTACTAAAAATCACAGTCTTGACTGGGACAAGGCCAAAATTTTGTTCAAGTCCAACTGTAGTTTTAGAAGAAATATATATATATATATATATATATATATATATATATATACATATATATATATATGTATATATGTGTGTGTGTGTGTGTGTGTGTGTGTGTGTGTGTGTGTGTGTGTGTGTGTCAATGTTGATGACAGAATTGAAATGTATTGTGGTTGATAAAAATGTATATCTGTTCACTGGGACCCATTCAGTGTTGTATATACTATATATATATATATATATATATATATATATATATATATATATATATATATATATACAGTATATGTACAACACTGAATGGGTCCCAGTGATTAGAGATACATTTTAACAACCACAACGCACTTTAATTCTAAGCCATCATCATCGGTGGCCCCATTGGGTTTCCCGATGATGATGGCTTAGAATTAAAGTGCGTTGTGGTTGTTAAAATATGTGTTTATATATATATATATATATACATGAGTGTATATATATATATATATATATATATATATATATATATATATATATATATATGCATCCATCCATACATACATACATACATACATACAATCATGGATACTTCTCGCTGCCAATGGTCCTACAATTAAGATAAACGAAAAAGCTGTTCACCCAAATTAGACAAACAAGTTTAGCGTGGTTCTCTTGATCCTTGGCTCCCCAACACACACACACACACACACAATGCAAAGAAGTAACCTCATAAACGAGCCCAAATATGACAGTCATGGAGATTAAAATGAGAGATGAAGTAATTACAGAAGTAAAGGAGGAAAACGTATTGAAAATTCTTAATTAAGGATTATCATTTGCTAGAAAAATAATTATAAAAATCGAATAACGGGCGGGACAAATAAATTGTTAATGAACATATGAGTGGCATTTCATTATATGGATAAGGATATGATGGAGGAAAATATTGAAAATGTGATCCGACCTAGATTGGAATAGGCATTAGTTGTGCGGTCACAACATAAAAAGAGAAATTAGAAAATTAGAGAGAGAAGACAAAGGAGGACAACCCGGCAACCAAAATGATTCTGAGTTTGGCTGATGAGACATAAGAGGAGACTGGAAAAAACTGGGACTGTCGTTTTGGAAGAGAGAGAGAGAGAGAGAGGTAACGTGACTATTATCTTCGGAAAGGAAAAAGGGATAGAGAAAGTATGACGCAGTGTCTGCTCATAAGGGATGAAAGAACACAAAGAGGACAGCAAAATTTAGAGAAAGTCGATTGCTTATATAAGATGCGAGGAAACATGTTATGATATATAACTTTTCATCTACATGTGTTGATTTATTAGGAAACATATCTTTCCACACAAATGTATTGATTTGTGGAGCAACATAGAAGGCATGGTAAAGGCGTACACCAAACATGAACGTAGGGCAAATGAAGATGAGACGGGGCTTCATTAGCATAGCTCCAACCCCGTACAATACCTTTAGTTAAATCAATCAAGTGGATATACGCACAGATACAGATACACTACACATGCAATTAAGAAGTAATCATGAGAAATCACGGTAGAATGAGGTAAAACAGAGGACAATTTAAACGATAATGACAGTCAAGGTCGAACGAGGAAACATTCAGGAAATTAAAGAACAAAGAGGAACGAAGAGAGTGGAAGGAGATTCATGAAGGGGGACAAATTAAATGAACAGAGACACAAAGGAAGGAAGGAAGGAGGAGCAAGAAAAATAGTGATAAAGAATAAAGGAACGCTGAGAGAAATACCGGATAGGGAAGCTGCATGAATGGATGTGTTAGCGCAATACATCATGACGACTACGTAATAAATTCCCTGTATAGACTTTTATCAAAAATATTGTAACTCACTCCCATACTTCATATATATATATATATATATATATATATATATATATATATATATATATATATATATATATATATATGCCATGCGTATTTTTATGTTTCGCTTTTATATACAGTAGCATACACACACACACACAAGGATCAGTACTGGCCCCGATCATGTTTGCCATATGCATAAATGACATGAATGAAGGAGTAGAATATTACATGAATGTCTTTGCAGACGACGTAAAAAAAAATACTAAAGAAAATAAAAACGGAGGAGGATTGCAACTCATTACAACAAGACTTGGACAAGATCTGGAAATGGACTCAAAAGTGGGAGGTGAAATTCAATATCAAGAAATGTAGTATAATGGAGTTTGGAAAAAGTAAAAACAGAATATCGAGAGATTATAAAATTGGTGAAGAAGAGGTCAAAAAAGTAAACTCGGAAAAAGACCTTGGAATGATGATCAGCAAAGACATGACATCGGACAAACATATTAATAGAATAGTTGGAGAAACCTACAATTTATTGAGGTCAATAAAAGTGGCATTTGTCTATTTGGATGAGGAAATGATAAAAAAAAAAAAATAACTACACTAATAAGACCAAAACTCGAGTACGCAGCAACACTATGGACACCCAGTACCAAAAAGAATATAAGAGAATTAGAAAGAATACAAAGAGCAACAACAAAACTGGCACCAACTCTTTCCAAAATGACATATGAACAAAGACTGTCCAAATTAGAATTACCAACTCTGGAACAAAGAAGGGAAAGAGGAGACCTACTATCTATAGAATTATGAAAGGAATGGAAATCTTAGATAAGAATGATTTATTGAAATGGGACAATGGAAAAACAAGAGGACACGAAAAGAAACTCAAAAAAGATAATTACAGAAGAGATCTGAAAAAATAGCTTCCCACACAGAGTGATAGATACCTGGAACAAATTAGACAAAGAAACAGTGTGTGCAAACACTATTCAAGATTTTAAGAAAAAACTTGATGCTGAGAGATACAAAGACGGGTCACCACGAGCATAGCTCCCTTCCCGTATAATGCAACTAAGTAAACACAACTAGGTATATGTCCGGTGGCGCGGTTGGTAGAGTCCCCGACTCTCATTACGGTGCCCAGGGCTGAAAAGTTTCAGTATGGCTGCGCTTCGAGTCGTTACTCCAACTCTCGTGGGCGGGGAGTTGGGGGGGATGCGTGTAAGGTCACAGCATTGCCCATAGATCGGTCATAAGAGCTCTGAGCTCTCTTCCGCTTGGGTCCTTTGTTGCTCATACTACTTTTATTCGTAGAGTTTTTTTATGATGATTTATTTGAGACAAGACCCGTCAAAACGCTGGCTAAAAGATGAGGTAACAATTCAGTAACATTGCAGGCCTCAAAATGGAGGTCATAAATTCAGAGAGCACTAAACAACTCTGACGTTTATTGGCGAGTCGTTCATATCCCTGGCTCGATGACATAGATCTCTCACTGGTCTTAGGATTTGAGACTAACTTTCCTGTAAACAATATTTCTTTTTTTCGTCCTCGAAGATAACATACAACGCCTTAACAGCCACCCTGAGGTTGTTACTGCATCCAGCTCTGCTTGTAGGACCTCCCCGATCCTGTTATTTGGTGAAAGCAGAGTTTGCAAAAATAAATTTCTATTATAAGAAAAGAGTGTTGTTTTCATCGATAAATGCAATTAAAAAAGGGTATTCCTTGGCTGATTAAAATTGCGTGGTGGGGGTTGGAAAAGATACACACGTCGTGAAAGGGAACAAAGGCGGCGTCAAAGAGAGAGAAGAGGGAATATGTTCTACAATGAACTAAAAGGTCAAAGAGAGAGAAGAGGGTATATGTTCCTCAAACAACAGCAACTCGCTGGGCATGAGGGAGAAAGCCTGCCTTTGCCTCAGGTCCCCAGAACGATAATGAACAGAGAGTGCGCACGCAGGTGAACATTGTTCAGAGAAAACTAGTTTTATACCTTTACATAAGGTCTTCGACTCCTTCCAGTTTGTTGCAGTCATGGCAGCATCTGGTAACAGGTTATCTAAAAAACTGTCCTATATTCGTCGCGAATATAAACAAAAATGGAACCTCCTGATCACTAATTCTGTCGCCAAGACTCAACAAGGGCGGGCCCTTCTTTTTCAGGCATAATTATATAATATAAACCTTGCCATTACAGGACCATTACTAGTAGTGTCGAAAAACTTGTAGTCCTGGCTGTATCTCACCACCTGACAAAGACCAGCTGCACTTTCAACGTCAACAACAAAGGTGCAGTTGGCCTTAGACTAAGCCCCGACCTTATAATAAGTCTTGTTTGTATATAACCATCTCAAAAGCTCACTCCGTATTCATCTGACATGTTCAAAGGAATATTGTATATTAAATTCCTTATATTGTAAGACACAGTTTTATAGGGAGATGTGTTGCATGTCAAGTTAAATGCAAATAAGGGAAATGAAATGTTGGGAGTCACTGTTTCGCTTGTAATGGGAAGTTGTCTTGTTTTGTATATTTTACTGGGTCCTGGCAGGCTGTTTTATTTGTTTAAGTGTGGCTCAATGTTTCCTGCGTAATTTGATCTGAATGGTTATGTCTCTGTTGGTAAAGGCTGCCACTTTTCAGCACTTTCTGGGTCATCATCATCATAATTACCACCACTGTCTTTTAATCTTATAAAACCTCATCATTATCACCATCACTGTCATCACTTCCACCATTGTGTCTTGTTGTCATATCAGTTCTCATCATCATCATTGTGTCTTGTAGTCGTATCAGTTCTACTCTGAGAATTTTATGTTTTGTAGCTTCTACATTCTTGAGTAGATATAATATTCATTTGTTGTGATCACATTCTGTTGTCGACGCATCATGACGTCTCGTCGCTAAGTAGACCCCATGACGTCATGTCGTCTCATCTGTCTGAGTTGACCCCATCAGTCTTGCTTCGTTGTGTGCAAACAACTCAACCTGTTTTTCTTGTACCTGACTAATGTGTTGTGGGATTTGCATCGCCCGTCTATCACTGCGCCTAATGACAGTTTTCTTTTGTATAAACACCTTAATGAACGCCCTACCCAGATCATACAATGCCATCGTACTAGATGTCAACATTTGCAAGTATGTGATGCATGGGCTTTTCGGGGCATGCTGTCGTATGGTCGTTCTGATTGAAAAAATAGATTTCTTTCATGGCAGGTCCCTCCTCCCTGCACTTCGAGTGACGTCATATTTTCCCCCGCGAAATATTGATGTTGTAGTTGTCTTAACATGCATCCTACGCGTCGAAGTGATTTTTGACAGTATATGAAAGAAGGGTACGTTAGGTTAGCGGGGTGATTCCGAATTTTGGGAAGGAACCCTTTGAGCATCCCATTCTTGCGTTCTGATCCACTGAGGTCCTACAGAGGCGCGTATAGCTTTTCTAAGGTGTAGATAATTCCTTCCGTTTCCTTCTTCAGTTCCAGGAGTCCTGAAGGACACACTCCCAGAACATTCTTGAACGCACAGGGCGCCAAGTTGGAGAGACTGGTGGAGATGGAAGTGGATTGCGTGCGAGAATGCAGTCGTTAACAGCAGAGTTCACCAGTAGGACCAACTCCCGTCCGGTTTGTAAAAGTTTGGTTCCAGTACATATTGATTCTCTAAGAGTTGTAGAGTAAATGTAGTAAATATACAGAAGCAAGACGCGTGCGATTCAGTTGAACGCAGCACATTTCTTTCATCCGGTGAAACGAAGGGCAGGGCAATTACTACGCCAATTTAGTATTAACTTATTTGAACATGAGGTGTTTTTAACCGTCAGTGTTAGATATATAAATAAGTCTTAACGTTTCTTGCTCAAAGAGAATTTGTATGTATCAATGACTAGAGATGAAAAAGAAAAGAACTATTGTCGAGAGATGAAAATAAATTGACACCGATGACTAGGAATGGACAGCCGTTTCAGCGAGCACTAGTGTAATTTTACGATAACTGGGAAGCCTTCCCTAGGTGTGATAATGCAACATCTCTAGTTCAGAAGAACTGGAGTAAGACTATTGGTAAATTAAGCATAACCTTAAACCAAGTTTCCATCGTATGTAAAGAAAATAGACCTTGTGGTCTATGGAAGGCTGAATTCGAGTCTGAACCCGTAGGGAGTTTAATACAAACTATAGTTTTTTCTGTGCGTTATTTCTACTCTGTTGTACATGTTACCTTGTTACCAGTACTGTCATTATCTCTTTATTTGTTGGTCTTAGTTATAAAGGTAATATGGTGTTCTTTTAGTGACTATGAACGCATGTTGCACAGTAAAACAGTGTAGAAGCACACTCACACGGGGCAATGCAATCCACCAGCACGGTCATTGTCTCTTTATTTGTTGGTCTTAGTTTTAATGGTAATTTGAAGTGCTTATTTGTGAGTATGAATACATGTTGCACGGTAAAAGAATGTGATTGTGAAGCCCATTCACACAGGGCAATACAATGCATCAATGAATGCTCGTATCCCAGCGTCGAACACGCAGGATTGGTTGTTTGTTTAGTTGCATTTTCTCTGCCTTATTGTATGCTGTTGCGTATGTGCTTCATTAGTGTTGATGTCGCATCTTATGTCTTGCACTTTTGAGCCAGGCTTGTTTGTCGAGTAGCTGGGGCGATGATGTCGGTGGCAACAAATATGAAATGTCTTCT
>NC_134792.1:44157246-44234746 GCF_046742065.1 Oratosquilla oratoria | reverse complement strand
TTTTTTTTTCTTTTTTTTTTTTTTCTTTTTCCCCGTGGGTTGTAATCGGACATTCTCGGAAATTTGCTTTACGAAGAGAGGCTTAGGCACCTAAACTTACACTCTCTGGAAAGACGCAGAGTGCGGGGTGATCTAATAGAAGTGTTCAAGTGGATCAAAGGCTATAACAAGGGTGATGCAAACAAGGTCATCATAATAAAACAACAGGGCAGGACTCGCAGTAATGGGTATAAACTGGACAAATTTAGATTTAAGAAGGAAATAGGCAAGAATTGGTTTACTAATAGGGTGGTCGATGAATAGAATAAACTTAGTAACCATGTAGTAAGCGCTGAAACTATCAGTTGTTTTAAAAAACGATTAGACAACTTTATGGATGGGGATGACAGGTGGTGATGGATAGGGAGCTGCCTAGTGTAGGCCTTATGGTCTTTTGCAGTCTCCTTTATTCTTATGTTCTTATGTTCAATTTAATCGATCATGAAGGTAATGGCCGAGTAGTCCCCCGCCTCTGGCGAAGACCAATTAATCCGAATGTGGATGAAGGTGAAACTGGGAAGCGAGATGTGGGTTTGTGTAAGTGCATATGGGACTAAGAAGAGTGTAGAAGAAAGTGAGGCTTTTTGGATAAATTGAAATGAGTGCATATGGGGTTTAGGGAGAAATGTCAATGTAGTGATATTGGGAGATCTTAATGCTAGGGTAGGAAATGAACCAATAGTGGGAAGTGTGGAGTTCCAGGAAAAAATCGTAGTGGAGAGATGATGGTGGACATGTGTCTAGAAAGAGATGTGGTGATAGCAAATACTGTGTCTGGGAAGAAAGTCAAGCATAAATACACATGGAAGAGGATGGTGGGTGGAAGGGTGGTAGATAGGGCTTTAACGGACTACATAGTGGTAGGGGGAGAAGTGTAGGAAGGGGAGAGTGTGGAGGGATATCAGATTATTATTTTTTTTTTTTGTGGAATGTAAGTTGAGAGTGGAGGATAGAGGGAGAAAGAAAAAAAGGACAGAAGGTAGGGAGGTGCTTAGAGTAAACTGCTTAAATGAGAAAGAAAAGGAGAAGGCATACAAGAAGAAGCTGAGAGAGGAGTGAGAGGGCGTGAAGGATAGAGTTAGGAGTGGAGGGTGACTGGGGATGGTTCAAGGAGGGAGTCATAAGGTGTGCAAAGTTGGTGTATGGAACAACGAGGACGGGAGGAAATAGAAGGAAGGGTGTTGAGTGGTGGGATGATGAAGCAAAGAAGGTTGTAGAAGAGAAGAAGCGAGCATTTACAGATTGGTTACAAAGTAGGACGAGAATCATATGAGAGGTACAAAGAAAAGAGGAGTAAAGCATAAGACAAAGGAGGCAAAGAGATGTGAAATGGGGTAAAAGTATGACAGACAAATTTGAAAGTAATAAAAGGATGTTTTGGAGGGAAATTTAGAGAGGGAGAGGGGGCGAATCAAGTAGAGAAGAAGGGCTAAAAGGTGTAGATGGAGAGATGATAATAGAAGAGACAGCAGTAAGAGGAAGACGGACAGAATATTTTAGGGAGTTGCAAAATGTGAAGGATGATAGGGAGGGAAAGGTAGTTGCAGTGAGAAGCGCTAAGAAAATGACCGTGATGAGTGAAGAAAAAGGAGAAGAGATAAGGAAAGGTGAAGTGAAAGTAGTTATTAAAATGATGAGAGCAGGTAAGTCACCTGCGTTGGATGGGTGTCATACGGAGTGTCTTAAAAAGGCAGATATAGTGATAGTGGACTGGCTGGTGAGGTTGTTTAATATTTGTCTAAAAGAGGGTAAAGTGCCAGAGGACTAGAGGAGTGCCTGTATAGTCCCACGTTACAAGGGAAAAGGGGGCAAGTGTATAAGATACTGGTAGATAAGTTGGTAGAAAGAGGGGTAGATGGCGAGTGTTGTATTTTTATGGGTTGGGAGTTTTGTAAACAACACAGTTCGTAGGCGAGGGGTCGCATAATTTTGCTCTCCGCTGGGGAACAAGGACAGAAATAAGAAGTGAAAATGAAGAAAGGGGAAAGTAAAGAGTGACGGTGGAGAAAGGTGGGGGAAAGTGAAAAGGAGGTTGAAAAAGTGTGAGTGTATTTGTTTCAGAGTGATCAGTTGTTAAGTGTAGTTGGGAAGGCTTATGGGAGGGTTTTGATTGAGAGAATTAGGAGAGAAACAGAGGGACTAATTGGTGAGGAATAATGTGGGTTTAGGACAGGTAGGGGCTGCATGGATCAGGTCTTTGCGGTAAGGCAGATATGTGAGAAAGCTTTAGGAAAAGGTAAAGATGTTTTTTTGGCCTTTATGGATTTGGAAAAGGCTTATGATAAGGTAGACAGGAAGGCATTGAGGGAGGTGTTGCAGTTATGTGGGATAGGAGGAAAGCTGTTAAGAGCAGTCAAGAGTTTTTACAAGAGTAGTAGAGCATTGAGTGTTCATTTCATACATGAATGTGGTGGTGCCAGAGGTAAATGCAAGGGTAATGGGTCAGTGATTGGAGATGGTTAAAAAAAAATAGAGAAAATTGGGAGATAAGCCAGTTGTTGTTTACTGACGACATTGCGCTTGTAGTAGGATCAGAGGAGGATTATGGAAGTTAGTGATAGAGTTTAGGAAGATTGCAAAAGAAGGAAGTTGAAGATAAATATGGGTAAAAGTAAGGTGATGAGATGTTCAAGAGAAGAATGTGGCAGCAAATTGGAAGTGAGTATTAAGGGAGAGAGACTGGAGGAAGTGGATAGCTTTAGATACTTGGGTGCGAATATGGCGGGAAAGGGAGGAGTGGAGGTGGAGGTAGAATGTAGATTGAGAGAAGCAAGTAAATGCCTTGGGGGGTTAAAAAGTGTAATGAGAAATAAACATTCTGGGAATGGATGCTAAAAAGAGATTATATGAATGAGTGATTGTGCCGACAGGACTGTATGGGGCAGAAACATGGAACCCAAGAGAGGACGAGAGGAGGAGTGTGAATGTGTTTGAGGTGAGGGAGGGAGGGGGTAAGAGGGAGTGGAGTATGTGGGGATGAAATGGGTGGAAGTGGATTTTATGATTTTATGCCTTTGAATTTGGCTACCTCCCTTGTAAGGGGAAAAAACCTTTGGTATATGTATTGTTATTATTACTATTATTGTTATTGTTATTATTATTATTATTATTATCATTATTGTTATCATTATTATTATTACTATTATTATTATTATCATTATTATAATTATTATTATTGTTGTTGTTGTTGTTGTTATCATTATTATTATTACTATTTATTATTATCATTATTATTGTTATTATTATTATTATTATTATTATTATTATTATTATTATTATCATTATTAATTATCATTATTATTATCATTATTATTATTATTATTATTATTATTATTATTATTATTATTATTATTATTATTATTATTATTATTATTATTATCATTATTATTATTATTATTATTGTTGTTGTTATTATTACTATTATAATTATTATTATTATTATCATTATTATTATTATTATTATTATTGTTATTATTATTATTGTTATTATTATTATTATTGTTATTATTATTATTATTATTATTATTATTATTATTATTATTATTATTATCTTTGCTATCATCATTATCATTACTATCGTTATTACTATTACAATATATACATACATACATACATATACCAAGACTTTTTCCCCCTTCCAAGGGAGGTAGCCAAAAAGGGAAAGGCATAAAAACACTCCCACCCATTTCATCCCTAAATACACTCCACACCCCTCCCACCCTCCCTCTCATCTGAGCACCTCCTGGATGACGGGTCATCCCTGCACCCTGCCCACCGCCCTGGGTCAGAACCAGTGTCGCAAGACACAGCACATCCACAGCAAGGCCGCTTCATTTAATCGGCGACCCCCCCTCTCCGTCCCCCCTTGCATATAAGGAGAGGACGGGGAGAAATCCCTTCGGGCTGCGTCAAAATTTACTCACACATACTACCCCACCCCCCACCCCCCCGCCAATTCCTCCTCATGCAATCACAACATCATCCATATACAACCATTCTCCACTCACCTCTGTCTTCCGTCCTCTCCCTTCCGTCCTCAACAGACATTCCCCTCTTCCCCAAAGCCCCCTTCACCCCATCCATCCACCTCATCCTAGGACGTCCCCTCATGTTCACTCCCTCCACATCTGCCTTCCATACCTCTTTTACTAGTCTTTCTTCACTCATTCTTTCCATGTGTCCAAACCATCCTAATATTCTTTCATCAACCCTATCTCCCAAATCCTTTTCCACCCCTGTTCTCCTCCTCACCTCCTCATTTCTCACTCTATCCAGCCTAGTAACCCCCACCATACTTCTCAGACACCTCATCTCAAACACATTCAAACTCCTTCTCTCTTCCTCTCTTATGTTCCACGTTTCTGCCCCATACAGTGCTGTTGGCACAATCACTCCTTCATACAGTCTCCTCTTCGCATCCATTCCCAAATGTCTATTCCTCATTACACTCTTTAATCCACCAAGGCATTTACTCGCTTCTCTCATATACATATATATATATATATATATATATATATTGGGGGGGAAGGGAGGTGACCTCTTTCATTTGGTAAAGTGCGAGACCCCCATAGGTAACAGGTAAGGGGCACAGGTAAAAAAAAGTACAATTACCTGTCCCATTTTTACAGTGTCATTTATACATGTGCCACCATTACCTAAATTCGTAGGTAACGGTTCTTTTTCTCCATATGCTTACAGTTAACTCATACATGGCCCCCTGTGTGGTTAAGCATCGATCCATTTCCATGCCTACAAGCGAAAAAAAGACAATATAATGCAATTGTTTAATTGTGTATAACTATTTGTAATATATAGAAAATAAGTAACAGTTGTATCTTGTCTCCTACTGTCCAATTCATCAACCCTGGCTTCAAGTTCAGGCCTCGTTGGTTCAGTTGTATGTACGTAATTGTATTATACAAGTTGTGTGTGAAGATGCGTGCGTGTGTGTGTGTTTGTGTGCATGTGTGTGCGTGCGTGCGCGTGTGTGTATGTGATTCACCATGGTCTTGGATCACGTGTTGGACTCGTGATTGATAGCTATTAGTGTTGGATGGCATCTCAACATATGAGTTGTGGTAGTACGTGGTCGTAGTTGAGCGGTGTTCGGAGCTTTGAAATAAAAGCAGCAGAGCACGTGTAGCTCTATCTCTCTCTGTGGTCTTTCTCCTCTTTATTTGGTGACAGGAGGTGTTTATATACATGGCTCGTGGTTAGGTTGCCGACGAGATAATATTTATTTACAAGATGCAGTTTTAGCAAATATTAGAGATCAGGATAGGTTTTAACTACCTTATACATTGCATATACATATTTACAAATGACATACAGTTGTCCGAGGTTGGACAGGATAGACATATCCCGTAGGAAAGGGATTTAAATATAATGTGTATCAATGCTTGGCTTGGTGGCAATCCTTTAGGGTTCGGAGGCGTCCAACTGCGCGTGAGGTGTCTGCCTGGACAATAGCGACCTGACCCGTAGTGACCAGGTGCGTGAATATGTCAGGTCGAGTACCAGGCTACTCTGACTGCACCGAAATGCATCGGTGTCGTGCCGATAGTATAAGCAGAGGTGGTAGATGAATGTCTAGGAGATTTTGGTGGTAGATTACGTCTTCTAGGAGGTCTAGATGCTACAGTTGCTCGGCATACGCTACCAGTGTCCGTCCTCGCGACACCATGAGCTTGAGATCCACATAGGCTTGGTGCACGAACTGTTAAGGAGATAGAAGAAGGAGGGGTGTGCCTAGGTGAAGGGGTTGACCTTCCCTGAGTGGCAAAGGTGATCTGCACAGCTAGAAGGGAGATACTTGGTTATGGCATGATAAGATGAACATGAATGATAAATATTGGTTTTGGAAATAGATGCTTGGATTTGTTGGGGCTAAAGAAACTTATACAATTCTATTTCTGAGGCTATAGCGTGGTGTCGGGATCGGTGGAGTGGTAAAGGTGTTTGTGTCTAGAGTCTCGGTCGTGTGTGTTGGTTGTAGTATGGGCGGGGATGGAATGTCATCCATGTCGAGACCTCTAGGAACTAGTTTGATATGATCTAAATGTAGGATAGCCTCTGTGAGTTCGCGTAAGTGGAGAGCTTTGATCTTATTGTGCGGAAGTATGTCGGTGACCCGAAATGGACCATGGAATTTGGGTGCAAGTTTTGATGTGGGTTGGTGGTTGGTGTGGTATATTATGTCACCTACAGAAACATTGCAATCTCTGGAGTGAGCGTTCTTCAACCTAAGCATATCTGCTTTTGAGAGAGTCAGTGACTCATGTATTCTCTTGAAAAGAGTGTTGAAATTATTGAGAGTTACCTTGACAAAATCATTGAAATCATACACAGGGGGGGTTTCTGAAGTGAGTAGGTCGTATGGCATTTTCTTATCAGATCCAAACAAAACAAAATGGGGTGATTCTGAGATTGATCTATTGATTGCGCTGTTGATGCAGGCTTGTATCATGGGTATGTGTTCGTCCCAAGATGCGTGTATGTCTGTGGCAAGGTGTCTGAGAATATTGAGTATCTTCCGATTTTGACGTTCAACGAGTCCATTTGAGCTGGGGTGGTATGGTGTGGTGTTACACTTTGTAATGTTGAACTGTTGGCAGATATTTGTGAGGATGTCGTTATTAAATTCCGTGCCGTTGTCTGAGATTAGTGTTTTCGGTGTGGTGTATGGGCAGATGACGTTATTGATTATTGTCTGAGCTACACTTTTTGCTGTCTTGTCCGCTAAAGGAGAGAGGATGCAGAACCGAGAGAAATGATCGATGCATACGAAAAGGTACTGGTTTCCATTGAGAGTGATTGGAAGTTTGAGTAAGTCAATGGCAATGGTTTCAAAGGGTTTGGAAGGTGTTGGGTAATTGTGTATTGGTACTTGACCGCTAATGTGACCTTTATGAGTTATGCATGAGTGGCATGCGTCTATGTATGTGTGTATGTCTTTACGCATGGTGGGCCAAAAGTACTTTAGCCTAGCTTGCGAGAGGCACTTGTCCTTTCCGCAATGTCCTGCTAATGGAGAATCATGTAGTATTTTGAGAACTTCTGGAACAAGACTTGTGGGAACTACTAATTGTGTAACCATGCGGTTTGGTTCACATTTGTTTGTGAGCAGTGTTGTGTGGTAGAGAACCTGGTCTATGAGAGAGTAGTTGTCTATGTTGGGAGGAAAATCGTCTGTGTTTGTAGTGTCACCTGAATTTAGATAGTGTATGATTCTTTTCCATAGGGGGTCTGTCGCTTGAGCGGCAATGATGCGGTCTCGCGTAATGTCAAGTGGCTCTGATGCTTGACGTATTGTTGCTACGTTTCTACTAAGGGCGTCGGCGACATAGTTTGCATGGCCCTGGACGTAGTGGAAGGTAGGCATGAAGTCCTGGATAGTAAGGAACCATCTGGCTAGTTTCCCAGTTAGGTTCTTGCCTTTGAAGAGGTTTAAAACGGGTTGATGATCTGTGTGTACATGTATTTCGTATCCTAGAATGATGTCTTTAAAATGTTTGAGTGCATATATGATTGCGAGTGCTTCAATTTCAGTGACAGAGTAGTTTTGTTCGTGCTTGTTTAATGCGCGACTGGCGTAAGCTATAGGTCTAAGTTTGGAGTCGTGTTGTTGCATTAGTACTGCGCCAAGGCCTTTGTATGAAGCATCTGTGCATAGTGTGAAGGGTTTAGAGAAGTTTGGGAATGCCAGAACCGGGGCTGTTGTGAGTGCTTGTTTGAGCTTGTGGAAAGCGGTGTTGTGTTCAGACGTCCAGTTAAAAGGAGTATCTTTCTTGAGAAGGGCTGTTAAAGGAGCTGCCATGTGAGCATAGCCTTCGATAAAACGTCTGTAAAAACCTGAAAGTCCTAGAAATGATTTCACGTGTTCTGTAGAGTTAGGGGTTGGAAAATCTAGAACAGCCTTAACCTTGTCTTGAGAAGTAATGACACCGTGTGAGTTTATGACGTGTCCTAGGAACCTTATTTCCTTTTTGAGGAAGGAGCACTTTTTGAGTTTAAGTTTTAGGCCTGCCGCGGCTAATCTTGAGAAGACAGTTTGAAGTGTGTTAAGGTGTTCCGTGAGTGACCGTGAGGCAATGATAATGTCGTCAAGGTATATGAAGACAGTCTTTCCAATCAAACCTTCTAAGACTTTGAACATAAGTCTTGTGAAAACAGAGGGAGCAGAGACGAGTCCCATGGCCAACCTTTTGAAGTGGTAATGGCCCGTATTGGTACTGAAGGCTGTTAGAGGTTTTGATTCGTCATCTAGAGGTATTTGGAAATACCCTGACATAAGGTCGAGAGTAGAGAAGACCGTGTTGTGTTCGCCTATGGAGTAGATTGTGTCTTGGAGATGAGGAATAGGATGTCTTTCGGGAATGATGAGTTTATTTAGCTCACGGAAATCAACAACAGGGCGAAAGGAGCCGTCGTGTTTTGGAACGACAAAGAGAGGAAAATTCCAGGGAGATAGGCTGTGTTCAATGATGCCTTGGTCGAGCATATCTGCAATTATGTTGTCGACAATGCTTCTTTTACTGTGAGGAAGACGGTAAGCGGGTATGTACCGTGGTTTTGCATTTTGTTGAAGTGGTATATGATGTTGTATGATGTCTGTGAGACCTAATGGTTCGCCTGGGAGTGCAATTGCGTGTCTGTACGTGTTCAAGAGTGTCAGGAGATCTTCTCGTGCTTCAGGGAAATCTACATCGTTAATGTGTGGTGCTTTGATGGTTTCCTGTGTGTTCTGTTCTCCGTTGGTGATGGCGCATACGTGTTGTGAGTTGTCATGCTCGATTACGTGTACTGGGGCGGGATACACTGTAAAATCACAAATGTTCGTTCCTTTGTTCATCTGAAGAGGGGCATTGGTATTATTTGCAACTATGATTGTTGTGTGTCCTTTGCTCGATGTGTGAGATAGGGCGGATAAGAGAGATACACCAGATACACGGCAAGTGTCTGTGATGCAAAGAACATCTGAGTCGGGAGCTTTGAAGATACGCACTTTGAGTTTTGTGTACTCGCGTGGATAGAGTGTTTTGTCAGTTATTACAACCGCGTGAGAATTCGTGAGAGAGATCTGTGAGACGGTAGTGTATTGTGGTGATATTTCCTGTATGTTAGTGAAAACATCGTGTTTCTTGTGGTCGCGAGTTGACTTTGACATGCGCGCTGACAGTGTACGTCTATTACGTCTGTGGTGTGAGCTACGGGGGTGAGCGGATGGGGTGGGCGTGTCCGTTACACCAGTGTGCGTGTCTGTTACAAGTGTCACCGTTTCTGTTTCGTCACTGTTTTGTTCAGTTGTTGCTGTTGTTGATGTTGCATGCTGTTGCTCGATCATATGCAAGTGTTTGACGCGCGTGTTTTCTGTGTGTGCATGCGTGTTAGCTGTCTTTAAAGCCGTTATGAAGTGATTATTGAAACCAATGCCGTTTTGAGCAGGATAGATGATGATGCGATTTCTTTGCATCCATGTCAAACCTATAAGAATATCTGCGGGAAACACTACGTCCGCTATGTATACTGTCGTTGTAATGGGAGGACAGTTGGCATGCAGGGAGATGTCTAGTTCGGTTTTTCCTATGATGGGAAAGGGAACTCCGTCTACATTTTGTAATGTGATATCCGTTGGTTCTATAACTGTTACTCTACGGTGTCGGAATCGGAATTGGTCGAAGGAAACCTTTGACATTAGATTAACTGGGGATCCTGTGTCCAGAAAGAGTAGTTGTGGAAGGTTGTTGACCGTGGCGTGAAATGTCATAGCAGACGGGGATGATCGAGAGTCAGCCATCGTGAGAATCGGTAGTGGGGGGTTTGATTCTGTCTCGTGAGGTCGTGTGTTTTGTTCACCGTGAGACGATAGTCATACCGTGTTGTGTTTGTTTGTGTTGTCGGTAGTCGGGTGTTGGGGAGACGCGTATGACGTGTAGGTTTGTGATTTCAAGACGCGACATTGTGTTGTGTCGTGAAAAGCTGGTCCGTGATATGAGCAGTAGCTAGTTGGTTGTCTGTAATAACACCTGTTTGTGCTATGTCCTACTATGTTGCAGATTTTGCAAAAGAATGGTCTCCTAGATTGTGAACGCTGTCGTGATCTTGTGCGTGATATTTGTCTACCTCTAGTGTGATGGTCGTGTGACATGGGTTTATCCCTGGTGTAATGTTCTTGTGAGATTTTTGCTACTGTGGGAGTGGGTGGGTGTGTGTGAGTGTGTGTGTGTAAGGGGGATTTGTTGTTGTTGAATTTGTGATTTTGTCGCTGATGTGTCCGAAAATTTTCTAGAGAAGTCAACGAGTGTTGTATCTGGATCAAAAGGAATGTTCTCTATTTTCTTTAGTGTTTCTGGGTGAAGTCGCGAGATCAGTTTTATGTAGCCAAATAATGAGAGTACGTGATCTAGGCTGATTGTGTTATTTTTAACCCAAGGTGAAGAAGTGAATGCGTCTTTTAGTTCTTCCTTGAACTGACTCGCCTCCCTGACTGCTCTTTCTTTGGTGAGATAAGGGGGGTTGTTAAAGTTTGTTCCTAGTGTGTAGAAGGGAGAAAGGGAGCCTAACTGTTCATATGGGGCGAAGGATTTTTTGAACTCGTCAATGAAATTTTGGAAAGTCTGTGGTTGTTGGAACGCGTCGGATTGGATTATGTCGCTTGCAAGAGTATCGTTGAAATCGATGCGACTTTTAAGGACAGCGATTTTAGTCATTTCATCGTGCACCTGTGTGCGCTGTATTTCCGAACGGACGTCATCTAAGAGAGTGTGGATGGCGATGTTTGTCCCGTTGAACTTAGGAAGAGTGTTGTCATGCTGCAGGAGTGTTAGTAGGTTTGTTGCAGAACGTTGCATGTGTGGTTGAGCGACGGTTGGGTCTGTGTTTTGATTCGGCGAGGACTGTGCGTTATTTTCGTTTTGTGCTGCCATTTTGGAACGAGTGTTGTAATGGTGTGAAACGTTGGACTGTGAATGGGTCATGCACACTTTCGTACAAAAGGAAAAAAAAAATCACCGAAAAAAATTTAAGGCTTTGCAAAAAATATAAAAAAAAATCACTGGATAGCCTTCACTTAACCTCACTCACACAACAATTTAGAGCTACCTAGCCCCAATAAATACAGGCATCTACTTACAGTTCTGACGAGGTGAAGCGATGGTGAAGGGTTCACTAGAGGTGGAAGTTGAATAATTCGATGGAGTGTGGTGCGATGACGCAGATCTGGAAATATTGAAAGAATGAGAAGGGTGGCAAATGGGTTAGTTCGTGTGTGGAATTCTTCAGTTTTTGAAAGGTGTCGGTTCGACTTCCGGACGTAAGAGCGATACTTCCTTTGAAGGATGTTGTTGAGCTGGGTCACGGCGAGGGAGATGGGCTTTTGTCTCGTTGCCGGTTGCTGGGGTGGATCGCTGGGATGACTTGTCCTGTGCGTTGGGCTGGCTCACACAGCGAGAGAGATGGCTTGAGCTGTTGTCCGCTTCGCTGGATAGTTGGATCGCTGGGATAACTTGTCCTGTGCGTTGGCTAGCTCGTTCGCTTCGCTGGGTAGGACTCACAGCGAAGGTTCGAGTTGATGGGCTTGCTGGCGTTGGGTAGGTTGCACAACGTTCCTGCTCCGGGATCTTGTGCTTGCTGATTTTGCTTGTTGATCCGACTTGCTACTTCCAGATATGTTGAATCCCGCGCAGTTTACCAGATATTTTGAATCCCTTGTTGTTTCCAGATAAGTTCATATCCCACCGCTGCTGCCAGATATGTTGGATGGTATCTCAACATATGAGTTGTGGTAGTACGTGGTCGTAGTTGAGCGGTGTTCGGAGCTTTGAAATAAAAGCAGCAGAGCACGTGTAGCTCTATCTCTCTCTGTGGTCTTTCTCCTCTTTATTTGGTGACAGGAGGTGTTTATATACATGGCTCGTGGTTAGGTTGCCGACGAGATAATATTTATTTACAAGATGCAGTTTTAGCAAATATTAGAGATCAGGATAGGTTTTAACTACCTTATACATTGCATATACATATTTACAAATGACATACAGTTGTCCGAGGTTGGACAGGATAGACATATCCCGTAGGAAAGGGATTTAAATATAATGTGTATCAATGCTTGGCTTGGTGGCAATCCTTTAGGGTTCGGAGGCGTCCAACTGCGCGTGAGGTGTCTGCCTGGACAATAGCGACCTGACCCGTAGTGACCAGGTGCGCGAAGATGTCAGGTCGAGTACCAGGCTACTCTGACTGCACCGAAATGCATCGGTGTCGTGCCGATAGTATAAGCAGAGGTGGTAGATGAATGTCTAGGAGATTTTGGTGGTAGATTACGTCTTCTAGGAGGTCTAGATGCTACATTACCCTCCCGGATGAGAGCTCAGAGCTCATATATGATCCATCCAAGGGTAATGCTGTGACCTTACACACACACACACACAGCCCCCTGCCCACGAGTTGGAGTACCGACTCGCAGCGCAGCGATACTAAAGTTATTTTCAGCCCTGGACGGTATTCGAACTCGGAGCACTGTAGCAGCAGTTGCGAACGCTTCCATTGCGCCGTCGAGAGAGAGAGAGAGAGAGAGTTTACCTAGTTGTACCTAGTTGTATTATACGGGAAGGGAGCCATGCTCGTGGAGACCCGTCTTTCTATCTTTCAGCATCAATTTTTTTCTTAAAATCTTGAATAGTGTTTACACACACTCTTTCTTTATCTATTTTTTTTTCAAATCTCTTCTATAGTTATCCTTTTTGAGTTTCTTTTCGTGTCCTCTTGTTTTTCATTGTCCCATTTTAATAAATTATTCCTATCTAGGATTTCCATTCCTTTCATGATTCTATAAATAGTCAGCAGATCTCCTCTTTCTCTTCTTTGTTCCAGAGTTGGTAATTCTAATTTAGACAATCTTTGTTCGTATGTTAATTTGGAGAGAGTTGGTGTCAACTTTGTCCCTGCTCTTTGTATTCTTTCCAATTTCTTTATATTCTTTTTAGTACTGGGTGTCCATAGTGTTGCTGCGTACTCGAGTTTTGGTCTTATTAGTGTAACTAATATCTTTTAATAGTTTCCTCATCCAAGTAGTCAAATGACACTTTCATTGACCTTAATAGGTTGAAGGTTTCTCCGACTATTTTATTGATATGTTTGTCCGCTGTCATGCCTTTGCTGATTATTACTCCAAGGTCTCTTTCCGAATTCACTTTTTTTACTTCTTCACCAATTTTATAATTTCTTGCTATTCTATTTCTGTTTTTCTAAACTCCATTACACTACACTTCTTGATATTGAAGTTCACTTCCCACTTTTGAGTCCATTTCCAGAATTTGTCCAGGTCTAAAGGTAATGATTCACAATCCTCCTCTGTTCTTACTTTCTTTAGTATTTTTGCGTTATCTGCGAAGAAATTCATATAACATTCTACTCCTTCATCCATCTCATTTATGTGTGTGTGTGTGTGTGTGTGTGTGTGTGTGTGTGTGTGCGCGCGCGCGTACGTGTGTGTGTGTGTGTGTGTGTGTGTGTGTGTGTGTGTGTGTGTGTGTATGTGTGTGTGTGTGTGTGTAGGGGCTGACTTACGATTATTACTGTAATAATTATAATGATTACAATTGTAATGACAGCCGCAGTTATAAATATTAGGAAATGAAATCATTATGATTGTGTCAATATATAACTATAAATTTTGCTATCGGAATTATATTCGTCTTTAATTGTTATGTTTATGCAACAAATATCTACACTCCTTGTGCCGTCAGCCAATGAGATTTATGGGCTTCTATTGATTCTTGGCTGTCAGGGGCATTATGAGTGTACTCGCGTCTTCTTCAACCCGCCGAGGCGGAGCGCGACTTATGCGTTGCTGTTCACTTTCTCCCGTTTCGGACGGTGTCGCCGATCTTCTTCGTCGAAAGAAAACGAGAAGACCGACTTTATAAACGACATCGGGGTCAGTCGATAGACAGACGACTGCAATTTTTATTGGACACGAAGGAGAGGATGGGTGGAGGGGGGCACGAGGAGTTGCAAGATTTGGAAGGGAGATGTGCTTCCTGTCATGGGGATTTTGTATGTTTGGCATGTATGCGTATTGTATTGAATGTATGTATGTATGTGTGTATGTATGTATGTACGTGTATGTGTGTGTGTGTTTGTGTGAATGTATGTGTGTGTATGTGCATGTATGTATTCATATGTGTAAGTATATTGTAAGCTATGTATGTATTCATATGTGTAAGTATATTGTAAGCTATGTATGTGTATATATATGTATGCAGTATATGTATGTATATGTATGCAGTGTATGGAGTATGCACATATATGCATTATATCATTATGGAATCAAAATATCAAATTAACTTAAATAGATATCAAATACAGATAAGCGAGTAAAAACAGAAAAAAGAAAACGGGCTATTTCTTATAAACTCGACAAGCAAAGAAAATGGAGTGACTTTTGATGAAAAGAGAAACTATACCCAAACATAGTGTTTTTCAGGCATTTTATAAAGAAATTACAGAAATCTTGATGACCCACCATCACAAACTAAATTTGGAATACTCATTATCATTAGTATTGTAACTGTTGAGTTCACCAAGGAAAAAAAAAAAGGGGGGGGGAAGTGTAAAAAAATCGATAAAACTTTTGGGTGACAGGTCTTCAAGATAAATCATATGCAGAAAGGAAATGCACAAATCCACCTGAGGGGACAGAGTCAAACTGACATTTAAGTAAACGAGAGCACGCAGTATCAAATTTCAAAAGAAGATTGGTGCAAACAACGTCAGATAGTAAACAAAGCAACAACGAATTTGATCATTGCTCCTGTAATAAGACTGATCGCCCAAACAAAAAGTAGTTTAACATTTTTAGTTAATGAGATGATATAAAAAATGAGAATCATTTACATGAGCACGTCAAGACGAACACTCTTCAAGTATAAACACAAGCTCTTTTGCAAGCGACTCGTAACGCACTTGCTTCCAGGACTCAGAGGCTGACGTCATTCTAAAGAGGATCTTAAACGACGAGACACTATGAAGTTTTTGTTACAGCCCCTCGATAAATTGGGTAAATGATAGACACATGTTCGCTTTCATTCCCTGGAAAAAAAAAATTACGTTTTCTATGGTAAACAACCAAAGAAAATTAAAAACTAGATTCTTTGTATGACTATATTTTTATTTTATCCCGTTTCAAATTTTCTAATAAAACCTTTTGATTTCTATATTTAGTCTTAGATTTATTTTTCATAATCCCGTCAAATCAATAGTTATTCTAATTCTAATAGTCTCTTTCTAATGTACTTAATGTCACCTTTTCATTTTTTATTTTCATAAATTTCTTTTTATCTATTATCCTTATTTTAACGCTTGATTGAAATTTATCCCACGTAACACACATAACGTAACATACCGTGGAACACAAAAACTGTGGGTGATGGGAAAATTGGACCTTATTTTTGGATTCTGCATATAAAAACATATAAGATTATTGTTTTCCTTGGTACAAATTTTTTGTTGACCAGTGAAAACACAATCTTGATCAATCCGTTCGGTAAAGTTCTTTAAAGGCTTCATCCTGGCCACAGGCAGACGATTTCATGCAGCTTTGAAGAAACCCTCAACCAAAAATAGTCAAACAACTCTCATTTGGTCTGGCTGTCGCTGGATTCGTGGACTGAGAAATCCGACTATGACGCAGGGCGAACGACGTTCGGGATGTCAGGTTGAAGCCCCATCGTGACGAGCGTCCTTCTTTTTCCCAGTAATAGATCTGCCCGGACCTGAACTTAGTGCTGCATACCTGGTCGATTTCTGCAGCGTCCAGACAATAGGATGATGAAAGAAAGAGAGAGAGAGAGAGAGAAAACGTCGAAAAACTGCACCTTCTCTCTGAAATAAAAGATAGAATGGAAGGAGTAGAAACTTAAACTAAATACTATTTAGTTTAAGTTTCTAGAATGGAAGGAGTAGAAACTTAAACTAAATACTATTTAGTTTAAGTTTCTAGAATGGAAGGAGTAGAAACTTAAACTAAATAATGTTTAGTTAAAGTTTCTACTCCTTCCATTCTATCTTTTATTTCAGAGAGAAGGTGCAGTTTTCCAACGTTTTCTCTCTCTCTCTCTCTCTCTCCCTTTCTTTCATCATCCTATTGTCCGGACGCTGCAGAAATCCACCAGGTATGCAGCACTAACTTCAGGTCCGGGCAGATCTATTACTGGGAAAAAGAACGACGCTTGTCACAATGGGGCTTCAACCTGACGTCCCGAACCATACGTGTGTTACGTGGGATAAATTTTAATCAAGCGTTTGGCAACACTGAGTTTGGCAATACTGTGTAAGATTTTTATGTATTTTCAGCCAATTTGTTCTTCAAGTGAACCACATTTATTGAGTCAGGGAGATCTGAATGACTTTGTGCCGGATTTAAACTCGACAAAAAAGCAACCTGAACTTCTTGCTTCCAGTTTAAAGGGCTGAAATTTTCTCCAGAAAGAATCCAAAGTTAGTTTTTATCGCAAGCGATATTGGGATTTTGAACGGTTTTCTCACTTGAGGATTATTACGTAGCCAATGTCCACGTTTTTTTTTTTTTTTCCTCGTGTTGGTCGTTACTTGTCTATCAGCACGTAGCTTAACCTCCCCCCCCACACACACACACCGCCTATCTCTGTCGTCAATGTATACCATTATTACACCCAGAAACTCAACATTTGTCAGATCACAGCGGGAGTTTTGGGTGTCCTGGCCTCGGGTCATATGGACGCTGCTGGGGCAGCATATGTGTAAATTACCAGTTTGCATTTTTGTTTATGATTCTTTTCTTATCATTTTACTTTTCTCATTTATGTAATGTGACCAAATTCATTTAATTACAACTTGTAGCAAAAGATACGCTGCGACGTACTTCAATTTCTGTACTGTATTTAAGTTTAGACGATAATGGTTTCCATCACCGGTAGGCTGGACATGCGCATTGCGCACTCGAATTGCTAGTTAATTATCATGTTGTTTTTCTTTTCTTTTCTGTGTTAATGTTAAGGTAATTTTGGGAACGCACAAGCAGCGGGCTTCGCCCTCCCCGGCTTTGCCGGGGGCTTGGCTGTGTAAACAGCGGCCTTCGGCTGCAGCGCTCCGCGCTCTAATCCCACGATAGGGATCCCGTGCTGGGGATCCCGTGTTGGGGTTCCACCCCGAGGCCGAGGCCGAACCCAAGGGACATTTTTTTCTGGTCAGTTCAAGGGAACATGGCGACCACTGAGGACTTGCGACCACTGAGGACTTGCGACCACTGAGGACTTGCGACCACTGAGGACTTGCGACCACTGAAGACTTGCGACCACTGAGGACTTGCGACCACTGAGGACTTGCGACCACTGAGGACTTGCGACCACTGAGGACTTGCGACCACTGAGGACTTGCGACCACTGAGGACTTGCGACCACTGAGGACTTGCGACCACTGAGGACTTGCGACCTTGGAGGACTTGTTACCTTGGAGGACTTGTTACCTTGGAGGACATGTTACCTTAGAGGACTTGTTACCTTGGAATATGTTAGACAACTAAAAATTATGCTAGAATGGGAAAATTAATGCTTAATCTTTTATTCTTCTTTTTTGTGGTCTGTCACCCATTTCCAGAAGAGACGCTGGCGCTTTTTCTGAATTGCTGAATCCTCGGGCATTTCGATGGTTAACTTCTCCCCTATGCTTACAGGGGTGTGTCCGCAAATGGTAAAGAGGCTACCCAAATTACGGAAAGTTTATTTTTAATTGTATTAATTTTTGTCCTTTTGTATATTTTCTATTACTTTTTTGTTTTGTTTACCTTCCACCTGTTTATCCACACCACGCATAAGTTAAGCGCTAGTATTAAGAGTTGTCATTCTCACGTGATTGTCTTCTGATAACTTTCCTTATAATAAATACTTAATTGTGATCTAGAAATCGAGTGATTTTGTTATATTATATGTTGTGTAAATAAGGTTTAGAAACGAAACACTCTTTTTCGTTCCTGGTCAAAAGAAAGCTTTGTTGCTTTCTTTGTGAGTGGGACAGTCGGGATAAGAAAAATTATTATGAAAAGAATGTGTGGGCGAAACAATCTCTGGCCACAGGAGAGAAGAATGTTGTCAAGCCTCCTCTTGTTGATTC
This sequence comes from Oratosquilla oratoria, assembly GCF_046742065.1. Taxonomy (NCBI): domain Eukaryota; kingdom Metazoa; phylum Arthropoda; class Malacostraca; order Stomatopoda; family Squillidae; genus Oratosquilla; species Oratosquilla oratoria. Next base: position 44,216,563 of record NC_134792.1, on the reverse strand, counting down.
AGAGAAAATTTATTTGGCTACTTTGCATATCAAGGTAGGGTTGATGAAATTTTTTGTTAAAGGTATATATAGAACTGGCAAGGGGTTCACATATTTGAAAAATAAGTTTCCTAGAGTAAGTGACGCAAAAATCAAAGAAGGTTTTTCTGTTGGATCACAGATTAGGGAGCTGATGAGAAACTAGAATTTTGATGAAGAGCTAAATGATCTTGTAAAAATTACATGGCTGTCATTTAAGAAAGTTTGTGCAGAGCTTTTGGGGAATTGCCAAGCAAATAACTATTCTGAAATCGTAAAAGAGCTACTGACATTCTACAGACCTTAGGATGCAATAGGAGCCTAAAAATACACATCCTAGACTCTCACTTGGACCTTTTCCCTGCAAATCTTGGCGCCGTCAGTGACGAGCACGGTGAGTGGTTTCACCAGAACATTCTGAACATGGAAACCCGGTATCAAAGAAAGTGGAACTCTTCACTGTTGGCTGATTACTGCTGGACACTAAAAAGGGATCTCCCAGAAGCAAAATACACCCTCAAACCATATATTTCTACATTTTAAGGGTAAGTTTAATTGAAATATTAGCCTCATTTATTAGTCATAATTGTTTAAATTTTGTGCTATCACTGAAAAACTATGCCTGATAAAAAAAAAAATCTGAAAGCATATTTGAAATCAGCAGAAATTTTTCTATCATGTTTACCTCCTTTTACTTGTGGGACAAGTATTTTAATCAATTTTGTTGATCAATGTAACTAGTGCCTCCCCTCCCCCCCAAAAAAAAAAAATTCTTCCATTACCTCATTGTAGAGGTCGAGAAATGCGCCATGTGTACACCTGTACATAGTAGAAAGTAGCATTACAGTGACAGAAGTATATTCAACACATCATTGATGGTAAATCTTTAGAATATAAGATTAAGTATTACTTTGCACAATATTCTGAAAAAAATTATAACATATACTTCAATTTATATTCAAAATCACCGTATGCGTGTTGCAGAGTACATCTCTTTGAAAGCATCATCTATATTTACAAAACTCAGATAACCACCCCAAAGCGTCATCTACATTTACAAAATTCAGGATAGCCCCCCACCCCCCACCCCACCCCCCAAAAAAAAATCCTGGATCCGCCACTGAGTGCTTCTATCCTTGGGGACAATATTGTTACTGAGAAGTTCAAAGTCTTTAGTATTCTTCTTCAAGTGAAGATGATCCCTTACCATTTAAAATGATACTGAAGCCTAGTCTGTAGGGGTGTCAGCTAAAGGTTATATAATATGGACTGTATGCAATGTATGCAATCAGTCCCTCATGCGAACGGGTTTTTGTCTCAGATGGACGCTTCCCATTTAAACGTTTTGGAAAATAAATAGATAAATGAATAAGGAAATATTTAAATAAATAGAATAATAAAAATTTGTGCTCAAAATAAATACTATATGGGATAGGTTAGGTTAGGTTACGTTTAGTTGGGATAGGTTAGGTTACGTTAAGTTAGGTTTGGTAAGCGTCTATATGGGAAGGGTTCATTACAGAACCAAATGGAACTAAACTTATGGTCGGAAGGGGTAGACACGATAGTCTGCATATCCTTGCTACGGTGAACAAAATGTGAAAATTTTAAAATATGAGCAAAATTGTCTGCAAATTAGATTTCAACCTACTTACTATTATATTTATATTTACCTAATTCATTATGTTATTTATTTATCTTTTATTTATTTACTCTTTATATATAATTCATTCATTATGTTTATTTTTTATCTAATTCATTGATTTATTTATTTATCGTTTATTTATTTATTTACTTTTTATATATAATTTATTCATTTACTTATATGTCTTTCTATCTATCTATTTATTAGTTTTTCTTTTGTGACACAATATAAAGACATGTGAACACACTATGCGATGTCGCTCGGACGTGGCTGCTCGTCTTGGCGAGCGTTGTCATGATGTAGATACCATCATTGCTGACAGTACAGGTCTTCGCCTTAAAACAAAAGGCCATTTTCTGCCCTTCCTCCGCACACATCATCATCATCATCATCATCATCATTATTATCAACATCTTTCTTATGCTAATGAAGTACAGGTCAACCTTACTCTTCTAAGCGAGTCAACTATTTGGCAAATCCACACACACCAAAAGTCTTCCTTCTTTTTCTTTCACCTCCATCTTGGTTTTCTGAGTTTACTTCCTTAACAAACACTTTTATGGTCCAGCTCACCAACTTTTGGCTGTATTTATTCCACATAACTCATTTTTGTGACCATTAACACACTTAAGCGTGCATGTGTATGTGTGTGTGTGTGTGTGTGTGTGTGTGTGTGTGAGTGTATGTGTATGTGTGTGTGTGTGTGTGTGTGTGTGTGTGTGTGAGTGTATGTGTATGGGAGAGAGAAAGATTGAGTGTATGTGTATGTGTGACTGTGTGTGTGTGTGTGTGTGTGTGTGTGTGTGTGTGTGTGTAATAATAATAAAATAATAATAATAATAAAAGGTTTATTTCAATAGCGATAGTACACTGACAATAATTCAATGCAAAAGTTGATTAAAAATATAAAACTTAGAGTATATACGCGGTACAAGTTTACATAGAGTTGATTATGTGCACAATGGATGGGATGGGACTGTTTTTGTAGCGGTCAGTCCTTGGCGCTTTGATTGGTACGAGCCTATTTCTGTGTCTAGTGGCGTGGCGAGGTGGCGGGAGGGAGGAAGTGACGGTGTCTAGGGTGAGAAAGCAGGCTTTCCTCAAATTTCTTTAGTGCCTCACCGTGCCGCTGTGTGTGTGTGTGTGTGTGTGTGTGTGTGTGTGTGTGTGTGTGTGTGTGTGTGAGAGAGAGAGAGAGAGATAAAGCGTGAGCGTGTGTGGATATGATGTTTGGATGTTATTAGAGAAAAAATGTGTAGTTCATATTTTACATACATACGTATGCACATGCACAAATGCATTATGCATAATTAAATACAGTACATTATGCCTTCATACATGCATGATTAAGTACACACAATACATTATACTTGCATACATGCATGCATACGTAAATGTATTTATACATACACACACACATACAAACATACATACATACATACATACATTTATACATGCATACATACATACGTACGTACATACATACATACATACGTACATACATACATACACACATACATGCATGCATGCATGCATACATATATATACATGCGTACATACATACATACATACATACATACATGCATGCATACATACATACTTGCATACGTACATACAAACATAGACATACGTACATACATACATACATACATTTATACATACATACATACATACATACATAATTACATACATACATACATACATACGTACGTACATATATACATACATGCATGCATACATATATATATATGCATGCATACATACAAACATACATGCATGCATACATATATACATGCATACATACATACAAACATACATGCATACAAACATACATACATACATATATACATACATATATACATACATTCATGTATACATACATGCACACACACATACATAGTGAATATGCATGTATACATATACATACATATATGCATGCATGCATGTAGACATACATGCATACACAAATACACACATGCATACATACATACATGCATATATACACATACAGTGAATATGCATGGATGCTTGCATAAATACTCGTATATAGATTTTCCGCACATAAGCTTTATTCTTGTGGGGAATTTCGTAATTTAGGCAGCAGCAAGTTTTTCTGTGAACGTTTTCGAATGAAAATAGAGACATTTTAGCGTTTAAGATCTTGTTGGCACTCCCAGTTTTTTTCAACTGGGTTTTAGAGCATACAATTTAACACTCAAGTACTTGGGCCCAAACAAACGTTATATCACCGAAGATATTATTTTTCGCGACACTTTGCACGCTGTGTAAATTATCAAGTGATAGTGTCAATATAAAGAAACATCAGAATAAATTGATTGAGCTAAGGAAAGGGGGGTTGATAGCTAAGAAAGTAATCACAATGAAACAAGTTGATATTCGCTGTTATATGTCAGCTTGTACACTTTTTGTTGAGAAAAGTATTTGTCGTACTGTTGTTATAATACAGTTATCTCATATCCGCACGTCCTACCGCGACATTGACGACTGTCTTTTGTCTTTTCGGATGACCAGCGCGTGCCCCATCAATCGTTCTTGCCCCTACATTCCTATCAGTGCCCATCGACGTTTTTGCGAGCGATACCACTGCTCAGGAAATATCGAATAAAAATCACAATCACGTCTAGAGATTTCCATCTCTCCCTCCAAGACAGAGTCGAAGACGGGATATGACGTCACCATGTAAACAAACATGGCGGAGAGATCAAAGTGGAGATGTTCGTAACCTCGCAATTTAAGAGTTTTTAATAACACCAGTTATAGTTGTCTTTGTTTATTGTTTACTGTTGACACAAGGGGCCTCATGACGCCCCTGCCCTGGATCGAGAACTGGGCGTCCCTGAAAATGGACCTAAGACGTTTCAGGAGAAGTCGTAGCGATTGAGGGCGCTAGTCACGTCGACTCGTTTATGGACGGATATCCGACGACGCACTTGACACGTTTCGTCTTTTGTTTGAGAACATATCGCTGCTAATGGATAACACTATATCCATTTCCGTTGCCCTAAAGCCTTTCACAGGATCTACATGCTTCGGATGGTTCTGTTTGCAAGTACAATCACTCAGAAAAATAATGTTCCAACTTCTGAATACACCTTGTGATGAAGATGCCGTCAGATCCTATTATATGAATGAAACCTAACGAGTAAGGAATGAACTATTGTAATGTAGTTCATTTATCGATATATTAAGGATAAGCAAAGCAAATTATATCATGTATGTATATCAGGGGTGGGAACAGAAGTTAAGGAACTTAAAATATTGTCGTTCCGTGATTACCTGGTATTTTCTTTTACTTATATTAATGTAAACACGTAATTTTCAAAGAGGAGGCAGTTGGCTCTCTAGCCTGGAATATATATATATATATATATATATACATATATATGTTGAGACATTCTGACAGGTTGATGTAAGCGGAATAGGAAACACAGGAGTCTTAGTCTTGAGTTTATTCCTGACTAGTTTCGCAGGTATGCTTTTTCAAAGGAATATGTGTACAAACGGGCTGTGGGCATTATATACATGGGGTGGACTTCACCACCTCTCCGAGTTACCATAGTTGGTGGCGAATGTGAACATCACATTGTGGCTCACGTAACAATGAAGACATTTTTACAATTAAATATGATAACACTAATACCAAAGAAATTATTAATAGAAAATGTAACAATAGTAATGATAACGATGAAGATAAATATTTAAATTTTAATATTAACAAAAATGATATTAGCTATACAGGAAATAATAACAATAATATAAAAGTAATAATAATAAAAACAATAATAAAAATATAAATATAAATATAAATAAAAATGATAAACCTAATAACCAAGAAATGAAAATTATTAATAGTAATTATGACAACAATAGTGAAAACTTATTATCATTGTTTTCACTATTATTGTCATAATTACTATTAATTTTCATTTCTTGGTTATTAGTTTTATCATTTTTATTTATATTTTTATTATTGTTTTTATTATTATTACTTTTATTTTATTGTTATTATTTCCTGTATTGCTATTATTTAAATATTTATCTTCATCGTTATCATTACTATTGTTACATCTTCTATTATTAATTTCTTTGGTATTAGTGTTATCATATTTAATTGTAAAAATGTCTTCATTGTTACGTGAGCCACAATGTGATGTTCACATTCGCCACCAACTATGGTAACTCGGAGAGGTGGTGAGGTCCACCCCATGTATATAATGCCCACAGCCCGTTTGTACACATATTCCTTTGAAAAAGCATACCTGCGAAACTAGTCAGGAATAAACTCAAGACTAAGACTCCTGTGTTTCCTATTCCGCTTACATATATATATATATATATATATATATATATATATATATACACACACATATATATATATATATATATATATATGTGTGTGTGTGTGTGTGTTTGTGTGTGTGTACACTGAATGTGTCCCAGTAAACAGATATACATTTTTATCAACCACAATACACTCTAATTCTAAGCCATCAACATCGAGAGACTCGAGGAGGCCAACATGCAGAAATTAAAACGTGGTACACCCAAGGACTCGAACCAGTGCTAGCACGTGATTAGTGTTAGTGACTGAACCGATTGCACCATATATAGAGATAATATATATATATATATATATATATATATATATATATATGTATATATATGTATGTATATATATATATATATATATATATATTTATATAAATATTTTTTTTTTTCAACCACAATTCACTTTTAATTCCATGCCATCGCAGTCGAGACTGAAGAATCGCTCGATGGAGGCATCCGTTGGAAATTGAAACGTGGACGAGCCAAGGATTCGAATCCAGCTAACCCGTAACAAAGTTACAGTGACTTAAACCAATACGCTCTTGATAGCGTATTGGTTTAAGTCACTGTAACTTTGTTACGGGTTAGCTGGGTTCGAATCCTTGGCTCGTCCACGTTTCAATTTCCAACGGATGCCTCCATCGAGCGATTCTTCAGTCTCGACTGCGATGGCATGGAATTAAAAGTGATTTGTGGTTGAAAAAAGATATTAATTGATCACTGGGAACCATTCAGTGTATATATGTATATATATATATATATATATATATATATATATATATATATATATATATACAAAGTAATGTCGTAATGCATTCGTAAATTTCAACAAGAACCTACTGTGTTGAATAAGAAGAAATCAAATAGACAATATCTATATATTTCGATCACGGACTGTGATCCTCTTCAGTGGAATACGAAGAGGATCACAGTTCGTGATGGAAATATATGGATATCGTCTATTTAATTTCTTCTTATCCAACATAGTGGGTTCTTGTTGAAATATATATGTTTATATATATATACATATATATATATAATTATGTATGTATATATATATATATATACATATATATATACACACATATATATATGTGTGTACATATATATATTGAGAATACAGACAACGATAAGAGGTCTAGAAACCACTTCTTGTTTCTGGTTTATCTCGTTCTGAGGATCGAAAAGCGTTCCCATGTACTATGGATGCTTGGGCCATTGGAAGAGCGACCACTCGGTGTCGTACCCAGTGGCGGTATAGGCACGAAGGCATTAAATCAAATGGAAGAATTGTGTTGCGAGGTCTTCGTTATTAATATTTTTATTATCATTTGTCACTTATGACTCCAACCTGTTTGGGAGGTAGTTGAAATCGAACTTTGCTTTATGATCCAATGAAATAATATTCAATATTTCTGTTCAAGTGAAAAAACTAAGTTTCGTAAACGGTTAGACAATGAGAAGGAAATATGTCTAGATGACAAATGGTGGAGGAGCGCTATCTAAGACTCCGATTTATTTAGGGAGATCTTACCCTCGTCACTAGTATAGCATCCAGCCTCATTAGTATTCAGGTAACAGTGAGCAGTTGAACGCTTAAGATTCTTCTCAATTGGGGCATGATGGAAGAGACAGTCCTTAGGCCATCAGCGCACGAATGACGACGGTTATCGAGGACATAACAGGGTTATCCTGTTAATGCGGATTAAATTAGGTTCGGTCACTGTCGTCTGCCCTTGAACGGTGCACATACACACACACACACACACACACACACACACACACACACACACACACACACACACACACACACACACACACACACACACACACACACACACACACACACACACACAGTACAAGAGGCCCCTGTCCAAAGGAATGTCGATGCGGCCATGAGAATTGTTCCGGCTTCCTCTACCCATAGGAGCTGAGATAACTGGTCTCCCACATTATATATATATATATATATATATATATATATATATATATATATATATATACATACATATATATGTATGTATATATATGTATATATATATATTCATATATATGTGTGTATATATATACATATATATATACATATATATGTGTATATATATATATAAATACATATATGCATATATATGTGTGTATATATATATATACACACACATATGTATATATTGGGAAAGAGGGTGCTTTAAGAAAGATCGAGTCTGATCCAAGATGATAGCAGTTCTTTGTCTTTGTTGGCGGAGAGTTCATTGGGATCGGAAAGTCAATAAATCTCCTCTGTAACCAGTCGTCCCGATCCCATTTTCATTATGCAGCACTTGCCATTATGGGCTTCACTCCCTAGGAACATAGGACCCATTTTTGCGAGCGTTCCGCTGCGCTGTTCCAGGGCCGGGTGGTCATGAGCTTCTCCGAACGCCCAAGGAGCAAAAATGGCGCAGACAAGTATCACACACATCTACAAAGGCATCATTTCACCTTCCAGAGAGGGTGGCCGAATCAGAGCTGCTTCTTCTTCTTCTTCTTCTTCTTCTTCCTCTTCTTCTTCTTCTTCTTTTTCTTCTTCTCCTTCTTCTTCTTCTTCTTCTTCTTCTTCTTCTTCTTCTTCTTCTTCTTCTTCTTCTTCTTCTTCTTCTTCTTCTTCTCCTACTTCTCCTTCTTCTTCTTCTTCTTCTCCTTCTCCTTCTTCTTCTTCTTCTTCTCCTTCTTCTTCTTCTTCATCTTCTTCCTCTTCATCTTCTTCTTCTTCTTCTTCTTCTTCTTCTTCATGAGAAATATATAAAAATAAAGAGGCTCCCTTGTCCCTTTCGGTCCACCCTAAATAGACTGTATTTTACGACACTCAGGGAACTTGGTGATTGTTATCGTGTCCCTTTCACCACAGACAACGTAGACCTCAGTCCAATTGTCATGTTTGTGGGTGTAATAGCGTCACAACTCGCTTCAACCCGCCTTCACTCTCCTCAGTCCAAACGTCCCGATGGAGAATTGGAAATGATCGGTCAGAAACGAGATTTTTTTTAGCTCCGGACGTCAAAAAAAAAAAAAAAAAAGAGAGAAAGAGAGAGAGAGAGTAACCAGATCTTTTGAGTTTCTGTGATAATGACTCCTATAAAGAGAGAACTTAAACTTTATCACGATTATTGGGTTTGTATTTCGTCACCAGCGCTTCTATCCTTGAGGGACAGTATCCCACAGAAGAGGATGGACTCTGATTTGGTTTGAGTATGGTAACAGAAAAGAGGGACCACATACCTATCTATCTATCATGCCAATTTTTTTTCTTTTACCAGGGAAGTAGTCAAATTCAAAAGGTATATATCCACCCTCACCCATTTCATCACCTATTCCAGATCCAACCACCACCCTTTCTTTCTTCTCATCTTAGCTTACCCTGGCGAGACAATGAAAGTTAAATGTTCTCACTTTTTTTTTTTTTTTTTGAGTGGAGATATTACGATTCTTCGTTTGATCAGTTTCATAAGAGGTCATACAGCTGGCAACAAGGTTTCTTTATCGAAAGACTATGAGAAGCCCAACACGAGATGTCTTGAAAAAGGTGGTGAGGAACCTACGCCAGGAGGCGCTTAATAGCTGTGGCCGAAACCGTCACCTGAGCTTGGACTGTTGGGACAGGTAGCAGACAGTCACTGCTGAGAATCGGAGTAGAGTGCGGGATTCGAACCCACAAATAAGGAAATACTAGACCAGCACGCTTCCGATCGAGCCACCAGGGCATTGATTTCGGAAAAAAAAAAACAACTCAAAAAAGAAGAAAAAATATTGGGGGGTGGGGGCTCAGTCACAAAAAAATGGGGACATTAACCTATGTGACGAATCCGTCAATTTCGTAACCTTTTGTCCTTCGTCCCCATAAATCACCGTTGGAATGAGGTGATAAATTGAGTATCGGTTCCTTCACAATGGCGTAGTAGCTTACGTAATGGCAACAAGATTTTTTATTCCCTCTCTCTCTCCCTCTCCCTCTCCCTCTCTCTCTCTCTCTCCCGAGGTGGAACTGATTAATGGGCCTTGCTAGAGGGCAAAGTCAGTCTGGTTTAGAGGATAATTATACCATCCAGTGAAGGAGTCACATAGCTCGTCTAGAGGAAGAAGAAAAAAAAAAATCGGGTCTTAGTAAACTCAAGATAACTGTAGTCTTTAGCAGCCTTCAGTCTTCGATATGTTACATAAAAAAAGTCTCCCAGGTGTAAAAATAACATTTGTCCTGACCGTTAAAACCGTTAAACTGCCGTCCTGAAATACAAAATTTGAATTGAACACATGATCCTTCGCCGCATTTCCGTTAGATTTAGTCCAACGCTACCGGAGACGTCACAAGGAAAGAGATCGCTCCCGGGATACACCATCGACTCTTCCTTCAGATACTTCGGGGGCGGGGGTGCTCGAGGTGGACGTGGAGGGGAGGGGGGAGTCTGGCGGGGCGACAGGCACCTCACACAATAAATCCCGAGAAGATGAAGCCCTGTAGGACCTGTCAACAAGTCCACTTCTTCTGCTAAGGGTGGGTTGAATAACCCCACCGGTGGAGATGACGCCGCGGAAGTGAATGAATGAGAGCAACCCAACCAGAACAAAGGGGAGAGAGCCAAACGTTAGGGAAGGGGTCGGTGAAGATAGGCTTAGCCCCTGCACTGCCGAAGGGGTATGAACAGTCACCGGCGGCAGGAAGGACAAAAGGTGGAGTGCCACCCGGTACGGAAGGGGTTAAGGTCGGGGAGCGCGTCTCCACCCCCTCCCTACTCTCAAGGGCAGCCCTAAATCTTGCCCCCTCCTAACAATTAATTATAATGACACCTGCGAGTTGCTATCAAGCAAGGCAAGCGGAACCAGTAATAAGGAAGAAGACCCATCGAGCTGCGACCCACCTCACCGACGGTGACAACACAGAAGAGTTCAGGGGTTGAGAAGCGCCCTAATACTGCAAGCCGTCACTGTCTCCCTTAAGCATTTTTTTTTCTTTTTTTTTTTTTTTTTTTAGGTTCACAGCGTTTCTCATAGATCAGGGCATGCGAGGTGTAAAGCTCTCATCCGGGTAAGTGATAGTTGTCAATCTGGATTACAACATGTGATCTGGGATAATGAAGAATCACACAAACACACACAACACACACACACACACACACACACACACACACACACACACACACACACACACACACACACAAATACACACACACACACACACACACACACACACACACACACACACATACACACACACACATATACGGAGCATATACTCACATGTTTGTACGAAACAGGTTCAATTGAGACATTTGCATCGAGAATGTTTGGGTTTGAGCAATCATGCAAATGCTTGGCAGTTTGAACCTTTTCTTCCACTTCTCTCTTCTCAGTAACGTGTTGATTACGATCGTATTTCGCATAGCAGGGACCTGCTTTCGAATCTAATAGATGCTTGTGGAAGTTCCAACACGTGGGGCAAAGGTGGTGATCTCTGTCATAGTTAAGCGCCTCCTTGCGGATCACCTTTTTATGTCCTCCAAAAGTCATCGCTTTCATTATTTGGCCCTTACATTCTTCTCCAGGGGATACGTACCGGAGGAAGAAGAATCGAATAAGGGATTGGTTTAATGAAAAATGTGAGACAGTTGAAACAGACAGATGTGGCATAGGGTAAAGAAAAGAGGGAAAATTTAGAAAACTACAAAAGAGTGAAAAGCAATGAACGAATTTTCAATAGACTTTCAAATAGCAATTAACATACAAATATTCAAAGATTCAAACATTCAAATATTCAATTATTTAAATATTTGAATATTCAGATTCAAATGTCTGAAATATTCGTGCACAGTGTAGGTGATTTGGAAGCTATCAATGTGAAACTAAAGGATATAGACAATCTATTGGAAACATTGGACGAGCAGGAAGTTCCAGGGCCTGATGGGATTTAGAATTGGATTCTTAAGGAATGTAGAGAGCAACTAGTGGACAAGATTTATAGTTTCGTTGTCTGTTCATCAAAAGAAGAGATAATGCTTCAGGATTTCAAAAGGGTTAACGTGGCACCAATCTATAAAGTAGATAGTAAGGAGGAAGCACCAATGAAGTACAAACTAGTGTCGTTTACCAAAATAACATAAAAATAGTGTGAGAGATGTGAAAGATAGATGAAGAGAGAAAATATTTTGTACATTATCGGGTCAGTTTGAGGTCTGGTAGATCATGCGCATTGAAGCTGGTAAGTTTTTATTTGAGCGATTTGTGTACAGCGAAGGAAAGAGGGCTAGGTGAATTGTGTGTTCCTGGATCCAAAGATGACCTTCGATAAAGTACCTCAGAATCGAGTTTTGTGGAAATGGGAGTATAATGGAGAACTTACGATTATCTGAAAAAACGGTACATGAGAGCAATACGTAAACACACACACACACACACACACACACACACACACACACACACACACACACACACACACACACACACACACACGGCTGAAATAATTTCAGTATCGCTGCGCTTCGAGTCGTTATTCCAACTCTTGTGGGCGGGGAGGTGGAGGTGTAAGTGTAAGGTCATAGCATTACCCATAGATCGGTCATACGAGATCTGACCTCTCTTCCGGGAGGTAAATAGCTGTCGGTCACGAGTCCAACACTTGTTCCACAGACCAAGGTGAATCACACACACACACACACACACACACACACACACACACACACACACACACACACACACACACACACACACACACACACACACACACACACACACACACACACACACACACACACCATCTCGTGGCACAGTGGTTAGACGGCGGTCCAGGTTCAAATCCCGCTCAGGGCTGAAATAATTTTAGTGTCGCTGCGCTGCGAGTCGTTACTCCAAATCTCGTGGGCGGGGAGTTGGGTGCGTGTGTGTGTATAAGGTCACAACATTACCCACAGATGGGTTATATATGAGCTCTGAGCTCTCTTCTGCGAGGGAGATAGCTCTCGATCACGAGTCCAACACGTGATCCAAGACCGTGCTGAATCACACACCGATTCAAAATAGACTATGCGGCAGCTTAGAATCGTGGTATTTTTCTATCTTTAAAAGCTCTATCGATTGCATATATATTATATATATATATATATATATATATATATATATATATATATATATATATATGAAATATATATATACATATATATATATATATACATATATATGTATATACACATATACATAAATATATATATATACATATATATGTATATACACATATACATAAATATATATATACATATATATATATATATATATATATATATATATATATATATATATATATATATATATACCGGTATATATATGTGTATGAAAAAACCACTTGGATATATATATATATGTATGTATATATATATATATATGTATGTATGTATATATATATATATATATACTAAAATATTATCTGTCATAGTTTAGCAGATCACTCCCGCTTCAGCTGAAAAAAATGACGTTCAAATCAGCCCCCAGAAATCTGCATTGTTTAACGTTAATGCGATAACATGTAGTCATTCCTTAACATTCAAAGAAAATTGTAGTTATTAATAATTTCAATTTTAACAAGTTTTTGCTGTTTATCCAAATGTCATAAATTTGTAAATATTTTTGCTGAATCTCTAAACTTTTAGAGTTTATGAATAAATGTATAACATGTCTTTTGCTTTACTTTTTATAAGATAACGTTTGTTTACCTTTAATTTTGAACTAAGTCCGTGAGATCTAGATTGAAATTTCCATTATACAGTGTACACATACTTAGTGAATGTATTTCAAGTGACTTCAATAGTGAATTATTGATGGGGAATTTGGTGCATATGCTGAAAAACGCTACTGAGAAAGTGATATGGTTACAAATCACAACGCCTCCCAACTTGTTTGGTAAGTATAAAATCTGGTTATAAATAGCTTTGAAGATAAATTCACTTTGGAAGCAGAGATGCAATGTTTGATTCTAGAATGCTGAGTCATTTTATAGAAGTACACACCTACGCGATATAGCAATAGAAGCTAAAAGATTAATTTTGTAAATTATGATACATTAACGAAATATACGCTTTTCTTGGCGGAAACCAATAACAAAAAAACTTGCTGAAAGCAAATACACTACTGCAGTGGTTCTTAATTAACCCGTGGGTCGCGACCCAAATTTGGGTCGCCAAGCCATTTTATTGGGTCACTAAGGGTTTGCAGAAAATAATTATTTTCCCACTACAAATATATTATAATTATATACTGTAATAATTAAAATACATGATGCCTAGTTTTAGGATTCTAAGCAGACCATGATTAAATAATTTTGTTTCTGTAACCCGCTTTTAATAGCATAATCATATTACTTATAAAGACAATTCGTATATCTATGTAGGCTTGGGTCGCGATGCTTGATTTGTGCAAAATTTTGGGTCGCTGCCAAAAAAGGTTAAGAACCACTGCACTACCGGATGGAGCTGCAACGACAGGTTTTGTTCTGTCAGTGGCATTTGACGATGGTGTTACTTCACCACGCTATGAATTTTTAAAATAGTGCTACGTAACTGAACTTCATGCACTTCCGTATCTAGCAAAATAAAGATGGCGTATCAAAGAGTAGTCGTGGCTCCGTTCGTTAGTGTATCGCTTTTAGCATTTTTTTTCTCTTACTGATTTCTGTCAAGAAAGCGTATATTACATTGATGGGATCACATGAAAAATCGTCACCCCAGACTTCAACAGGGTGACAATTCTTCATGTGGGTCATCCTAGGGTGACAATTCTTCATTCATCCTAGGGTGACAATTCTTCATGTGGTTCATCCTAGGGTGACAATTCTTCATGTGGGTCATCCTAGGGTGACAATTCTTCATGTGGGTCATTTTGGGTTTACGATTCTTCGGCTGTATAAGTTGATGACAATAAGCATAACCCCCAAGTCAACCTAACCTAGCCTAACCTAGCCTAACCTAACCTAAACTAACCTAACCTATCCTAAACTAACCTAGCCTAACCTAACCTAACCTAACTTAACCTAATCTTTACTCCACTGTTGATATTCGGCGTACTGGGGTGACAGTTCTTCAGGTGGGATCTCATGGGGTGACGATTATTCATGTGGGAGTTTTGGGGTGACGATTCTTCATGTGACTCCATTGATATATTATAATTTGCAAAATGAATATTTAGTTTTCTATTACTCTATCGAGTAGGGGTGCACTTCTAAAAAATTACCGAATGCATGCCTCGATAAGTTATTAGTAGTGTTTGCAGCTGGATGGAGGGAATTCTGGAGAAAATTGGGATATATCATTTGAATTATGGGTTATTTATGGCACAGAAGTACATGAAATCTCATTTATTAGGAATAATGTCAGAGTCGGAATATATGAATGTGTGGTTATATAAGTTTTAGGTTGGTTATACACGTATGGTTTCCTTTTATCTATGTTGATTGAGACCTTACATGAAAAAGGGGAAGATTTAGTGCGTGAAACCTGCCAAAGATGGCGTTTCTTCGGATGAAATCAGTAATTACACCATAGCCACGACGGAAAGCAATCTGATAAGCGACCAAAGGAAATTATCTGGAACATGTAACATCGTTATTTGCTGGATCCATACAAGGTCATTCAATATTTTGACGTCTTTATCAGGTGCACAGACAAGAGTTATGGGAATCTGTGGTTGGTTACTTGTATGGAAAATGTAATTAGTTTTTTATGTATTAAACTAGACTCCAGTCGTCTGTCGGTATACATAATGTAAGGTTGTTGAATTGGTTGTAGATTTACGCAATGCCACATGTCACATAAATTTATTTCACTATAAAGTTGTGTTTGTGTGTGTGTGTGTGTGTGTGTGTGTGTGTGTGTGTGTGTGTGTGTGTGTGTGTGTGTGTGTGTGTGTGTGTGTGTGTGTGTGTGTGCGTGTGTGTACGGATGCGTGTGGTTAACTAATCGTATTTCTGTATTGTAACTACTATACAGGAAAGGAACTACGATGGTGGGGTTCTGTCTCTTATTCTTTAATTTAATTACCTCGTTTTCAAATCCATATTGGGTACATCCTTGAGCTATACATAATTTTTCTAGGCTATTCCCAGAGTGTGTGTATGTGTGTGTCTCAGAGGGAGAGGGAGAGAGTAGGCGTGTGAGTATGTGAGCAAAATAGTTAAGACCTAGGTAGGATATAGTCATATATTTTTTAATCGAAATACAAGATTTCAGTTGATCCTACATCAGTCGCCGTAATATATCCATGTAGCCCTGTTTTTCCACTGTTAAGTTATCTGCAACCACAAGGAACTGAACTGGGCGCAACACCGATCCCTGTGGCACTTCGCTTGTGTCTTTTCTCCTCTCTGAAGTGCCCTCCCCGAAGAGCAGAAGAACATGAGAATGAAGAAGACTGAAAGAGACTATAAGGCCTTCACTAAGCAGTTCCATGTTCATTACCACTTATCATTCCTTTCCATAGAATTATCTAACCTCTTAAAACAATCAATACTTTCAGCGCTCACAACTACATAGTTACAAAGTCTAGTCCACTCGTTAACCATTCAACTGGTAAACCAGTTCTTGCCTATTTCCTTCTTAAATCTAAATTTGTCCAATTTAAATCCGTGCAGGCAGTCCTTCCTGACTTCAACGAAGTCTTCTGTTTACATCAACCTTTTCTCTCCAGATCCCAAGCCCTTCATCTTTGTATGCATTTGGCAGTTGCTGGCAAATCTATCCAAAGAAATGGCATGTGACTACAGAGCCTTTGTTAATACATGATAAAACTCAATATGCGAAATGTTGTACGAGTCAGTGTCCACACATAGTGTTTCTTCTGATACCAAAGTATTACAAAGGATTGCAAAGGCGGAGCATGCCGACAGGAGACCTTTTGGTCCATATCTAGGTCGGATGCGACAAATTAAACATTACATTCTTCCTTTCGTCTCTTGATTTCATTAAGCTCAGGGGAACTCGCTCTCAGTCTTGGGGGTACATTTATCTCTCTGGGGGTTACATTTATCTTTCACAGTAGCGTTTACGTTATCTTATCAAACATTTTCGTCATTTTTTTTTATACCGTCCTCCCATTTGCTTCTCTCTTCCCGTCCGTGTGTCTCTTTGGGCGTCGTGATGAGGGAGGTTTGGATTACAAGATCTCAGCCCTGAATCCAAATGGCCTGATAACTGTTTTTCTAAGGTGTTCTGGTCGTTTCTCTCTACCTTTTCCAATGTTTTACATATTGTACTACGCAGGGACAGTCTTTAATTAAGGGGAAGTGTGTTTGTGTATGTATCTGTGTTTATATTTGTATCTGTGAGTGTTGGTGTGTGTGTGCGTCTATGTGCGTGTATGTGTTCGCTTGTTTGTTTTATGGGGTTGGTTATCAGTTGTGTATTAAACCGTCGTTGTTATTAACCCCAACAAGTGTAGAGAAGCGAATATATATTTCGTAATTGGGCCATAAATTTCCCTTGCATAATTATACACACAAGTGGAGTGTGGCTATGCGTTTTTGTGTATATTTTTGTGTGTCCGTGGATGCGTGCGTGTGAGTGTTAGTGTATGAGTGTGTGTGTGTATGTGTGATTCGCCATGGTCTTGGATCACGTGTTGGACTCGTGATCAACAGCTATTTCCCTCCCGGAAGAGAGAGCTCAGAGCTCATATATGACCAATCTATGGGTAATACTGTGACCTTACACGCACGCACACACACACAACTCTCCACCCACGAGAGTTGGAGTAACAACCCCCAGCGCAGCAATACTGAATTTATTTCAACCCTGGGCAGGATTTGAACCCGGACCCCCGTAGTGGCAGCCGGAAACTATACCAACTGCGCCACGAGTCGTGTGTGGGCGTGCGCGCGCCTGTATACATATCCATGCGCCTGCATGCATGTGCATAACCTTTGTTCATATGATTATTTACCACCAACAGCGTTTTTATAATGGCTTTGTGTTTGTGTGTTTATGCACGATTGTGTTTACAATTTCTTTTACCTCCAGCGGCGCCTTTTACTCCGTCATTGTGTTTATGCGTGTTTGCGTGTGTTCGTGCGTAGTTGTGCGTGTTTCTGTGCCGTGGCCCCTCGCGCGCGCGCGTGTGCAGTCGTCATACGCTTGGACCATCACGTAGGGCCAGCCAGCTAACCCCCAAGGCATCTGTGCTGACGTCAGCGAGCTGACTTCGCAAAGAACGGGTATTGATGGCGGTGGTGGTTGGTGGGGGCTGGTGGTGAGGGTGGATGGTGGTGGTGGTGAGAGAGAGGGCTGGGGGTGACAGTAGGTCGTGGTTAATGATGTTAGTGATGGTGGTGGGAGTGGGGGCTGCTGGTGGTGGTGGAGGTGGGTGGTTGCAGTAGGTCGTGGTTAATGATGTTAGTGATGGTGGTGGGAGTGGGGGCTGCTGGTGGTGGTGGAGGTGGGTGGTTGCAGTAGGTGGTGGGTCATGATGATAGTGACGATGATGGTGATGGTGACGTTTGTGCTGGCTGGAGCAGTGGTGGCGGTCGCAGTGACGTTGGTGCCAATTGTCGTACCTCCCTCTACAAAGTCCAAGCGATGTCCGCAGGAAGTAAAGCCCATAGATCGTTCTCAGCTCCCTGAAGTCGGGACCTCAACCCATACGGGAGAACATAATATACAAACTTACAATTAAAATCCGCCGTGGCTAAAATTCTTGAGGTTAATAAGACTTGAACCCATTCTCACTTTATGAAGATTCGAATTTAGAAAAAAAAAACTAGAACAGTTCCACGATATCTAGAAACGCCTCCCATATCCAACGTTCCACGATATCTAGAAACGCCTCCCATATCCAACGCGTGGCATTAGTATTATTCTTATTTTTGCTGCCGGCAGGCGGTTTTATTTATCTCTGTGGCAACGCCAGCGGCGTAATCGGAAGCGTGCTGTGGGTTCGAATCCCGCACTCCTCTCTGATTCCCAGCGGTGACTGTTACCTGCCCCAACGGTCCCCCAAAGCGCATAGGGCAAAGGTGACGTCTCTGGGCGCAGCTACTAAGCGCCTCCTGGCGTGGCTTCTCACCACCACCTGTGGAACCTTCCCTTCGGTACCCGTCTCGGAACTTAACATCCTCATCGCCGTGGTATACCTTACAGATCGTTGTGTGTCTACAGGCGATTTTTATTCGACCCGTGGGAGGAGGAGTCCCCGGTCTTGTTGGAGTCTTGGTTGACAGATGTTTTCTTCAGATTGGGGGTGAGGGGGGGAGGGTGCTTCGTCTCGGCTGGAGAGTCACGTGTCTTAAGCATGGTGACACAGAGGCCACCCCCTTGTCTTCTTCTTCTTCCTATTTTTTCTACTTCCTCTTCTTTTTCTTCTTTTTCTTCTTTTTCGCCCTCTCCTTTTTCTTCTTCTTCGTCCTCTTCTTCCTCTTTCTCTTCTTCTTCCTATTTTTTCCCCTTCGTCCTCTTCTTGTTTTTCTTCTTTTTTCTTCTTCTTCATCCTCTTAGTTTTTCCTTCATCCTAATCTTCTTATTTTTCTTCTTTTTTAAAGACTCGACAAGGTCATCACCTCTTAGAACCAACCGATCCTCCCGTCAACCTCATTAAAATCTGCTAACCACCGAATTTCAGAGCTCGGCGAAGGTCAGGCTCTTCACATAAGAGCCTCCACTCAGCTGTACGAGATCGTTCAACTTCGACCAGAATAAAATATCTAAAGCGTGTCATCGAACTTGATCAAATAAACTTGCCTTGGGAGGACATGACCTTCAAGTGATGCCGATTGAATAAACGAGCCCAGTAATTTGAGCCCTGTAATATGACCCGGGTAATTCGAGCACGGCAATTAGTGCCCGGTAATTCGAACACGATCATTCAAGCCTCCCTGTTAGCGCTCACTAAATAGTACAGAACCGTGCGGCAGCAGAGACCAGAACCTCCCCTTTCTCCCCGGAGAGTTATTCACGACGGCGACCCGGTCGGAAAACAAATTCCTCGAAGGTGTTCACATGTTCGCCGGTGTTCAGATGATCGTTCAAATCTCAGGTTACCACAAGAACGGAAACAAGTCTCAGGTATGGTTACGGAAAACAAGCGGATCGCTGTTCTTCGCGAGAAAGCTCTGCCGGTTTTGTTGTTGCCGGATGCCAAATCTGTGAAACGGGGAACCTCGGAGGAGACTTCTTTGTACCTACCCCTGGGCGTACAAGCAACGACCTCTCTGGATCACAAACACAGGCACAACACTTCTGGGTGCCTCCTTGCCCGGAGTGTAGTGAAGGAGAGCTGGGTAGAGGTCAAGGGGGGTTGTTACGATAGGGGGAGGGGGAGTGTTTTTTTTTTTTTTTTGGGGGGGGTGAAGTGTCACTCCCACGGGCTTTCTTTGAGCCCGTGCGGTGGTGTTTATGTAAGACACACCTTGTGGAGAGGGGGTGGAATAGTGTAGCTTTTCAGAGCGGGATAGGGGGCAGTAGAAATGAGAGGCTGCAGCTGTTAGAGCGGCGGCGGACGCTCTAGTAGCTGACGGAGCTCATAGGGGCTTTGGAGACGGCAGAGGCGGCTCACAAGACCTTCAGAGGAGCTGGTGGTCCCCGTCTGAAGAAAGAGGTGGCGGGGCAATCGCTCCGGTAGTGGAGGGGGTTCAAAGAACGATCCTTCCTAGTCAGATCGAAATAACAGCAGAGGCACGGCGACAATTCGATGCAATGGAATGCTGCCCCGCAGTCGCTCAGTGACCTCGGGTCATGGCAATTGGAAAAGCGTTGTGTAACATTTTTTTTGTATATGTTATTCTATTTTACTACCTATATGCTTACTTATATATTTATCTTCATTTCTTATTTGTTTTTTCTCAGATAGGAAACGTATATTATTCTATTTTATTACCCATATGCTTACTTATATATTTATATTTTTTATTTTATTTTTTTTTTCTCGGATAGGAAACGTGTGTTATTCTATTTTACTACCTATATGCTTATTTATTTATCTTTATTTTTTATTTATTTATTTTTTCTCGGATAGAAAAGGAAGTTCAGGTGCGACTTTGGAAATTATTCCGTTCTTCCTCTGCACAGCAGACATGAACGGCTACCCTCGCAATTATGGAAATAGTGGAAAGCCACCCCCGTATTAAGGGAAAGAAGCTTAAAATAGAAAAGGGAGAGAGAGAGAGAGAGACTAGGAAAGTTCAGGCAAAGGACCCTTATGGTACAGAAAAATACTTTCGAACCGTCAGTATTATGACTCGTATCTTATGCAACGCTGTTCGTCAGCCACCCATCTTCATCCTGTTTTGGCTTGGAATAGCGATTCTCAACAACCCCCCCATTCCCCCGCCATAGACAACCCCCCCCCCCTCCCTCATAGGTGTGATGCATTCCGCCATTTTGGCTTGAAGTTAGGAAAGTAGATTAATCTAGTAAGCTTCAACTTCTGCCTCACCGATGGCTGGGTGTCACAGGATTGAATAAAATCGTCTGACGGCAATAAGAACAAAGGGATAAGTGTCACCCGGTCGACAGCCAAGAACGGAATTATGTCAACGAAAAGGTCAACCGAGGTTAAGTTAACTGAAATTTGGTTTAAATCTCCAAGAAGAAACGCCAGGCGACAACTGGAACGACTTTTTACAAGTCGTAAATAGCATTGGAGAAATTGAATAGTAAACACATTATCTCCTGTATCGAAAAATAAAAACAACGTGTGGTACAATTCGAAAAATGCATCAAAAGTAGCCAGTTATCGAGCAAACAGTAATGAAAAATATCGCTCAACCGCCGATAGTCCCCGATAAGGGGGTCGCCATCGCGTTTGTGCCAGGCACTTCCAGCGATAAGCTACCAACCCACAACCACAGAGACGCCTTCAGGAAGAGCTCCACATTCTTGGGGTGCTCGCTCGCCTTTTTTTTTTTTTTTTTTTTTGGGGGGGGGGGGTTTCTTGAATATGATATTGATGTTCTCCCAATTTACATTCGACGAAGTAAAGGAACAGAATCCTCTACGGCGAAATTGGTCGGAACTGTTATGTAGATACAGGTTGTCTAAGGTTTCCACGATTTTTTTTTTCATTAAATCACAGACAAAAATATCTCGAGATAAAAAATGGTTTCAAGGAATTTAATGTCCTGTCTCATGGTCAGTATGTATTAACAATATATAATCATACCTCACCCATACTTTTGTCATGGATCAAGAATTATCATTACTTTTTTTTTCCTAAAATAATTGGTTTCAACCAGGGATGGTGAGTATCAATGAGGTTTGTCCCAAGGTCCTTGAGGAACCCGAAGTCGCAACAATTTTTTATTGACAACACTGACGTCAACAGGCCTTGGAAGTGGGCATCCACATCCAAGCAAGTCTTTTGCTGGACTTCGACCCCAAGAAGGTTCTCGAGTAATGTTTTTTTATATATATTATATATATATATATATATATATATATATATATATATATATATATGTGTGTATATATATATATATACATACATATATGTATATATATATATATATATATATATATATATGTAGTCACCCTGGGGTTCGAACCGGGGCGACTGTCGGAATTGATTGATAATTGCTGTTACTAGCGATCTACTTCATACATACTCGTGTGTGTATATATATATACATATATATATATATATACATATATATATATACATATATATATATATATATATATTTTTTTTTTTTTTTTTTTTTCTAAGATCTTTAAGGGACCCCGGAGACATGTTAGATGTTTACTGACAATGTACTGAAGTAATTCCATCATTACTGATCGTGTCTGCTTGATACCCAAGTCATCTAGGCAAACGTCTAGAAAGAGGTCTCGGTTGATGGTGAAAACACAAGGGAGGTATTACAGGAATCATGGCCAGTATCAGTGTAGATGAATAGATGAACATATAGATGATTAGATAGGTGTATTATCAGATAGATAGATGAATAGATCAGGAAACCAGTAAAGAAGTAAATGAGTAGATCAATATGTTGGTGAATAATCAAGTGAGTCGGTTATGGACCAAAAAGTCTCCTGTCGGTATGTTCCGCCTTTGTAATCCTTTGTAATGGATAGGTAACAGTAGAGGAGACTTCGTAAGACAAATTAAGACTATCATCATGACACTGCCATGTGTAGGCCATATGATCTCTTGCAGTCTCCTTCATTCTTGGGTTTTTTCAAGTTATCAACCCCTTGGCACTGCTGGGGTCGCCATTTGGATGAATGAAATCGCATGATGTCGGTTAGAATACGACAAATACCACCCGGCAATGAAGGGATGAGTTGAGAAACTGGATAGGCGGTCGGTTGGTTGGTTGCTTGCTTGCTTGCTTCCAAGTGGACCCAAGTCCCTCGGAGAACTGCCGAGTCAAGCAGCGGTGGAGGGTGGGGGTGGGGGTGGGGGGAATGTCTTCTGTAAACTAGATCAGGAGGAGGAGTAGGACCGGCTTGCTGACAAGGATGACTTGCTTGAATGTTGACTAAAAAATGTATCGGGGAGAAAAAAAAAGAGGGAGGAGGTAAAAAGATGAGTTAGGTGTTTGTACCATGAGGAGTCTGGTATTGATTCTCATTAGCATTGTAATCGTGTGTGCGTGTGAGTATGTGTGTGTTTGTGTGTGTATGTGCGCGTGTGTGTGTGTTTATTTGCGTTTTCCTAATTGCAATATACGGGCTTGGAGCTATGCTCATCAGCTCCCGTCTCATATATCTCCATTTTTCAAAACTCGTCTTATATTCATCTATATGTAATGTCTGGGTCGTTTCTTCTAAGCTGCTCCACATATTGACTCATCTGTCTAGAAAGCTATAATATCTAACATCTTTTCAGCGATCTGGCTTATTTAGTTTATTTCTCATATCCTCTCGATGTTCTTTCACATTGTAGCAGATCTTATCTTGTTCAGGATTCTCGTTCCTTTCTCCTCTCTAAAGATCATATCACCTCTTTTTCTCCGCTCTTCTTGAATGTGGGCAGTTCTAGTTTTTTCTAAGCTCTCCAAACACGTCTCATAGCCATGCTAAGGGTCATTTTAGTTGCCACCCATTATTGTGCTTTCTCTAAGTTCTTCGTATCTTTTTGTGTGGTGACCACACCAGCGCTGCGTATTCAAGTCTAGGTCGGATCAGATCATATCATTCTCATGCATATAATGAAATACCGTTCTTTATATTCATTACCAATTTATATGTCTGTTCCGGTAATATGTTTGTGTGTATGTGTTTGTATGTGTGTTTGTGTGTTTGTATGTGTGTTTGTATGTGTGTGTGTGTGTGTGTGTTTGTATGTGTGTGTGTGTGTGTGTGTGATCATTTAAGCGTCTATACACATTTCCTTTCTGCTGTGGGTACTTGTCAAATGTTTACATCTGCGGATATGAATATACGAGTAAATATACGTCTTCTTTTCTTTCACGTATAGTCAGGCTTCTACTTATAAAAACGCAAAAAACTATTATTCAGATTAACTTTTTATCACCGAATATATCTCAACACTGTTTTCTCAGTATGACAGTGCAGAAACTATTTTTTTTTATTGAACTGTTATCAGTAAATATAGTTCCACGCTGTTTTCTCTTCGTAACCAACTTGAAACGATTCTCTCTCTATCTTCCTTTTTTTTTCAAGATAACTTGCCATCAATGTCTCTTTCTCCACAGGCAAATTTAATATCGTTTTTTAATATCTTGACCGGCACATATTTCACCCAGGTGTCTGCTTGCATGCTTTCCAGCTTGCTTGCCTGCAAGCGGTCCAGGCAATGTAGGTTACATAGCTTCCCTCTTGGATTCCATTCTGACCACAAACGTATGGCCACCTCATGGCAGGAAGCAACCCTCCCACATCCTCATGCGTTGTCCTCCTTTCACTACCGCATGTGCTGCTCGATTTACACAACAGCCAGCAATACTCGCCAACTCTCTCATCTGTGCGCGCTAATGGCGTCATCGGAAGCATGCTCGTCTCGCATTCGCTTAGTCGTGGGTTCGAATCCCGTACGTCTCTCCGATTCTCTGCAGTGACGGTGGGTGCCCCCGACAGTCCAAGAAGCTCATTGGGCAAAGGTGACGGCTTCGGCCGTAGGTAAACAACGTACTTCCTGGCGCACGCTCCTCGCCTTCTTCTCATCATCTACAACAGATTTTGGGTGATAGAACTCCAGTTCCTCTGTCATTACTCCACAACTCCTAAACAAGTTTTAAGCAGCCCCTACACTCGTAAAGTAGGCCGCCTGTCCAGCCGCTAAACAAAATCAGGACTGTGCAGGCTAAAATGAGTGTGTATGGCCCCTCATACTCACTCAGTTCGGCCTGCACAGTCCTGATTTTGTCCGGCGGCCGGACAGGCGGCCTGCGAGTGTATGGACTGTTAAGGATGAAACGCACGAGAGGCTGTTTAGCCGCTCAACCGCTGCGGCTGTTTAGCCGTTTTTATAGAACACACTACTTTTAATGGAATTGCGCGCATTAGCGGTTAAGTAACTAATGCGCGCAATTCCATTAAAAGTAGTGTGTTCTATAAAAACGGCTAAACAGCCGCAGCGGTTGAGCAGCTAAACAGCCTCTCGTGCGTCCGTAGCCTTATAGATACTAAAAAACGCAAAGAACACTCCCAAAACCAAGAAGAACTACGCTCCACCCCTTCCCCCACACATGGGCCGATCCTTTACTAACCGAACCAAAACGTAAACTAAGAAATAACCCACGGCGGCGAGAGGGAAGGTACTACCCATATGGATAGAAGCGCCAGTTGATTATTGGGCATAATAACTAACTCCGTCCTGCTTCAGTCTGATTGTAACAGTTTATCTCCTTATCTCTTCATAAGTGAGGAGACAAACAGTTGTCTTAAGATTAGACAAGGCTCTCGGGATTTAGAAGCAAACATGACACAGACACAGAATAATGCAATGCAGGGTGTCCTAGAAGTATACTCGCTACTTGAAAGGTTTCACAATATTGTTGAATCCATTGCCCCGTGTTATCAGCTGTGTTTCGAAAACGGTAATCACCAATTCGAGTACTTGTGAACACGTACGAGGTACTAGACTGATGGGAAAGTCTAGATTTTTTTTTTTTTCTTTCTTTTTTTTTGTGGCACCCTGTGTGGGTTAAGTGTGCCTATAGATGTTGATCATAATTATCGATAACACAAATGGAGCTGTTGCCTGAGTCATTCCATTCCATTAAGGGCGAAATGAAATGAGCCAAAAAAGGAGAAGACTTTACAGAATTAATTACCATTATTAATGATTTGGTTAATTAATGAAATCGCTCGCTACGATGGCTCATTTAACATATGTTTTCTGGTTAACGTTAGACGATTTCATTCAGCTCAAAGGAAGACGTCGTGTTGAATGGGTTAGAGCGTCGCAACTTGCGGCGGTGGACGAGGTGACGGCAGTTCTTAACCTGCCGCCAGCGAGTTGGACCAAGGGCGTGGTTCATTATATTCCACGCTACAAAGTCCTCAGTAGGAGGCACCGTCCTAGCCTCCTGATAAGGGGAGTACGCAACTTTAAACCCAATCATTATTATGATAATAATTATTAGTATTATTACGATTATTATTAATATTATTATCATCATTATTGTTATCGTGTATTCCTCAGTTTTATATAATTGTTGTTATCATCTTTTATTATTGTTTTTGTTATTTTTATCATTATCATTTATTATGACTACTATTATTATTATTACTATTGTTATCACTACCATCACCGTTATTATTAAACAACGCAATACACACGGAGTCTTGTTTAACCCATTCAACTCCGATCACAAGATGTCTTGTCATTTGGTCAAATAAAACAAAAAATCATAATAAAACAACAAAATGTTTGATGATCAAACAGCACCAGAAAAATATGACGTCGTCTGTCCTCCTCCTCGAGGAGGAGGACTGACGACGTCATATTTTTCTGGTGCTGTTTGATCATCAAACATTTTGTTGTTTTATTATGATTTTTTGTTTAATTTGACCAAATGACAAGACATCTTATCATCGGAGTCTTGTTTAAAAAACAAAACAGAAAAAGAATTTGAAATCCTGGCCAGCTAATAGGCGGACGCCTCGGCACAGAAGAGAGGAGGAGGAAGAAGAAGAAGAAGAAGAGCAGAACCAGAAAACACCGGCTTGGCTACAAAGAGAGCGAATTACAGAAAGACTGGAATTTCGTCATAGAAGAACAACCGCCTTCCTAGTTCGGGGGAGGGGGGTGGGAGGGAGGGGGGAATCTAGTCCAGAGGGCACTCCTACCAAATTCCTAGCCAGACTCTCTCTCTCTCTCTCTCTCTCTCTCTCTCTCTCTCTCTCTCTCTCTCTCTCTCTCTCTCTCTCTCTCTCTCTCTCTCTCTCTCCCTCTCTCCCTTTCTCTCCCTTCCCCTCTCTATCGCCCCCTCCCCCCTCTTTCTACCCCTCTCTATTTTCTCCTCTCTCTCTCCCTCCCCCTCTCTCTCTCTCTCTCTCTCTCTCTCTCTCTCTCTCTCTCTCTCTCTCTCTCTCTCTCTCTCTCTCTCTCTCTCTCTCTCTCTCTCTCTCCCCCTCTCTCCCTTCCCCTCTCTATCTCCCCTTCCCCGCTCTCTCTCTCCCTCTCTCTTTCTCTCCCTTCCCCTCTCTATCTCCTCTTCCCCGCTCTCTCTCTCCCCCTCTCTCTCTCTCTCTCTCTCTCTCTCTCTCTCTCTCTCTCTCTCTCTCTCTCTCTCTCTCTCTCTCTGTTTGTGACTAATCTGCAGTTGACAGGACAACTTACAATCTTGTGGCACCTGCCTTCTCCTTCATGTCAGTTTCGAATAAAAAATGAGGAAAAGATACATGGTTAATAAGGATAGTTCTCATTAACTATGTCAAACCTTGCCTCGTCATCATTAAATCTTATCACATTATTTCTTTTAATTGGCCATCTTTATTCACTTCCTCGTTGATGTCCAATGAATAAATATTAGCCCTTTTTTACCTGTTTATTTGTTTATTTATACTATCGATTGGTTATTTTGTGTCGGACTTCGTTAGAAATCAAATGTCTTTGCATATCGAGTGTGTGTGTGTGTGTGTGTGTGTGTGTGTGGATGTATGTATACACACACACATATGTGTGTATACACACGCGCATACACACACACACACACACACACACACACACACACACACACACACACACACACACATATATATATATATATATATATATATATATATATATATATATATATATATATATATATATATATACCTACCATACTTATACATACACAAGTCTGAATAAAAACAGTTCATTTTACTTCGTAAAGGAAACAAATAATGTGACGTCGCAAGGATTTGTGTCACTTGAGTGACTTCATATCGTTCATTTTCTGTACCAAAGCGCGAACTGCCCTGTTCTTAGTTGGACCCTGGCTACATCCCACCGCCGTGTTTGTTCAACAGTTCAGCAGGAACGCAGAACGAGGATCTTCGGCTCCTCGTATCAGTTCCTGCAAGGGGAAGCTGAGGTTTTATGATGTCTCCATCATTTGTTACACGTGTTTTTTGTTGTTGTTGTTGTTGTTTTTCTCTTTCTCTTTTTTTTTTTTACGCTTCTTCCTTGGCAAGCTATACCAGTTACGCTGCTCAGGCCATGTCTGCGAGTAAATCGGATTATATATATTTTTTCATTATTATGATCTTCGATTCTATCTCTGTCTCCCAACCCCCCCCCTCTCTCTCTCTCTCTCTCTCTCTCTCTCTCTCTCTCTCTCTCTCTCTCTCTCTCTCTGTCATTGGTGTCTTCGACATCGTATAGTGCTATTTAATTGGAGAAAAACTAACATATCTTCATGCTTTAAGAAATGAACACGAACACACACACACGCACACACACACACACACACACACACACACACACACACACACACACACACACACACACACACACACACACACACACACACACACACAAAGAGAGAGAGAGGGGGGGAGTGAGAGATAGGTTAGGTGTATTTCATGTTGCCAGCGTCCGTCCACTGGGATTATTATTTCCAGCTCGCACCCACCCCCTGATCCCGCTACTATATTAGTGCCCCTCGTCCCCAGGACAACGTCCGTGATGCTTGCGCCCACTTGGTCCAGAGGGGTCCGGTCGCTGATACTTCTCGCAGATGCCGTCGCCTCAGTTTTCGGCGGATCTTCCCGCTCTTTCATCGTCATTTGTCTTGTCCTCATGTGGCCTGACAAGCTCACTTTGCTTACCACCTACCTTTCTTCCTCCTCCTCCTCCTCCTCCTCCTCCTCCTCTTCCTCCTCTTCCTCCTTCTCCTCCTCCTCTTCCTCCTCTTCCTCCTCCTCCTTCTCCTTCTCCTTCTCCTCCTCTTCCTCCTCTTCCTCCTCCCCCTCCAGGAAGAAGGTAAACAGGTCAGATTTGCGCACCATCTTGCATACACGAGGAACCTCATCGTCATCATGGATGGAAGCGTGAGGGTTTGCCACAGTGACGAATAAAATCGCCTGGCGGCAGCCGGAGTAGAAGTAAAAGTGCCACCCAGTGCGGAAGGGATGTATCAAGATAAGATGCGAAATAGTTCCGCTGCCGATAAGACGCCACAGAGATGGATAGAATCGTCTGACGGCAGGCAGAATAGAAGGGAAAATGCCAAAAGGAATGATATCTCTGAAAGAATTGCAAGAGTTGTGTCTACTACGGGAACTATGCTTGGATGGGATGCCATAGATTCATTTATGGCCCTGTTTTTTTTTTTTTTTTTTTTATAACATTTGTGGAACGTTGGTTCTCCATAATTGGGGCGGATTAAATGGTCACTTTTCTCTCGCGCTATTACTTCCGGTTGATGCTTCGTTCCGCTTTGATCAACCCCGATTGTACGAAGGACTACAGATTACTATAAAGCAACCGCAGACAAAAGCAAAGGTTGCCAACAGGAGCCCTTTCTGTCCGTACCAAGATCAGGTGGGAACTGAAGAAGAATGAAAGAATGCAGAGTTGGATCTAAGCAAGAATAAATGAATGCAAAATAGGAACTGAATGAGTTTAAATTAAGGCAGAATAGGAACTGAATGAGTGTAAATTAATGCAGAATGGGAACTGAATGAGTGTAAATTAATGCAGAATGGGAACTGAATGAGTGTAAATTAATGCAAAATGGGAACTGAATGAGTGTAAATTAATGCAGAGTGGGAACTGAATGAGTGTAAATTAATGCAGAATGGGAATTGAATGAGTGTAAATATATGCAAAGTAGGAACTGAACGAATGCAAATGAATAAGAATAAGAACTGAATAAGAACAAATGAATGCAAAGTAGGAACTGGAAGAATGTAGATGAATGCAAAGTAGGATGTAAATAAGAATAAATGCAAAATAGGAACTGAATGAGTGTATGTGAATGCAAAATAGGAACTGAGTAAGAATGAATGAATGCAAAATAGAAACTGAAAGAGTGTAGATGAATGCAGTACAAATGAAGCAAGTGGAATTAGAAAAACAAAGACGCATAATTAAACTGAATATTCTGTTATCTTAAAAAAAAAAAATTGTCAACAAAAATCTCTTGTGAAAAACGCAAAAGAGTCGATTGTTCCATCCCTCGCTCCTGTTATTTGGAATTCTAAGAACTAGACGGATGAATTCTAGGAAGAGAAAACGGTTTCCTTGCGTGTCGCCATTTTCTTGTTCCTTGCACACACAAAATGGCCGCTCGCGAAGACACCTTCACTCGTTCCTTGGCTCAGTCTGAGTGACCCACACATGTTCTTCTTTGGTTGAACAAGCGTAGTACTCATATTATCAGTTTAGATTACACTAATATAATTTGTTTTTCTTTTTATTGGAGTCTAGTAGTTTTGATATTGTGCCTTCTGATTGGGAGGTGTCATGTTGTTCTTCAGACATTGACTTCGTGTTTTGTTTTTTCATTCGTTAAACATAACTATTGTGTGTGTGTGGGTTTTTTTTTTTTGTATTTACCTAATTTCAATATATAGGAAAGGAACTGTTCTTGTGTGTGTGTGTGTGTGTGTGTGTGTGTGTGTGTGTGTGTGTGTGTGTGTGTGTTACAACCTGGACCTGGAAGAAGACCTGCTCCTCCGGCCTCGGCCTCCGTCGAGGTGCAGCTCTTGCCCCAAACCAGGTCATACCGTCGTACTCAGGATGACGCAGTTTGATCTCTTCGCTTTTTCGCTTCTTCTTGTCTTCGCCTCCTCTTGTCTTCGGCCACTCTTGTCTTTTCCTCTTCTTGTTTTCGACTCTTTTTCTCTTCGCCTCTTCCCCTCTTCTCCTCTTCTTGTCTTCGTCTCTTTTTTCGGCTTTTCATGTCTTCGCTTCTTTGTCTCTTCTTGTCTTCGCCCCTTCTTCTCTTCTTGTCTTCGCCTCCTCGCTTCTTTCTGTCTTCGACTCTTCTTGTCTTCGACTCTTTTTGTCTTCGTCTCTTACTGTGTCTTCGTTTCTTCTCTTCACCTCTTCGTCTTCTTTTGTCTTCATCTCTTCCCTTTTTTTTGTCTCTTCTTGTCTTCTTCGCCTCTTCTCTGTTTAATGCCTTCGCCTCTTTGTCTCTTCTTGTCTTCGCCTCTTCTCTGTTTAATGCCTTCGCCTCTTTGTCTCTTCATCCACAAATATATTGCTCCCGTTTCAAGATCGCTCTGTCCTCCTTCGCGGGTACGTTGTGACCTCATGCATAAACAAACCTGGTAAGGAGACGGAGATGTAAGTTGGTGGAATCAGTATGGCATCGT
This sequence comes from Oratosquilla oratoria, assembly GCF_046742065.1. Taxonomy (NCBI): domain Eukaryota; kingdom Metazoa; phylum Arthropoda; class Malacostraca; order Stomatopoda; family Squillidae; genus Oratosquilla; species Oratosquilla oratoria. Next base: position 44,184,838 of record NC_134792.1, on the reverse strand, counting down.
CGCCATTTAAAGTGATCAAAGTGAGGTAATATATACCATGTGCCTTTGTTTACCGACGGCATTAGCACACGATTACCCGGACATCCCAACCCAAAGGAGCGACGCTTGCAACAACGGACCCAGAGATAAGTTCTTAGATCAACATTCAGGTACTGAAATTGTGCAAGAGTACCCCAGCTTTGTGTAGATTGATGGCTGTGACGGTTGCAACAATGGATGCAAAGATAAGACCTGAGATCAACTTTGAGGTACTGTCAATTTACAAGAGTATCTGAACGTCAAGTACAGGCATTGGGACTTTTTAGAAACACTCAGGGATTTAGATATACCCAGAAGAGAGGAGGTGATCGGGGTGGGTGGGTAGAGGACTAGCAGACCAGCATGGTCAAGGTCATTCCCCACTAGTGTCCGTTATCCATGTTAACGTTTAACGGAATCTTGGTTCATTTTAACGGACTCTTGCTACCGTTTAACGAACTTATGTTAAAATCTATTGGGATTTTGTTCGTGCTTAACGGGATTTTGTTTATATATAACTGACTATTGTTCATGCATAGCGGAATTTTGTTATTGGTTAATGAAATTCACCCGGGTCACAGAGCTGCCTCGTGGTAGTGTAATAGCGACAGATGTCCACGAACGAGCCTGGCGGACGAGCGGTCTGGGTCGCTGACGTCTGGAGGCGCGAAGCCAGATGACATCGAACCACCCTAAAAGGTCACAGACCAGAAATAGGTCGAGTCACCGGTCACACCTACGCGACTTGGAATGGGTTTGAGTAGAAACGATTTAGGTTACAATCTAGAATACTCTAGGCGAAGTCGTCTTCCAGCTTTTCATAATCACAGCATCTGACGAGAATCGTGACTTCATTAAAGACAACCCAACGATGTTTCTAATATACGTCAAGGTTTAACTTCTCTTAACTCGTCATTCAACTTCCCAACATATGACGCAAAGGTGATATGACATTTGGAAATTCGAAAAATAAGAATTTATAAACGAGGTCGTTTCTGTTCAGAAGAACTCACTTGAGGCGTGACAGTGTGACCGGGGCTTAAGACGAACTGCCAGTGAGACCGGATACCAGTGACCGGTCATCATCTCAGAGGTGCTAGCAAGTGGGTGGGCGGAATCAGGTTATTTGTTCTTGATCGACTTTTAGTAATGGATTTAAATTGGACAAATTTAAGTTTAAGAAGGAGATTTGGAAGAAGTGGTTTACCCACAGAGGAGTTAATGAATAAAATAGGCTTAATGACGACGTATTGAACGCTGAAACTATTGGTTGTTTTAAAAGAATAATTTTATGGATAAGGATGAAAGATGTTAAAGGACATGGAACTTCCTAGTGTAGGCTTTATGGTCTCTTGCAGTCTCCTCCATTCTTATGTTCTTATGAGGCGCCATTTTGCTCCGAGTCCGATCCAGACCATTGTTATTGGAGTCCTATAGGAATTGCAAAGACATGGGAAGAAGAGTAGGAGGGGAGGTATATTGGAAGAGACAGTTATCCCTCCGGGGATCGAACCCGGGACTTTGTGGATGTCTCCATCGGAGGAGCGCCGATATGCGCATCGCTTTCACACAGGCTACAGGAAATACGCATACTACACTAAACATGTCACCCTTTCATACAACGCAGACAGCAATACAATGCGCCATATCATCTCCGAGAGATCTATGGGTTACACATACACACACACACACACACACACACACACACACACACACACACACACACACATGCATACACACACATATAGCTTGATGGCGCATTGGTACCATTCGCAACCACTAAACCAGCGGTCCGAGTTCGATTCCCGCCCAGGTTTGAAATAATTTCAGCATCGATGTACTGCGAGACGGCACTCCAACTCTCGTGGGCAAGGAGTTGTGTGTGTGTGCGTGTGTGTGTGTGTGTGTAAGGTCGCAGCATTACCCATAGATCGAGCATATATAAGCTCTGAGCTCTCATCACGCGTCCAACACGTGATCCTACACCATTGTGATTCACACACACGGGAACCGACGCCGGATACCCTGGGGTTGTGGATTTTCTTCAAGAATAGCTTTAGGCAATCAAGGAGCAGCATCCAAGCGTCACTGCCCTCACTTTTTTTTAACTTTATATGTATGTACTTTCATTGTGATAATTTATAGTTGTCGCTTATCGAGATGGTAGTTACATCCCGTCTAAACACCCTGTCAGGGATATTTATAAGTTCATAGCTTATCAGTCTACAGATATACAGCAATGTAATTAAGGTAGCCAATACGCGAGGGAATGTGTTTGTGTGTGTACGTGTGTGCGTGTATGTGTTTGCTTATGTGTGAATATGTGTGTGTGTGTACGTGTGTGTGCATGCGTGTGTGTTTGCGTGTATGTGTGTGTGTGTGTTTGTGTGTGTGTTTGCGTGTATATGTGTGAGTGCGCATGTGTGTGTGTGTGTGTGTGTGTGTGTGTGATTGCGTGTATGTGTGTGAGTGTGTGTATGTGCGTGTGTGTATGTGTGTGTGTGTGTGCGCGCACGCGCGCGCGTGAAAGCGAACAACGTGAAAGCGAACAAGTTCTAAAAAGAACAAAAGGAACACAGACAGGAAATGAAAAAAGAAAGGTAAACAAGACACCAACTTACAGTTAGCCGATGGAAGATCGACACAGCTCATAACTGGACGACTTCCCTGAACGGGTACTGAGCCAAGAACGCCCACGAGATACCCGGTAGAGAGAGAGAGAGAGAGAGAGGTGGGGGGGAAACGGGATATCGAGAGAGTATTCATAGTATTTCATCGAAAATATCCAATGCTTGTGAACACCATCGTGCCGAAGAGGTGGGGGTCCCAGAGGTAATCAAAGATGGTTTTAGGGATAGTAACAGAACGGAAGGATAATAGAAGGTAAAAAAAATCTTATTTTTTGTGGAGATACGTCTAATTTTACAAGAATGTTGTGTGTCTCCGGAGTGTAGTAGTGCCGCTAAGGTCTGAAATATTGAACACACGAAACGCAGGTGGTCAGCGCCCCATACAGAAAGGAGACAGACAGAAAGAGAGAGCGAGAGAGGAAAAGAGGAAGAGAGTGAGAGAGGAAAAGAGAGAGGGAGAGAGAGGGAAGAATAGAGAGAGGAGGGAGGGGATCTTTAACTTGCATTACGACCACCGCCTCCTGTATTAGATTACATGCTTTGCAAAGCAGAACCGCTTGTTCAGCAGAGACCACAAGTTCCTGGTCCGCAGGGGCAGGAGTAGTACGCCCTGTCTCATCTCGAAGACCACACTAAAGATGGGAAAATTATATTTCTGCGGAATGTGGAGCCACCGTGTAGCCAGGCATGGGGGGGAAGCTTCAATTTTGTTGTATTTTCGATTTGTAGCAGTGTGCCGGCCGTGGGTGCTAGATTCTTCTGCCCCTCACATCCTCCTCCTCCTTTTTCTCCTCTTCCTCCTCCCTTTCTTTCTCTTCCTCATGGGTTCTGATAGATGCGCTGGTGAACTAGTCTTCCTGCAGATGTGTGTGCGCGCGCGCACGCGCAAGCCACTCCTCAGACCTCCCCCTCCCGTGTTTTTTTTTTTTTTTCCTGTTTGATTTGGTTTAGTGCATATTACTTCGGTTGTCTTGCGTGTTCCTTTTTGTTTCTTTCGTCTTGTGTTTTATTTCAGTTCGTCTAGATTCGATTTGGTTTAGTTTTAACTTAGTTACTGTGTGCAGTTTGAATTAGTTCGTTTCGTTTTGCATCATCCTGTTTTATTGTATTTTTGTTTTCATTTTGATTGCATTGTAATGTATCATAATATATTCAATTCGATTTTATTTTGTTTTATATAATTTCGTCTCATTCTGTTTCAATCTATTCTATTCTATTTGAGTCCTTATTGGTACGAGGTAAATTGTGAACCATTACTTGTTCAGTGGAGCATTATATCAATTTACTATCATTTAGCATCCTGTGATAAGGATGTCGACATCGTATACCCTGCGTCTCGTCAAAGGCAGGGCGGAGGGAGGGGAATAAGAACACTTCTGTTTCTCTTTTTGTTTATTATTGTTATTATTATTATTATCATTATTATTATTATCATTATTGTTGTCATTATTGTTATTAATATCGTTGTTATTATTATTATTATTATTATTATTATTATTATTGTTATTATTATTGTTGTTATTATTATTATTATTATTATCATTATTATTATTATTAATATTATTATTGTTATTATTATTATTACTATTACTATTATTATTACTATTAGTAGTAGTAGTAGTAGTAGTAGTATTGATTATATATCTAAATGTGAGGGAAAATAGGGAGGGAAAGGTAGTTGCAGTAGATAGCGCAAAGAAAATGACAGTGATGAGTGAGGAAAATGGAGGAGAAATAAAGAAAGATGAGGTGAAGGTAGTTGTTAAGATAATGAGAGCAGGTAAGGCACCTAGGTTGGATGGGTGTCACGCAGAATGTCTAAAAAAGGAGGTACAGTGATGATGGACTGGCTGGTGAGGTTATTTAATTTTTGCTTAAGAAAGGGTAGAGTGCCGGAGGACTGAAGGAGTGCCGATTTAACGAAACAGCCTTGCTTTGGATGTGCTCTGCCTTGCGACACTGCTTCTGACCCAGGGCAGTGGGCAAGATGCAGGGATGACCCGTCATCCAGGAAGAGGCAAGATAAGAGAGAGGGAGGGAGGGAGGGGATGGATGGGAGTGGAGTATGTGAGGATGGAATGGGTGGAAGTGGATTTTTTTTTTTTTTTTCTACCTCTCTTGTTAGGGGAAAATAGCCTTTGGTATATGTATGTATCATTGATTAACATTTTCACACAGGGACAAGACAAAGTATGCATACTTTGACCCGGCCACTCTTTATAAGGTGGAATGAGGCCTTTGTACATGTATTTTCTCTTGTATTTGTGTTGCTTTGTTGACCCCTGACGTACCGCACGGTCCTCTTTCCACCGCCAGTCAACGAAGGTGGCCACCGAAGTCAAGAGTTCACTCCAGTCCCTGTGAAGTTATTTTTGAGTTGGTGAGTTACTTCTGAGAGAGTAGGTTCAATGAATTTACTATCCCAAGAGGTCTAGGAACCTCTTTTATTTTCATTTTTCTTCGACTTTTTTCCTTGCTCCTCTTCTTCGTTTTTTCTTTGTTCTTCTTCTTCGTCTTTTTCCTTGTTCTTCTTTGTTTTGTTTTTCTTTGTTCTTCATCTTCGTCTTTTTTTTTCTCTTGCTCATCGTTCTTCTTGGTCTTTTTCCTTCTTCCTCTTCGTTTTTTTTTCTTGGTCCTCTTCCTCGTCCTTTATTTTTCTCTCATTCTTCGTCTTTTTTTAGGATAGGCATAACAGTTGACGCATGCGTACTGTGAAACAGATTCGCAGACTGAAATGATAAAAATGATAATAATAATAATAATAATAATAATTAATAATAATTAATAAATAATAATAAATTGATAATAATAATAATAATAATAATAATAATGATAATAATAGTAATAAAAATCTTATCGTTACCTTTGATCAGAGCCGAGCAGAAGCACAATAAATCCCCATACCCGAAATCAGTTAACCTTAATCTAACTTAACTCTCGTCGAACTTAACCTCCCTAAACCCCCAAACCTGTTGGATAAAAAAAAAAAAAAAAAATATTTGCGAACTTTCTCCGACGAAGGACCTCGATCTGAGTAGCTCAGGTGTTCCACCTTCCCCGGTGGGATTTGCATATCACGCCATCAATCAACAACCATAAAAAATAATAGCAATAGATTAAGAAAAAAAAATGAAACATAATGAAAAAAGAGACAATAAGGCAGGTTGCAAATAACGTAAAAAAAATCGACAGCCCCCCCCCCCCAAAAAAAAAAAAACGAAGAAGAATGTAATACAGCAGCTGGGTAGTGTGTGTCGGGGGGAGGGGAATTATTGAACCAGATTAGTCGTGTTGTTACCTGACAAATAAGAGGAGAAAATACAATCGACCAGAGAGACTATTGACCTCGAAACTACTCTTGGAGGAGAGAATTTGTATGCAAACGAGACAAGGCGAGAATTGCCCAACCAATAAATATACAAATAGAATAAATAAATGAATAGTTTTCTCGTCCTTTTTTTATATGTTTGGAGTCTTACTAAGGAAGGCTATCAATAGTATCTCCCTCGAAGGTACTGACGAACTTCCTCAATGAAAATCTCCCCACGAAAACATTCCTTCTTGTCCTGCCGAAGCGAATTCATGATAAGATTAATTATACCCCGCCCTTCATGGAGGTCCAACTGGACCACATTTGTGCTGTCACTAATTTAAGGACATCCCTATAGCCAAGTGTTACGGAGTTTTCTTGTGTATATGGGGGCTGTTCTCTATTGTCAGAAATAAGCTGATCAATTTGAACTTGTAGTGTTCCTCTTTTCTTATGCCGCCCTCCTTAAATTTCCCCCTTTGTCATCTCTATGACTCCACCTTTAAAGAGCGATAGTGCCCCCTAAGGAGAGAAGCGCTGGTTATTGGCGACAAAATACAGTCCTGCACGAACGAACACATCGGGAAGAAGGACATTTACTTTCCGTGTAGACAAGTGACAATGAACGTCAGGACATCAAAATCTGACTTGCCATCAAGGTTCAGTTCGGAAAGAACTGATCTAAAACAATGTTTTTTCAAGTTGGTGTCCGTGACCCCAAAATAGATCGCAGGAGGAACCACACTACTCCTCATCCCTGATGTTTGACCCCTTAACTAGAAAAACTCCACCAGATTAAGAGGGTTTCTTGAATTTGTGTTACTAATCTACTAGGAAGAAAACATGTCCATGATCTGTTATTTTACAATAAGTGAATAAATAAATGAATAGATAGAGTAATGTGAAACTCTAAAGGGTTCTACAAAAACAGGAAAAGAGGACTCTAGAAAGGAACCTTCGTCATGACAAAGTTTCCGAAGCACGCAGTGTTTCTGTCTGGCTTGTCCATGTGTTTACCTTCGCCCAGTTCCCATTTTCTATGGAGGGTGGGGGTAGGGTAGGGACTCTTGTAGTTTACAAAGGAAGAGCATGCTGACAGGAGACCTTTTGGTCCATAACCAGGTCGGATGCGAAAAAAATAAGTAAAATAAAATAAGATAACGATGAACAATAAACAAAATAATATTTTTTATGAGAAATAAATTATAAAAATAAAGAATAGGAAAATAAATTATAATAGATAAATGAATAAAATAAATGACAGGCATGACGGCATATTGATTAGGTATTTATCTAAATGAACCTTAAAAAGAAGTTTATTCCATTCATTTACTACACGGTTGCCGAAGTTGTTTCTACTTCCAAATTAAATCTATTTCCTGACAATTTGAGGCCATTATTTCTTGTCTGATTCGTATTCAGTGTGAAAATGTCGTCATTTTTTATGTTGTAAATTTCCTTTAGATTAAAGGCCTGTATCAAATCGCCCCTTAGTCTACGCTTTTTTTAGGGAATATATATTTCCACGAATGCATGAAACATTTCTTATTTGCTATTCTGCCATGATTTCTCTTAACTATCCTGTTTGTATTCATCGTGAGCGTGTCCCAGAGAGATCTTGAAATAAAAGAACTGTCATGATAACGATTGTTACCTTGAGTCTTAGAAGCTCGTTGGCTGAGCGGGTTAGGGTGTCGTTACTTGCGGCGAAGGTCAAGGTGAGGGCGGTTCGAATCCTGCCACCGGCGAAGTTGAATCAAGGGCATGGTTCATTAAATTCCACGGTACAGATCCCTTTGTGAGGGGCACCGTTCTAGCCTCCCGATAGGGGGGAGTGTGTGACGTTAAACCATATCATCACCTTGAGTCTCACTACCTGGAAATCCGCAGTCTCACGATAGCCAGGAACGGTCGTAATGTCTTTCCATAAACTTCTCTGGAAAGAGACGTTGGACTGGTGTCTGTGTTATGATAGTGTGTGTTCCTCTGTATTATCACCTAATAGAGGACGGCGAGGAGGAGGGAGAGGGCGATAGTCACCGTTTGCCAGGTCTCTTTATGTGAAAAGGTGGGACAAAACCGATCGAATATGATAGAGCTCTTAGACACGGTTCAGAAACCGATTACCTCAACACACACACACCCCTACCCCTCCCCCCACCTCCAGATTGAGGTGACGGTGTTGGAGTTCGGGGACGGCCGGAGGGGAGACAGCTCTCTCCGAAGTCTTTCTGACAGGTACCCGTCGTTGGTTCCTGAAGAAAGTGCTGTGATATCGTAATAGAGTTGCAGTATATTTTTCTCAGAATGAAAGCTACCGTGGTGTAGTTCCTTTGTAATACATTCTTGGAGAGTCTCTTCTATCAAACTGGAGGATCATTTTCCTGTCTTTTTTTTTTTTTTTTTTTTTTTTTTTTTTTAGTCGGCTTCTGCTACCTCCCTCAGGGATCGAGCTGAGCCAATTGGCATAATTCCTAATTCTGTTCTCGAAAAGCGGATTACAATGATACTTCTGCAGACGTGCAATTTCGGGCACTGACCACCGCTGACCCTCCTCTAATTCCGCTCACATTGCGCCGACCGCCATGATAGGAAGAAATGCGCATAATCAAACGATCTTTCCTGGTAAGTTGAAAAAGGCCAGGTAAAGGAAGATAATGGGGCTTTCGTCTTCACCTTATGTAAGAAAATCGAACACTTTTTTGCTGATCTTTTTGCTGCAGAAGATGATCATTTGTTTACTCGTGGTAGGAGATAACGAGGACACGGAGGCTCCCCAGTCCCATCGTTTTCCCGCACGAAGCTTCATTTCGTCCGAGATAATAGCCCCGTGCAAAATCGATTATTGATTTTTTTTTACCTTGTAGAAATTGTGCGCAGGGTATGCATGGGGTATCGAGAATCCAGAATATGTTTTCTTGCGCTCCTACGTTTATGCACGCGCGCGCGCAAACACACACACACACACACACACACACACACACACACACACACACACACACACACACACACAAACACACACACACACACATGCCATAGGTGGATATGTGTTTGTGCGCATCCAGCTGCTGTAATCACTTAACCGTCCTCATTTGTGTGTATATATATATATATATATATATATATATATATATATATATATATATATATATATATATAAAAGATGTATATATTTATAAAAGAACGTAGAAAGAGGGTAACCCACGTGCCTTGATTCGTAGTTAGAGGTGGACCATGATGAAACGAGAACAGGGTTAGGTGGAGAGAGGGCGGGAAGTGCGAAGTAAGGAGAAGGGGGAAGGGGGAAGGAGGAGGGTATTTTGTGCTGCAGTGATCTACAGAGACGGGGCGGGGTCTGGGGCGGCGGCGGCTGCGGCTGCGGCAGTGGCGTACGTGAGCGCCGCCACAGCGAGGGGCACCAAATGAGGTTGGGGGGGAGGGGGGCAAAAAGCTACAGCAGCAGTAGGGCCTACAAAAACGACCTGGCTACAGAAGTACCGATGTAAGACCGGTTCTGGGGCGACCTGGAATGAGGGAGAGGGCGTCGTGGGGGGAGCGGTGGAGGTCTGTCTTGCGGACTCCTCCTCCTCCTCTTCCTCCTCCTCCTCCTCCTCCTCCTCCTCCTCCTCCTCCTCCTCCTTCTCCTCCTTCTCCTCCTCCTCCTCCTCCTCCTCCTCCTCCTCCTCCTCCTCCTCCTCCTCCTCCTTCTCCTCCTCCTCCTCCTCCTCCTCCTCTTCCTCCTCCTCTTCCTGGGGAAATTTGCAGGACGTTGAGCTCCACGTTCCCCCTTCGACAGGTCTCATTCCCGAACACCTGTCCGCGCGTGGCCGAGTTTAAACCTTTTCGCTACTGCGTTAACCCCTTTCGCGGTTCTTAGTTTCGGTTAACACCTGTCCCGGGCCCGGTCCGCGGGGAGTTCTGGCGGCAAACACGACTTCCCACAACATTTTCCCGCCACAGTTTCCCCGCCATCACTTCCCTCCTCCAATTCCCGCCATCAATTCCCGCCATCACTTCCCTCCTCCAATTCCCGCCATCAATTCCCGCCACCAATTCCCGCCATCATTTCCCGCCAGGAATTCCTCTCCAAACTTCTCCTTACCACATATGAATCGCAAAACACAAAACCGACAAAAGACCTCTGGGCCTATAACGAGACCGGATGGAGAAAAGAGAACAGAAAGAAAAACACTAAAAAATGTAATAGATAAGTAGACACATAAGCAGGTGATCAAACAGCCCGATGTAGTAATTAGATGATAGCCATTTCATCATGTTGCCTAGGCAATTGTCAGACTCAGTCTTAAGGCTAAACTTTATTGAATCCGATTGCCTCGCAGGAAAGATCATTCCAGTCACTGACTACGCGGTTGACGTTGATGTTTCTGTTGTTTACATTTTTCTTTTGACACCTGATACCCTCTTCTCTTCCAGGTTTTCTGCGACTTCCAATTTTTTCGAGGTTTCCTCTAAGAGAAAAATGAGTAAGAATGCATTCATTATATATATGTGTATGTATATATATATGTATATATATATATATATATATATATATATATATATATATATATATATGTGTATGTATATATATATATATATATATATATATATATATATATATATATATATATATATATTCACTATGGCACCTTCCACATCCTTTCATGACATCATACCATTTGTTTTCTTCGGCGAAGGGAGCTCAGTCCGAGGACATTTTGGTTCTGGTCGCAATGGCTTCTGGAAGTACCCCGTGGCCAGTTGCCGCAACCCCATTCTTGTCGCACACACACATATACACACGCGTGAGGTCACCGCACTACCAAAGAGAAGGCGACAGAACATCCAAACATTGTATTTCTGCCAGAGAGAAAGCAAAGAGGATCCTGGGACTGGTGTCCCGATCTTATGATTTCACAAGTCCGGCCGTCGTTACGCGACATTTTTTGGTCTACCATTCATTACCGGTCTCGAGAACAAGGACCTATTTAGAAGCTATGCCCCTCCTTGGTTTAGTGTTTTTTTTTTCGATGATAACCAGAGTTTCTATCCTTGTGTACACTTTGGATCCAAGGCAGTGTTATTTTTCGCGGTAAGTTAATGCATCGTTCGCGCCGCGAGACAAATTCGTGGACTAACGAAAAAATATAATTATTTTCATTCTTTCTATTCGGGAATATATATATATATATATATATATATATATATATATATATATATATATATATATATATATATATATGCAAAATAACCACAGAAGAAAGGAAACTTGTAGACAGTAAGTACTTTCGTATATTACATCTTCAGACTTAATGACAGAGATACAGAGTTGGGTTTAAATATAAGTATCAGGTGCAACCATAGGGGGGAAGGGGGGAGACAACACTTGCTTACATACATATATATATATATATATATATATATATATATATATATATACAAAAACACACACACATATATATATATATATATATATATATAATATATACACACACACACACATACACACACACTCATATATATATATATATATATATATATATATATATATACATACATATGCAAAAAGATCACAAAACCACGTGATCCAATAAATTGCTGATAACCACTAAGGAAATCGTAAAAGACACTAGAATTCTCAAGCGCTTTCGTGATATCACGAAAGCGCTTGGGAATTTAGTTTTTCCGGTTTCCTTTGTGATTATCAGCAACATATATATACTGTACACACACATACACACATGTATATATATATATATATATATATATACATATATATATATATATATATATATATATATATATATATATATTGAAATAAATTTCATTTGATTTCCTTTGCTACTTTATATTGTGTACTCTCCCTCTCGCTTTTTAAACAGTACTCTATTTTGTTACATGATTTCATTAGCTATATATAATATATTCCCCTCATGTTTAGTGATCATTTGGTGACTTTAATGTTATACCGGTGGGATAACAATAATGATAATATTTTGTCACATGATTTCATTAACTATATATGATATATTCCCCTCGTGTTTAGTAATCATTTGGTAACTTGAATTTTATACCAGTGGGATAATAAGTACCAAAGTTAATTTACAAAGGACCTAGAATCAGAACCCTTTGAAAAAACATGGAAGTGTCATTTTGATAATATCCTTACCTTCCAGTTAAAGTGACCCAACAGTATAGCTTTAGAAATATTCTAATTTGAGCCTTTAATGCTTAACACAATCTCTCAAAACGGGGCATTTTGATTTTTAGGGTGGGGCCATGCCCCTCTCCCTCATACACCTCATCCTGGCCTGAGTGTTCCAGTTTAATTGATTTAGAAAACACTTAAGACATGGTCCAAAATGGCGGAGTATCAGACTACGTGCCATCTAGTCCAGGTTTAGGTACACAAGCATCTGATATTGGTAAAACTTCATTGCAAGCTGAAGCACTGAAGCTCGGAGTCCGACTTGCCAGGGTTTCAGGGATGACTGAAACGTGGACCTGGTAGGAGCAGAAACTTCATGATGGCTGAAGTGTGATAGGGATCGAACACTGAAACAGAAATTGAAAATTGACCGCATATAAAGCCGGGTCCACACTTGTTGCATTTCCACGTATCGTATCATCTTTGCGTACCACCTAGTGATACGATACGGTGCAACAGGGTATTGTACCCACTTGCTGCGTATCCGCCTGCTGTATACGAATATGCAACAAGTGGGTACAATACCCTGTTGCACCGTATAGTATCACTAGGTGGTACGCAAAGATGATACGATACGTGGAAATGCAACAAGTGTGGACCCGGTTTTAGTCGCATTTTCAGAAGGGGGCGTGGCTACATCGGGGCCTCCTATCCCTGAGGTCCCGCCAATGCGAATACTGGAACCGTCGTTTCGCTTCTGGACAGACCCTACGCCAGTGCCCGGAACCGGGGAGATACAGGAAGGGCGGCCCCGGACACGGACTCGACCGGACCCAGTCAGTCCTAAAGAACTCGTCTCTCCAGGTCAGAACACAAAAAGAGCCTCCTGAACTTCGCGAACCCCCCCCTCCCCTTCCCCTCCCAACCCCCTTTCCTTTCCGACCTCCTCCTCCTCCTCCCATAACCCCCACCCCATTCGCTCACATCGTTTCTGTAGTCTTGTGTGAGGCTCTAAACTCTCCCAAACTCCCCCCCCACCAACGCCCTCTCCCCTCTACAATTTAATCCCCCCCCCCTCCATAGCAGCTCCGTCTCCGCCCTGTTTCCTGTTCGTTGGAGGGGGGGAAGTCGTCTGGGAGGTCGTCCTCAGGAGTTGAGATATGCCACGCCTTCGTCTGCTCCTCCTCCAGCAGTTTGACGGACACGTTTCGTGTATTTTTGTTAATAGAGAGACGGTTCGAGTCCCGCAAGAGAGTCAACTAAGGGCATATGACGGTCGTCAATCACCATTAGTTTCTCCAACAGAGGCATGTATACCAAGCCACCTCGCAATGCGAGAGACGGCTTATATATCGACAGTGTATGCATGTATATGTTTATATATTTATACATACACACACACACACACACACACACACACACACACACATATATATATATATATATATATATATATATATATATATACACTAATAACACGGGTACGTGTGTTCGCTTATGCAAAGTAGACCACTTGGAAAAAGAAACTTACGAAGCAGAGCGCTTTCGTATATTACATCTTCAGGTGGTGATGGATACGGAGCTGCCTAGTGTAGGCCTTATGGTCTCTTGCAGTCTCTTTCATTCCTATGTTTATATATATATATATATATATATATATATATATATATATATATGTGTGTGTGTGTGTGTGTGTGTGTATGCAAAGTAGACCACTTGGAAAAAGAAACTAACGAAGCAAAGCGCTTTCGTATATTACATCTTCAGGTGGTGATGGATACGGAGCTGCCTAGTATATATATATATATATATATATATATATATATATATATATATATATATCAGAAGGTAGATAGGTGATAATTTTATAATGATAATAATGATAATAATCATTATGATGATAATATCACTGCAACAGCTACCTCTCTCCGCTGTGAATCTCTTCTATCGCCTTCGTTGGCTACACCTATTCTCTGACCCCATACCCACCCCCCACTCCTCTTGCCCCACTTCCTCCCCCCCCCCTCCCTCTCTGCGTGGTGTTATCTTGGCCACCTCGATTAGGAATACGGGGCCACCTGGTCTGGTGGCAGGACTCGAACTGAATTTACCGAAGCCTCTCCTCCCCTGCCGAGTCCTTCCTTTTTTTGCATCTTCTCTCCTCTGTCTCCCTTTCTCTCTTCCCTACTTCCTTGTCCTCTCATACATCTTGTCATTCTCACTTCTCCTATTCCATCTCCCTATTATTGGTCCTATTCTTCTTCCTCTCTTCCCTCCCTCCCCCATTCCCTGATCCCTTCCTTCTTCACCTCTACCTTCCTTTCACTCCCTCCTTCCCTCTTTCCGACTTCCAGTCGCTCCTCGCCCTCGCTACCAAACTCAGGAATCTTCCCTTCGGGGCTCTTGCTCCTTCCGCTCGTACATCCTTCTCTTCCTCCTCTTCCTCCTCCAACTGGTCTTACACTCACAGAAATTTTACAACCTGAGCAGTTGTGTCACCTCTTTATCCATGTAGGGCTACATATTAGTTGGGGTTAATGGATCTAATCAAAGTCGTAAAATCTACACGTGTACTTCAAGGACCCTAGTGGTCTCGGCGTGGTGGACGCATACGCCTCAATCCCATGGAAAGTTTTGATGGTTCCGTTGTATAGACATAAACTCCCAACTCTGCTGGCTCTATTATACTCAGTATTGCAACACTTAGACTTAGTAAAGGTAGGTGCATCAGTGGGGTAGTGCTGAGGTAGTGAGGGCTCTTTCGACACGAATGTCCTGTTCGACCGTGGTAAGGACAGACATGAGTTTCATGACGTGATTGAAAGACACGTGAATACATTCCACATTTCGATTCTTTTGATCACATCACTGCAACTTTCTGACTAACATTCGATGATTTGATGGGAATTAGATACGAAATAGTCAATTGGCAAATAGTTTGAGCAGGATTCTAGAGCATTTAATGCGATTTTCTCTCTGAGAAGCTCGACCGGCGGAATCCAGCATGAAGAAGCTTATCCAGACCAACACCAGACAATTTTATTTAGCTCAAAAAAACCCGGAGAAGGAAGGATTAGATAACGATATCGATTGAAACATCCCGTTTAACCTCTTAAGCTCACACCCCACAAAGAAAAAAATATTAAGAGAAATCTTCCTGATGACGTAGAATCAAAAATCACCCTGACTGGTTAAGTGCGAATTTCTTAGCCAATGAGGAAGACTCCTTAACACCACAGGAGGCGAGGTCTTGGCTTTGAGTTATTGCCACTATAATATAATTAAGTTTTGGAAAAAAAAGAAATTAAAGTACCGCTTACCTGACTTTTTTCCATGTCAATAGATAGCACCTTCCCCCCCTCTCTCTCTCTCTCTCTCTCTCTCTCTCTCTCTCTCTCTCTCTCTCTCTCTCTCTCTCTCTCTCTCTCTCTCTCTCTCAGTAGTGGCCCCATTCAAAGGAGGGTTCGCGAGAGGGGTCACGGTACAACGTGACATTATTCAAGGGAAGAGACCGCAGGAGTTACGCTCCTTATGTACCCTCAATATCTCTCACTCTAGTCTGCTCTCTCACCCAACTTGCTCTCTTTCGGTCTCTCAGTGTTGTTCCCATCATTGATCTCTCCATTCTCCTCTGTGCAGTCTTTAGCTTTGTTTTCATTCCCTTCGTTAGTTTCCTAGTCTCACACCCGTAGATTATTGCTGGCAGAATGCATTGATTGTAAACTTTACGTTTCAAACATAAAGGTAGAGAGCCTCTCAGGATTTTATTATACTTACCAAACACTTTCCAACCAATTGTAATACGTCTTTTTATTTCATTATTATTATCTTTCGTCACTTTCACCATTTGCCCTAAATAATTATACTCCTCAACTTCTTCAAGACTCTCACCATCAATTACAATCTCTTTACTTTGAACTTTCATGTTGAACATTACTTTGGTTTTACTCATTCATTTTTAAGCCTACTTTGAGACTTTCCTTGTTTAGACCACTCAGCATATCTTGCAAGTCATCTGCTTTTTCTAAAATAAGAATAATGTCGCCCGCAAATCTTAGGTGGTTCAAATATTCGCCACTAATATTTGAATTTTTCTTTTCCCAACTCAATCTTCTGAAAATACCTTCCAAACAAGCTGTGAATAGTTTGGGTGAAATTGTATCGCCTTACCGTACTCCTTTCTCGATCTTGATCTTTTTTGTATCTTTATGTAGTCGAATTCTAGCGGTACCTTTCGCATATATCTTTTCTAAAACTCTTACGATCTTTTCGGTTGTACCCTGCTTGCGTAGCGAGTTTAGTATTGCTATTTGCTCTACCGAGTCAAAGGCCTTCTCGTAATCTACAAAAGCTAAACAGAGGGGTATATTGTATTCTGTCGTTTGCTGGATTAGTTGGTTTATCGTCTGCAAATGGTCTACAGTCGAATATCCGCTCCTAAAACCTGCCTGTTCTCTCGGTTTCCATCTAAAACTTGACTTAGTCTATTTGTAAGGATCTTGGAGAATACTTTATATACATTTGATAGCGAGCTATTCAGTCGATAGTTACTAAGGTCCTTCTGGTCTCCTTTTTTATGAAGCAAAATCACTATAGCATTGCACCACGCATCAGGAATGCTTTCTTGACGTAAGCACTGGGTGTACAACTGAGCTAATTTAATATGAATTAATTTACCTGCGTCTTTCAACAGATCTATCGATATACCATCTTCCCCAGGTGCTTTTCCTCATTTCATAGTTTTTAGAGCAAATTCTACTTCCTTTGTAATCTCTGGTACACTACTAACGTCTACACATGAATTTACTAACTCAACTACGGTTTTCAACGAGTAAAGCTCATGGTAAAGTTCTACTCTTTTTACCATTCTGTCTCTGCATTTAATTATTTCTCCATTTCTATCTTTCAAACATATCATTTGCTGTCTTCCTAAAGCATGTCTGCGCTCGGTCGCTTTAATACTTTTACCTTGCCGAATAGCTTCCTCTATTTCATCCATGTTTCTCTTTCCTTTCTCTAATCTCTGCCTTTTGTTTAGTTCTCTTTCTATTCCGTCTTTCCTGTTTTTAATCTGCATGGTCCTTCTTTTAATTAGGCCATTTGTAGCTTTGGAGTATTTGTTTTCTCTACTGTTTTTTGTACTTCCTACTTTCTCTGCCGATTCCTTAATGATATTCACTAAATTCAAATTAATATCTTCCATGGTGTCCTCGTTAGTCCTTAGAGCTTCGAATCTATTTTTTATTTCTAACTGAAATTTCTTATTATTATCCTTAACCTTTGCAAGGCTGATTTCCTTACTTAAAATTAGTTTATTTCTCTCGGCTCTGAAACTTAATTTAGTTGTGCAACCTACCATTCTATGGTCACTACATATGTTGACTTTATTTATCACCGTAACATTGCTAACGCTTTTGATCTCATCTCCTAATATGAAGTCTATTTCGTTTTTTGTTGTTCCATTTGGACTTCTCCACGTCCATTTACGACCTACACGCTTTTGGTGGAACGTGTTCATTATCCCCATATTGTAGTTCTCTGCAAAATTGACTAACATCTCGCCTCTGTCATTTCTTTCACCTACTCTAAACTTCCCAATGCACGTCTCATCTCCCATCTTCTTCCCCACTTTAGCATTAAAGTCTCCTATTACCAACGTGTACTTACTTTTTTCTTGATCCATTACCTGACTTAAATCATCATAGAACGACTCAATTTCATCGTCTGAACTCTGTGAAGTTGGTGCATAAACCTGAACTATTTTTAGAGTGTACCTTTTACACAGCTTAATCACAATCCAAGCTACCCTGTCTGATAAACTACTGAACTTGACTACGTTACCAGCAACCTCTCGGTTTATCAAGAATCCTACTCCACTAGATCTTTCTTTGTCCTTACCTCTATAGTAGAACAGATGGTGACCATCTTGTAATTGTATCAGCTTTTCTTCCGCTCTTCGGACTTCGCTCAGTCCTACAATGTCCCACTTGATGTTGTCTAGTTCTTCCATTAAACTCTCCAGCCTGTGGTCTTCTGAGAGACTTCTTACGTTGTAAGTATAGATCTTCATTTTCTTCATGTTGTTTAATGTCCAAGACTTGGATCTGCTTGGACAGTGCTTACTCACATTCGGTGGCACACTGCCCATAAGCACACGAGGCAATGCGGTTGGACCTTTAGGAGACAATGATCCAACAGGAACGCCCGGTTTTCTTTTGGTTGTCCTGTTCATTGTTGCTATGATTTTTTTTTTTTTTTTGGGGGGGGTAATATCACCTTGCCAACTGGTTTCTGGTGAGATATTTCTCTGGTGTCATCATATTCATTACGAGTATATTCGGTGAAGCCCTGTATCTATAGGGTGCCCAATGGTCCACGCCGTCATTATGACGGTACCCCATATATCTATGAGGAATTTCCCTTTTTTCATCAGGGACGTGACAGTCAGCAGTGGGTCCTGCGACTGTGCCTATGAGCTGCTCTTTGATCTTTCATACAAAACCCTGCAGAGATTTTCTCTCTATCGACTTAGCTTTTGTAGTCATTAAGATTTTCAAGCCTATCCACCACGTCAAGGTGTCAACTCTCAGATAATGTATATATATATGTATATATATATATATATATATATATATATGTATGTATGTATATATATATATGTATATATATATATATAAATACATATATATGTGTGTGTGTGTGTGTATGACAGTATTCATTGTATATGTGAACATATTTTCTCAGGTATATTTCATTAAAAGTTATGGCATTTTTATTATTGAGAAGTTTCTTTTCTGTTTTTTTCCTTGTCTAAGATATTTTTTTCTTCTAAAGGAAGTTGACTTAGAATATCTCCGTAATTAGTTACGGCGAAGATACTTTGGCAGAGGTGCTGTGTCTTGCTGCATTGCTTCTGGCCCAGGTAGTGGGCGGGAGACAGAGATGATTTTTCATTCACAAGGATCTAAGATAAATGAGAGAACAGATGTGTGTTGTTTGTATGTGAATGGATGAAGGATGGAACCAACCCCATATAAAGAGAAAGTGTATTTTTGGTGAGTCTGTAGCATTATAGTGATAATATAAAGTATTGGTAATGATACCCTACAGGAGGACCGTATCATTTATAACTCATAATAGCCAAAGCTGATAAGAGGGACTCCTAATATTTGTCAGTGAGCTGGGAGTCGTAATAGCTACAAATCACTCCAGAAGGTATACATGGAGTTCTGTAGTCTTCCCTTCTGGCTGCATCTGCCCAATCTATCAAAACGCTCCTTTAGGGAAAATATACTTAGGGTCAACATTCTTTTTCATGTGTGATAGGAAATTTATGACTCGGAGTTACTCTTTTACCGACGTGTTTTTTGGAATACAAACATGTAATATTCTATTAGACCCTTTGGGAGACACGCCCCCTTGACCCATAGTGCAAGTCACGGATCCGCCGCAGGGGCGCGGGGAGGAACGAGCACTGACCTTGTGGTGCTCCGTGGCGTGGTCGCCGCCTCCATAAACGTTCTCCGTGTTAATGGGGACCAAGAACGGTTAGGCAAGTGTCGCCTACCTCCGCTTGAAATGCCTATTACCACCAACATGAAAGGATTACATGTTTATGTTTGCGGTGTCTCTGCGCTCCGTTGCGAGGTTCAGTCATTTAGTGTTCCACTTTTTGTTCTGTTCTCTCTCTCTCTCTCTCTCTCTCTCTCTCTCTCTCTCTCTCTCTCTCTCTCTCTCTCTCGAAGTACTAATTATGGTTGTTTGTTACTTCGCTCCCGGACCGAGGTATTGATTTTGATCGAGTTTCATTCATGAAGTAATTGGGTCAAGATCACTTTTTTTTTTAACATCCACCAAAATTGCTGTATTTACCTCAAACAAGAATAGAATTTTCCTTATTCTACTAAGTCACAATCATTTCCACCACAACATTGAAAAATGTACAGTTTGTAAGACTGGTGATGCCAGATGTTTTGGGAGCCAAAGTCATGGCTGCATTAAATAATATGAAATAAGATTAAATAGGATAAAGTGAAATTGCTGCTGGGTGAGGTTTGGTGTGCCGGGCACCACTTAATGATAAACTCACTTCATGTATTTTGTGTGAAGCAGTACTTTCTTGGAAACGAGAAAAACGGGTCCAGATGGATGTGCTGCAAGGCGCTCGTAAAAATTATGTGATTTCTGCTCGACCAGATGTGGCCTCTAAAAAAGAATTTTCAAACATGATATCACTGAGCCCTATTTACGAAAATATTTTACGAACGTATATATATATATATATATATATATATATATATATATATATATATATATATATATACAGTATATAATATACACTGTATATATAAGATATATATATATGTATGTATACACACATATATATATGTATATATACATATATATATATATATACATATATATATGTATATATATGTATATATATATATGTATATATATGTATCTATATATATATATATATATATATATATATATATTATATATATAATATGCCCGATGCCCTGTCAGTTGTGGTGCCTCACGAAATTTCACCAGGTAAAGTCTTGGTAAAGTTCCTCTTCTTCCACACTCTCTATTGTTGATCCTCTCTCCTTAGTTACTTTACTCACTCCATCTGTCCATACCATCTCAATTTACTTCTTTCTATAAATTCTAACACTAAGGCAGCCTACACACGGAGCGTCTTTGTGACGTGCGTCATTTATGACGACCGTCGAAAAAGACGCTCGTATTTAGATAACTATACTCGCAAACGTTGTCCTACACACGCAGCGTTAAAATGACGTTCGTCATTATGGCGCCTGAGCGTTGCGCGTCATCCTGCTAATTTGACGCGCAACGCTCAGGCGCCGTATTGACCAAGATCTAAGAATATAAGGTCTAACCACTTCCGACCGAATTTCGAGGGAGTTGGCGCAGCGAGCCCGTGAACGTCACCTGGCTGTTCAAAGTGGGGTTAGCGGGTCCTATAGCTGTCAGTTGAAGTTGGTCCGTCGTACGAAAATGACGTCGCCTTCGCTCGCACCGCTCCACTCAATTAGTTATATTCTGACAAATATTATATAAAATATATATATAAATATATATAAAATATTATAGTTCCTGTCTATATATATGAATATATAATATATGATATATAATATATATATATATATATATATAATATATAAAATATTATAGTTCCTGTCTTCCTTGGCGTTTCACAGTTTTCTTCAGTGTATCACAAAGAGAAAATGGACGCATCCAAATGACGTCAGAAGCTGCGCAGAACTGCTCCAGCGGTTAGACCTGTTTACTTAGACCTTGGTATTGACGACCGTCATTTTAACGCTGCGTGTGTAGGACAACGTTTGCGAGTATAGTTATTGAAATAAGCAGGATGACGCGCAACGCTCAGGCGCCATAATGACGAACGTCATTTTAACGCTGCGTGTGTAGGACAACGTTTGCGAGTATAGTTATCTAAAAACGAGCGTCTTTTTCGACGGTCGTCATGAATGACGCACGTCACAAAGACGCTCCGTGTGTAGGCTGCCTTACTCGGTGTCCAGTTCATCCCTAATGTCATCATTTTTTAAGCGATCTCTTCTTGTTACTCGCTTTATCAAACTCAACACTCATCTCAGGTGCTTGTGTCTTACTCTTTAATCTCGTTATTAGTGTCCAGTATCGTTTTATATATGATGACTTTTGCTCTTGATGGTATGAATCTATCTTAGTATTGGGTATATTAATCTTAGATTATTTGTATATTTTTCAATTATGCTTCTTATTTCTTTCTCCATGGAACACCTCTTATTGTTTTGACCTCCCAAGTTATTAAAATTTTCCACCAATTTCACTTGTAATCCATCTATTTCTATCTAAATATAAACCTTCTCTCTCGACACCATCATTACCTTAGTCTTATTTGCATTTATTTTCATTCCTGATGTGTTCAGTTTTTCATTCTAAGCATTCAGGGTATCCTACAACACTGTATGAGACATAGTGGCTAGCGCAATATCATCGGCATAAGCCATGAACAGCACAAACGGTAACGGAGATATCACACCACCCTATCTTACACCCTCAGTTACATCAAACCAGTTGTCTTTTCTTAGCGAGGTTCTCATCGTACTGACACTATTTCTGTAGACTATAGCTCTAACTAACGAGGGTTCTATCACATATATTTGGTAATCTAAGGTTTCCCATATATCTTTCCCTGGTAACCTGTCAAATGCTTTTTTCTAGATCTGAGTTAACTTCCTTATCCTGAAATGTATCATGTTTTACTGATGACATAAAGGAGAGGGTGAAGAGGACTTCTAGGGGTGACCCCATCGCGACTCCGTCATGTTGGACAAATAGATTTCCTTCAGGACATCTGAAGGGGGCCTCATTACTAACGACAGAGGCCCCCTTCAGATGTCTTGAAGGAAATCTATTTGTTCAACATAACTGTGTCGCGATGGAGTCACCCCTATGGGTCCTCTTCGCCCAGGCTTTAAAGACAGTAGTAGAACATGATACATTTCAGAATAAGGAGGCTAATCCACAGCTGTACTGTAGATACATAGATGATATTTTTATCTGCACACACGCCTTTGGTCTATTAGAAACCTTAAGATCGAGGTTAAAAAAAATAATAATAATATTCACAATAGAGATGAATAGTAATGGTAAGCTTCCATTTCTAGATGTATTTGTAAATTCTAATTCAGGTGAATTTATTATTAGTTTACTCCGCAAACCTATTAACGTGGATAAATGTATGAATGGTCAAGGTGAATATTTAGAAAAAAAAAGCAGGGAGTAATTAGGAGTTATATTAACAGGGCCTTTAAGGTATGTTCCCAGATGCCTATTTCTCATAACACTTTTTAATCCCCGAAGGCATTTACTTGTTTCTCGCAATCTACAATTCACCTCCACCTCTACTCCCTTCCCTGCCACATGTGACCCCAAATACCTAAAGCTATCCACTTCCTCCAATCTCTCCCCTTTTAGACTTACTTCCAACTCACTGCCATCCTCAACCCTTGTACACCTCATCCCCTTGTTATTACCCACGTTTATCTTCAACTTTCTCCTATCGCATACCTCCCTAATCTCTGTCACTAAATTCCTTAATCCTTCATCTGATCCTGCCACAAACGCAGTGTCGTCAGGAAACAATTGGCTGACCTCCTACTTTACTCCATTTTCTTTAACCATCTTCAGTCCCCTACCCATCACCCTCGTCCTTATCTCACGCACCACCCCATCCATGTTCACATTGAACAGCCATGGCGACATGACACATCCCTGACTTAGTCCCACCTTTACCTCAGACCACTCGCTCTCTCTATGTCACATACTAACACAGGCTGTACTACTCCAGTAAAACCTCTCGACTGCCCTTAACAACTTTCCCACAATCCCATATATCTACAAAACCTCCCACGGTGCCTTCCTACCTACCCTGTCATAAACCCCTTCCAAATTCATATAGGCCCAGAAAACATCCTTACCTTTTCCTAAAGCTCTTTCGCATATATACCGTATCACAAAAATATGATTCACGCAGCCCCTGTCTTTCCTAAACCCACGCTGCTCCTCATCAATTACCATCTTTGTACCTCTCCTAATAGTCTCAATTAAAACCCTCCCATAAGCTTTACCAACTACACTCATCAAACTGATTCCTCTGAAACTACTACACTCACAATTTTCCCCTTTTCCTTTGTAAGTTGGAACTATACAGGTACTCCTCCAATCCTCATGCACTCTACCCTCCCTTAGACACACATTGAACAACCTCACTAGCCAGTCTCTAGCCTATCTCCTTTCTTCAGACACTCTGCATGACACTTATCTAACCCAGGTGTCTTACCTATTCACATAATTTTCAGAACTACACACACACACACACACACACACACACACACACACACACACACACACACACACACACACATATATATATATATATATATATATATACATATACATATATATATATATGTATATATATGTATATATATATATATGTATATATATATATATATATATGTGTGTGTGTGTGTGTGTGTGTGTGTGTGTGTGTGTGTGTGTGTGTGTGTGTGTGTGTGTGTGTGTGTGTGTGTGTGTGTGTGTGTGTTTATGTATGTATAGTTCCATGGGGAAATTTTTTGACATTGCACGTTGACAAATTCATCTGACTGTTGATGGCAACCTCTGCAGTCTGTGGGGCGGCTGAGGAGGCGGCTTCCATTCCGGGATTGGACGAACTCCACCTGGAATACGAAAGAGGAAGGAATACCACAGAGATTAATACAATCGCCCGGCAGCAGCCAGAATCAAAGAGAATTTGCCATCAGCTACTGAAAGGTTTCATGTAGATAAGCCTTTAATATCTACTTGAGTGCAATCATGTTAATGGCCATTTGTAATTGCAGAGAATAATTTAGAGGCTTCGAGAAGCAATCAAGATTAAATGTTATTTATTGCTTTTGGGTGGTGCCTCTTGCGTGTAACTGTAAACACCTACAAGTTAATCTCTGTTATCAAAGACATCCTTAAGGAGTGCCCAGTGGCCGGTTGCTTTCGATCTCTCAGGCTCAGGTTTGGATCCATTGGGTGCTGGTGGCTGCCACTTGCAAGAACACTGCGAGAACGTAGGATGAAACCTACGGCTTCGGTCGCAATGAAGAGCCTCATGCCGTCAGCTCTTCATGTTTGCATCCTCTAGTATTTGTTTGTGTGTTACAGAGTCCGTCCCAACACACAATTGGAAAGACGAATTCTCCCGCGCCCACAAAGAAAACGGGATTTATTTATTTATTTACCTATTTATTTATTTCATTTATTTATCTTATTTTATTCTATTTATTATTATTTTTTCTTTGTCGATGAAAGAACAATAAAAAGACCTGGAATGAAAGAGGTGAAATTTTTGTTCTTAAAGAAAAAAAAAAATCCCATGATCCCCTCTCTAGCCCTTAAATTTAAACTTCAAAATCGTTTATGTTCGTAACTTAAACCTCTTTTTGTTCTTCAACAAAACCGTTTATAATTCAAAACTATATTTGGATATCGGCACATGCAAACAGTGTCACTTGTTTACCTGTGCATTAACGCACAGTAGGATGGCATGACTCAGTGGTATAGTACTAGCTTTGCATTACAGACTCCCAGGTTCTCACCCGTTCTATCCCCGCCTCCCCCCCACAAGCCGATTCGCCTGTGAAGGAGTACAATTGAAGGCCGAAGGAAGGGGGCGGAGCTGGCCACCCACCCTGCCGCATTGTCCCGAGGCCTGGTGTACGTGTCTCACTGCAGGATATGGCCCTACGCTATCTCTTACCATCTGATCGACCTTGGATTTGACTCCTCGAAGGACTTCACCTGGACGTCCTGAAGGAATGCGAACTCGGCCAGCTCCCCAGCAGGTTGTGGGACAATGATACTCAGACTCTTTACTTCTTCTTCTGTCGTTTTTGTCTTCGTTTTCTTCTTTTCCTCCTCCTCCCTTTTGTTCTTGTTCTTTTTTCTCTTCTTGATCATGTAGTGCCTCAGCAGGTAATGAACCAGGATCCTCAGATTCTTTCCTATATAGGCGCCCCAGTTGTAATTAGCAATCTATATGTTTATTTTGGAAGCATTCAGACGATTTTATTTAACCAAGGAAGCCCCCACCCCCCATTCCGTAACGAAGAGTGCTAGATACTATGGTAACGGTATGAAGGACCTTGTGGTAACTATTGCACATACCCAACATGATAAATAGAAGTTCACGTGCCAGTCTTAAATGGACTTCAGTTTACCAGGGCTTCTATTCTTGTGGACAATCTTTCGTCGTCAGACTTGAATTTACAATACATTCAGAAATTCTCAAAGTCACATTAGCACACCTGTACAATAAATAGATAAATAGATACCGATAATTGTTTATTTATCTTTATTATAATATATGCAGACTTCTGCGAGGATTGACACTTAGCACTTGTAGTCAGCTTTGCGACCCTTCGTTTGAAGAACTCTTTTTGTAAAGCCCAAGTTTGTGAGGGCACAGGTCAGGTCATTCGGGCACAGATCAAAATTCCGCTCAATTTTGGTGCTAAAAACCCCGGACGATAAAGTCATCTTGTAGAGGAAGAGGATCTCTTGGTTATCCTGCAAATGTGTTGTGTTCTGAACAACAACTTCCTCCTCCTCCTCCCCCGTCCTCTTCGTGGGCCTGTAAATGTTTTGTTTACAACATGTGGCCGTAAACCAAGGAATGCGGATGGTCACTCTTGTAATTTGTATACAAGCGAGCATGCGCATGTCGTGTTCAACGTTAAACCCGTCTTAATGAAACCCTTCCATACTGGATGGCACTTATCTTCTTATTCTGGGTTTCGTCAGGCGATTTTATTCATCTGAAGGCGACCCAGGGGTTCCTCTGAACTGCATGAAAGCGTCTGTCATTCCCCAGAAGAGAATCTGATGTCCGGAATGGGCCATTCAGGGTTAAATCATGCACGGTTTGTTCACATTTGTCGAAATTTTCCCGAGGAATCGACGTGACGTCATGCAGCCCTCGGACGTCCTGTGGTGTCGGATCCGGATGGGGCTGGGTGTCCTAACAAGTCCTACGGGACTCAAATATATGTATATATATATGTGTGTGTGTGTAAGTGTATGTGTATGTATATACATATCGGAGTTTGTAGTTTTTTCAACCTGCCAATTGCCACGTGCCCCATACTTATGTATCGCGATCCGCCAACCTCCCAATACGTCGGACATCCACTAACTTCCACTAGGTTTCTGATTGTGGTCCTTGTAGTTCACTTGATTGTGGTTCACTTTTGGACCTCTGTGGTCCATTAGGGGCTCCATGGACCACCACTTTTTTTTTTTTTTTTTTTCTTTAAGGTTGTGGACCACCTCACTGAAGGATGATATTCCAACTGTCAGAAACGGTCTTCCCTAGTAAGGCGATCCTGCCTCTTGGTTTGTAGGTTCGTATCGTCTTCGGTTGACCAGCGCTTCTTTCTTTATGGACCATCTCG
Organism: Oratosquilla oratoria; assembly: GCF_046742065.1. Classification (NCBI taxonomy): domain Eukaryota; kingdom Metazoa; phylum Arthropoda; class Malacostraca; order Stomatopoda; family Squillidae; genus Oratosquilla; species Oratosquilla oratoria. The sequence continues at coordinate 44,157,688 of NC_134792.1, read as the reverse complement.
CGCCGTTTCTTATATCCTGTGACACTTTTTTTTTTCTTACCCAGCTGCTGCCAGGATTTTTTCCCCGTGACACTCCGACCTCGTCTCCTGACCTCGCTACCGAGGGGTTGAAGGGGTAGATGATCCAAAATATATTCTTTGGTTCAGTTATTGCTGTCAAAGAAGGAGAGAGAGAGAGAGAGAGAGAGAGAGAGAGAGGGGAACTTAGTCAAGGTCTTTCCTAGGCGACTGAGGCACTTTATCGTGCAGATTAGATGTCCACTTGTTTTTCGATCTTACATCAAGACCCGATGGCGACCACGGACTCCCTGTACATAATATCACTCATGTCAGGGTGAGTTAGATATCTGCCCTGGGTGAAACCCTGTAGGCTGGCATTCGATTCCTTTACCAGTGATATTTGGGTACGATTTGTTTTTGGATGTTAAAGGGGTTTCTGTAG
>NC_134792.1:44144746-44152246 GCF_046742065.1 Oratosquilla oratoria | reverse complement strand
CGACAAGCTTTCTAGATTCTTGTTTTCTGGCGAGGAACTAGATCAGGTCGAAGGAACATGCAAGTTTACTGTTAAGTGCCAATGACCTAAAAAAAAAAAATGATAAAAAAAAAAAAAACGAGGACTATAAATAGCGAATAATAAGCCGTTGCCTCTTTTGGCTACGTTTACTATGTGCTTAATAATCCTGACCTCTAACAATGATACTAAAGTATCCCTTTGAGATAAAAGAAATATATGTATGTATATATATATATAAACTATACATATGTATATATATATATATATATATATATATATTATAAATATGTATAATATATATATATATATATATATATTTACATATATATATATATATATGTATATATATATATATATATATATATATATATATATATATATATAACTTTGACCCACTCTCGGAGAAAAATAAGCTGAGATACAGAGTAATCCGTATATTTTGACCACTGACTGTGATCAGCTGAAGAGGCCGAAATATACGACTTACTCTGTATCTCAGCTTATCTTTCTCCGAGAATGGGTCTAAATTTTATTTTACTTATGTGCTACTACATCTCCGTCATTTAATATATATATATGTATATGTATATATATATATATATATATATATGTATATATATATATAATATATATATATGTATATATATATACACACACACACACACGAGGAAATCAAAGATCGGAATACTGAACGTTTTCGTCTATTTAGGCATTTTCAAAGTACATAGTATCACAACAAAGTACAGCTTTAATACAATAGTGTAGAGAACAGGAGGGGTCACTCAACATAAATACGTAAGGATTGTCTTACAAAGAAACAAAAATAGAAGTAATAAAGATAAGAATAAATATTAACAAGAATAGATAAAGTGGGTGACAATTGACACATGTGATAAAAGGTCACACAAGATGGCTAAGGCGGAGCTTTGTAATATTGTCCTACAATTTGGTTGATGACAAAATTATCTAGTTTGAAAAGACCAGTGCTTAAATTGAGATTCTCATTGAAAGTTTTTTTTAATGAGACACGATTCAATTATATTCCTTACCAAATAGGAACTACATTGAACAATTTCTTGGGAATTGTCCCAATCAATGCAGTGGTTGTAGTCTCTAATGTGAGCAAATATCCCACTTAACGATTGGCCAGTATGGACACTATACTTGTGCTGGTTCAACCTAAATTTTTATTCCTTGCCAGTTTGACCAATGTAACAAGAATTACAATTCTTGCAAGGAATACTGTAGACACAACCCGCCGAATTATCAGGGGAATTCTTGATGAGAAGTTCTTTGATTGTATTGTTTTTAAATACAACATTAACATTAAAAACCTTAAGGACACGAGGACGGTTCACCAAATTGGGATGAAAAGGAAGAACCACAAGATTCTTTTTATTAAAAGAATCTTTTGGGGAAGAATCATAGTAAGACTTCCTGGCCTTGTATTGTGATCTTAAATATCACATGTTTTGGGTATTTCAAGTTTGATACTAGTTCATAAATCCTTTTTATTGCTTCATCTAAAAATTCAGGACTACAAATTCTAAAAGTTCTAAGAAACATGGAGGAAAAAAACTGAGATCTTTGTACGAAGGTGGTGAGCAGAATAATAGTGAACATATGACAAAACGTTAATGGGTTTACGAAAAACATCAAACCTGAAGCACCTTTCTTTCCTGCGAATGGTAACATCTAGAAAGGGTAATTTGTTGTCTTGTTCTGTCTCAATTTTGATTTTTATAGAAGGTACAAAATTGTTTAAATTAACTAAAAAGTTATCCGAATTATGAGCAAGTGGCCAAATGCATAGTATGTCATCGACATACTTGTACCAAATAACATTACGTGGAAGAATACAAGACAACAATTCCCTTTCAAAAAATTCCATGTAAAAAATACCCAACAGTGGAGACAAGGGATTCCCTATAGCCATGCCAAATCTTTGTACACAGAATTTTCCATCAAAAACGAATTTGGAATCCACCACACAGAGTTTAATGAGGTTAATAATGACATCAACTGGAAGAGGCAAATGATGAAGTTTAAGTTCTAGGAAGGAAGGAAGGTCAGAAACAGGAACACAGGTAAATAACGAATTAACATCAAAGCTAACTAACTTAAAATCAACAGACATATCAAGATCGTTCAGTTTATTAATTAAATCTACATTGTTTCTAATGTGGGAAGTGGAAAAGTCCCAACGAGTGGGCTCAAGACAGAAACAAGCCATTTGGATAACTTATATGAAACAACCAGTAGAACTAATAATGGGTCTCATTGGATTATCAGGCTTATGGGTTTTAACTAAGCCATACACATTAGGCACAGAAGGAGAAAAAACAGTTAATTGCTTAATAAGTTGATCGTGCCCTTTCAAATAACTTTTGATTTTCCTATTAAAATCTGCGTTAATCGATTCCAAAGGATTCTTCACAAGTTTTGAATATGTAACTTCATCTTTTAACAAAAGTTCTATTTTGTCTACATAATCAACTTTGTTCATAATAACGAAACAGTTACTCTTGTCAGCTCTAGTTACGTGTAGACCTTTATTAGTTTTAAATTTTTGTAAGTCAACAAATAACATCTAGGACAGTTAGGGATGGCTGGAGCTGTTAATGAACCATAAATAAATCCTTTGCAAATATTGATATTTTGCAAAGGAACATCACAAAATTTTTCCAAATTGCAAAGGCCTTGGTGACATTTGTAAAATCACTATGTTGGTTATTGGCAGCAAAGCTGAGGCCATAACCTAATGCACACTTCAAAGCACTACTTAAAGGTTTGTTCTGCATGTTGGCCTTCTCGAGTCTCTCGATGTTGATGGCTTAGAATTAAAGTGTATTGTGGTTAATAAAAATGAATATATATATATATATATATGTGTATATATGTTTGTATGTATGTATGTATATACTGTATATGAGGTAAATGGGAGTAGGAAACACAAGAGTCTTAGTCTGTGTTTCCTACCACTTAGGTCAACTTGTCAGTCTGTCAACAATATATATATATGTATATACATGTATATATATATATATATATATGTGTGTGTGTGTGTGTGTGGGTGTGTGTGTATATATATATATATACTCTATATATATTTATATATATATACAGTATATATATATATATGTATATATATGAATATATATATGTATGTATATATATGAATATATATGTATATATATATGTATGTATATATATGAATATATATATATGTATGTATATATATGAATGTATATATATGTATATACATATATATATACACATATATATATATATATATATATATATATATATATGTGTGTGTGTGTGTGTGTTCACTTATGCAAAGTAGACCACTTGGAAAAAAGAAACTAACGAAGCAGAGCGCTTTCGTATATTACATCTTCAGTGCAACAAGTACATAGTGATAGGAATACATAGACAATATATACATGATACAAAGGAACAAGGACAGTTTGAATAAGCGTAGCGACCAATTACCCCCTGGAGAGCGGAAGGTCATTGTCAATTATCTTAAGATGGTGGGGCGACATCAGGTCACAGTCGCCAGGGTCATTGTTTCTACTAATGATATAGGGCGACATTAGGTCAATTCGTTGGGTTACATTTTACCTGATATTATCTTACTAATTTCTTGACAAATGAAATTATCAAGTTTGTACAAGCCTTTATGTAGGTTGGTATTTTGATTACTGGTGGTATGAATCAAACTGCACTCTATTAAATTTCTTGCTATTATGTTGTTGGTATAATAGATTGCCTAGGCATTACCCCAATCATGTATATATTGTCTATGTATTCCTATCACTATGTACTTGTTGCACTGAAGATGTAATATACGAAAGCGCTCTGCTTCGTTAGTTTCTTTTTTCCAAGTGGTCTACTTTGCATATATATATATATATATATATATATATATATATATATATATATATACTGTATATATATATATATATATATTACCTTTATAACCCAAGCAAAACTTGTTTGAATTTGTCGTTTCCCAATACGTTGCCATGAAGAAGAAAAAAATCAGGAGGGGGGGGCACGTTTTGGGGGTAAAGTGCCATCAGGAACGGAAGGAGGTAAGAATAGAGCGACTCGTTTGGGTCAACACATGTCTGCTGGGTACAAATCTTTTTTTCTTATTCTCTCTCTTTTTTAAGACATTTTTGTCTCTCGTTCTCTCTCTCTCTCTCTCTCTCTCTCTCTCTCTCTCTCCGTGCGTGCGCGCGCGTGTGTGTGCGTGTGTATGTTTTAACCTAATTCATCCTTCTCCCTCCTCATCCTACTCTCTTCCTTCTTTCCTCCTCATCCCCCTCAATCACTTCTCCCTCATTCTACTCTTTCTCCTTTTCCTTAATTTTCTTCCACCTCCCCCATCTTCTCCGCCTCCTCTTCTGCCTCCTCCTCCTCCCCAGCTCTTCCTTGTTCTTCTTCCTCCTCCCCCACCCTTCCTCCTTGCTTCTCTGCCGTTCTTTGACCATTGACCACTTTTTGCGATAAAGAGAGAAGAGAGAGAAAAAGTGCCGAGCTACTCTTTTTCTCTTATCCACGGTGCGCATGCAAGAGGGGGTGGAGGTGGGGGTGGGAGGCCAAGGTGGGTTTTGGAGCAGGGGGGAGAGGGGGGGTGAAGAAGAAAATGGGCCCGGGAGGGGTGGGGGGTCATTTTCTCTGCGTCCTGGCAGATTGAGACTGTTGTGTCTCGTCTGTGTGGTGTTTAGTGCCAAATTATTCTCAAATATACGAGTTGTTAAAGTCGTAAAGATATTGATCACACCCTCGCCCCTGTACTTTTTCATTTTGATTAATTCATACGTTTATTTTTTAGTTTTATATATGTATATATATATATATATATATATATATATATATATATATAATATATCCACGTTTGTGTGTGTGTATGTGTGTTCGTGTGTGTGCATTATATGCATGTATATGCAGAAGCTTCACTTCACCGCGGGAACATGTGAGAGCAAAACACACAGTAGATAAAAGAAATCAGTGTGGAAAAGGTAAGATCTTTCGTGTATTACATCTGAGGACGGTAATACACGAAAGGTCTTACCTTCTCTATTTTAATTTATTTTCTATATGTTTTTGCACACACACACACACACACACACACACACACACACACACACACACACACACACACACACACACACACAATAAATATATATATATATATATATATATATATATAATTTTAAAAAACTAAGCTTTATGTCTTTAGTTCTATGTTTCTCAGAGCGCACAGAATATATATATATATATATATATATATATATATATATATACATATATACATATACATATATATATACATATATATATATATATATATATATATGCAGAAATTGAAACGTGATACAGCTATGGACTCGAACCTCCGCTAAGCACGTGACAAGTGATAGTAACTTAACCGATTGCGCCACCAAGAGAGATATAAGTTGAGCGCAACTTTTCTTATATATATGTATATATATATATATATATATGCAGAAATTGAAACGTGGTACAGGTAAGGACCCGAACCTCCGCTAAGCACCTGACACGTTATAGTAACTTAACCGATTGCGCCACCAAGAGAGATATAAGTTGAGCGCAACTTTTCTTATATATTTGTATGTTTGAGTTATATATATGTATATATATATATATATATATATATATATATATATATATATATATATGCACACGCGCACAGAAATATAGAGCAAGTCGAATTCATGCTGGAACACGAAAAAATCCTAAACGACATGAGCAATCGTTATAGTATAGTGTTCCCAAGATGTCTTGGACCATCTCATCCAGATGGACTAAACCAAAGGTTTGTTCTTCCTTCGATTCCTCGGTGAAATGTTTCAGATAATTTCTTTTTTACGAACATTTCATAGATAACAAAAAACATACAAGTGTAGTTCCATGTGTATTTTTTTTTTACAAGTATTTGATATTTTTGTTTTAGTATCTTGACAACTCCCTTTCTTTTCAGTGTACATTTATAAAATTCTTGGTAATACAGTCGATTATGATATACTTTCTGTGTGTCAATGTAAACTTTACGTTGATACAATGGGATAAGATTAAGGTATGAACGTAGGTTCAAACAGTAATTGTGTATAAGTAAAGATTTTCCATAGTTCACAGACAGTATACATATTCTCCTAAAGGATCGAGAGCGCTTACCTATCTACCTATGCATATACCAAGGGTATTTTCCCCCTTGTAAGGGAGGTAGCCAAGTCAGAGGCACGTAACTATTCCCAACCATTTCACTCCTTTCCACCACCCCCTCCACCCCTCCCATCACAGTTCATCATGGATAACGGGTCATCCCTGCATCTCGCCAACTGGCCAGGGTCAAACGCAATGCATCAAGACACAAGATATCCAAAGTAAGGCCGCTTCACTTAATCAACGACCCCCCCTCTCCGTCCCTTCATGCAGAAAAAGAGAAGAGGTGGAGAAATCCCTTTGGGCTGCGTCAAAATATTATTCACACATAAGAACTCCCTCTCCCCCATCCCCTATCCCTCCAATCCTTGCATAACAGTATCATCCATACACAGTCATTTTCCACCTATCCCTATCTCCTTCCTTCTCCCTTCCTTGCACAACAGACATTCCCCTCTTTCTCAACGCCCCCTTCACCCCATTTATCCTCGGTAGTCCACTCAAGTTCACTCTCCCCACCTCTGCCTTCCACACCTCTTTTACAAATCTTTCATCACTCATTCTTCCCATGTGTCCAAAACATTCCAATAAGCTTTCATCAGCTCTATCTGCCATCTCCTAATCCCGCTCTCCTCCTCCTCACCCCCTCGTTTCTCACTCTATCCAACCTAGTACCCCCTACCACACTTCTCAAACATTACATCCCAAACACATTTAAAATCTTCCTTTCTGCTTCTCTTAAATTCCAAGTCTGTGCCCCCATACAATGCCATCGGCACAATTACCCCTTCATAAAATCTCCTCTCTGCCTCCATTCCCAGTTGCCTATTTCTCATAACACTTTTTAATCCCCGAAGACATTTACTTGCTTCTCTCAATCTACATATTACCTCCACCTCCATTCCTCCCTTCCCTGCCACATGCGACCCAAATACCTAGAGGTATCCACTTCCTCCAGCCTTTCTCCTTTTAAGACTTACTTCCAACTCACTGCCATCCTCTACCCTTGTATATCTCATCACCTTATTTTTACCCACATTTACCTTCAAATTTCTCTCATTGCATACTTTTCCAAAAATCGTGCCTTAAACTCTCCTCTGACCCTGTTTTGGTAAACATTCTCAGAGGAGAGCGTTTACCTAAGCAGTATATTTATGTTATACAATATATTACAAAATATTTTTCGTAAGGTGTATTGACAAATGCATCACATGGTAAATTCCGTTGTTACTTTTTTTTATTTCACTCAGTTGCTTTTACGCTTCGTAAAAAAATGAATAG
>NC_134792.1:44084746-44139746 GCF_046742065.1 Oratosquilla oratoria | reverse complement strand
AAGGCTAATAGATATAATACAAGAAAGAGATGGATGGGCTGATTGTGCATTTCTAGACCTAAAAAAAGCTTTTGACAAAGTACCACATAAGAAGTTGCTTAAGAAACTAGAATCTGAAGGAGGAATACAAGGTAAATTACTAAATTGGATGGAAGACTTCTTGCAAGAAAGAAAAATGAGAGTAGTGATAAGAAACCAACACTCAAAATGGAATGAAGTAATAAGCGGTGTCCCGCAGGGAACAGTCCTGGCCCCAATAATGTTTGCTATATATATTAATGATATGGATGAAGGAATTGAAAGCTATATGAGCTTCTTTGCAGACGATGCAAAACTACTGAAAAGAGTGAAAACTGAAGAAGATTGTGAATCACTACAGAGAGATCTAAATAAAGTACAGGAATGGAGTAAGAAGTGGGAGATGGAGTTCAATACAAAAAAGTGTAGTATAATGGAATTTGGAAAAAGCAAAAACAGAATAACAGGATCATATAATTTGGGAAAAGAAGGAATAAAAAAAGTAGAAAACGAAAAGGACCTGGGAGTCATTGTTATAATATGTCACCTGAAAAACATATAAATAAGATTTTTTGAGAAACTTATAATTTAATAAGAACAATCAAAGTGGCATTTACATACCTGGATGAAGAAATGGTGAGGAAAATCCTAATCACCCTGATAAGACCAAGATTGGAATATGCAGCAACAATATGGTCACCAAGTACAAAAAAATGTATAAAAAAACTTGAAAGAATACAAAGAGCAATTACAAAACTGGCACCAACACTCTCAAAACTATCATATGAAGAGAGACTACAAAAACTTGGACTACAGACACTAGAGCAAAGAAGAGAGAGAGGAGATTTGATAGCTATTTACAGAATCATGAAAGGCATAGAAATTACTGATAGAGAGAATCTGATAAAATGGGATGACAGAAATACAAGAGGACACGGAAAGAAAATAAAAAAAGACAGCTATAGAAGAGATTTGAAAAAGAACAGCTTTCCACACAGAGTAATAGACAGTTGGAACAAGTTAGATGAGAAAGTGGTGTGTGCAAAAACAATACATGAATTTAAAAATTGTTTAGATAAAATGAGAAATGAAGACGGGACCCCACGAGCATAGCTCCCCTTCCCGTAATATACAACTAGGTAAATACACACACACTCACACAGACACACACTCACACAGACACACACTCACACAGACACACACTCACACACACACACACACACACACACACACACACACACACACACACACACACACACACACACACACACACACACACACACCAACACACTCACACAGACACACACTCACACACACACACACACACACACACACACACACACACACACACACACACACACACACACACACACACACACACACACACACACTGCGGGGCCAAAAAAGCACCCCGCTCAGAGTGTGAAAGGTTTACAATACTGCAATCCGTTACTGTTCACTTTGCGCAGAGGACAGGTGTGTACTGTATGTAAACATATCATACGAACTCTGAGCTCATATCCGGAAGGTAATAGCTGTCGATCATGAGTCCAATACATGATCCAAGACCGTGTTGAATACACACACACACACACACACACACACACACACACACACACACACACACACACACACATATCAATTAGCCCCACCGAGGACGTCGTAAATCAAATGGAGCCCTGGGTCGAATTTTACGACAGAATCTCTGCGGACGGGTGACGCCTCAAAGTCGTCGTCGTCGTCGTCGTCGAAGGAGAAGGAGATCGAGGAGCAGCTGCCACCGTGTTTTTTTTTTTTTTTTTTTTTTTTTTTTTTTTTTTTTTTTTTTTTTTTTTTTTTTTTTTTTTTTTTTTTCTCTCTCTCTCTCTCTCTCTCGCTGAAAGATGGCGGGCCGGAATTGATTACTCGCTCCGGTGTTTTACTAATGGGAGGCTCGTCCACCGTAGAGATGAATGGGGGAAGTAGTATGGCCGGGACTGTTTGCGCGCCACAGTGACGCGGCTCCGGCACCAAACACGTGGCGATGTTTGTTGGCGGCTGGGTGGACGCCTGGAGGCGAACGTGAGAGGTGTACATTAATTAAGTTTATTCTTCCATTTTATTAGTATATTTTATTTACTTCAGATTATTTGTTGTTACACACACACACACACACACACGCACACACACACACACACACACACACATCATGCGTCACAAACTTAATGTGTTTCTTTTCAAGGCTAATAGATGTAATACAAGAAAGAGATGGATGGGCTGACTGGGCATTTCTAGACCTGAAGAAAGCTTTTGACAAGGTGCCATATAAGAAATTGACAAAGAAATTAGAAACTATAGGAGGAATACAGGGCAAACTGCTGAAGTGGATGGAAGACTTCTTGCATGAAAGAAAAATGAGAGTGGTGATAAGAGACAAACACTCTAATTGGGATGAAGTGATTAGTGGAGTTCCACAAGGAACAGTTCTGACCCCAATAATATTTGCTATATATATTAATGATATGGATAAAGGAATTGAAAGTTATATGAGCTTCTTTGCGGACGATGCAAAATTGTTGAAAAAAGTGAACACTGTAGAAGATAATAAGTCGCTACAGAGTTATCTCAATAAAGTATGGGAATGGTGTAGGAACTAGGAGATGGAATTCAATATTAAGAAGTGTAGTATAATGAAATTTGGTAGAATCAAAAAAAGAATAGTGGGGTCATATAATTTGGGAGAGGAAGAAATTAAAAAAGTAGAAAATGAGAAGGACCTGGGAGTCATTATTATGAATAATATGTCCCCTGAGAAACATATAAACAAATTTTTTGGAGAAACTTATAATTTGATAAGAACAATCAAAGTGGCATTTACATACCTGGACGAAGAAATGGTGAAGAAAATATTGGTCACTTTGATAAGACCAAGATTGGAGTATGCAGCGACGACGTAGTCACCAAGTACAAAAAAATGTATAACAAAACTTGAGAGAATACAAAGAGCAATTACGAAATTGGCACCAACACTCTCAGAACTATCATATGAGGAGAGACTAGCAAAACTTGAGCTACAGACATTAGAGCAAAGAAGAAAGAGAGGAGACTTGATAACTATTTATAGAATCATGAAAGGCATAGAAACTATTGATATGTATGAATATATTTAAGTATGTATAAATATATTTAAGTCTGCTTTTATGCATGTGTGTTTGCATGCATGTATGTATGTATGAATGAATGTATGCATGTATGGTAAGTTTGCATGTATGTTTTTAAGCAGGTATGTATGAATATATTCAAGTTTTTTATGCATGTGTGTTTGCATATATGCATGTATGTACGTATGTATGTATGTATGTAGGTATGCACAACTTGTACTCTTACTTGAAAGGAAATCTAGATGGTTCCGTGTCACAACTTTCTATACTACGATCCCCACGTTTCTCCATCTCCTTAGCTTATTCATACCTAGATTTTCTTTCATGACCTAAATAAAATCACCTGACGCCAACTAGAGTGCATATCGGAAGTAGAAGACGTCATGTAGATAGGTTTGAAGTCCGTGGTCAGACAACTTATCTAATCGGTTAGTTCTCTAAGTTGATAATTTATGGATCCCCGGTGTTAGAGTGCGGAATTTTTGTAAGTACCACCGGGCCACATCCCTTCCGGCATACATTCGGTTAACATAGTCTCTCTCTCTCTCTCTTTCTCTCTCTCTCTCTCTCCCTCCTCCTCTCTTGTTTCTCTCCATCTATGTATCTCTCTTTGTCCCTCCCCCCCCTCTCTCTCTCTCTCTTTCTCTTTCTCTCTTTCTCCCTCCTCCTCTCTTGTTTCTCTCTATGTATCTCTCTCTCTGTCTATCTTCTCTTTGTCCGTCCCCCCCGCTCTCTCTCTCTCTCTCTCTCTCTTTTCTCTTTCTCTCTCCCTCCCCCTCTCTCTCTCTCTCGATCAAAAGGAATCAAATATATAGATAAGCAAATAGAAAATAATAACCCGAAGAAAGACCGAGAATAATCCAGTCTAAATCCATAATGGAGTCGAAAGACAAATTTAATCGATGAAGAAGAGACGGGACTAAACTAATTTTAACTTTCTTCCTGTATTTTGCTGTTAGGTAACTACAAATATGTAAGAACACAAACACACACACATGCGAACACACACACGAACACACACACACACACACACACACACACACACACACACACACACACTTCAACGAATGGACGGCTTAGAAGACGTTCTGAAGAAAAGTGAAGTCTGTGGATCCCAACGCAAAGAGAAGTGCCTAGTGTTTTTGCAGGGTGGGGGGGAAATTGCTCGTGGAGTAGTGGGAACGTAGGGAAAGAGGAAAAGGGGAGGGATTACTGAGGGAAATGGAAGGAAATGAGGAGGGAGTAGACTTTGACCAGCCAGACAAGCGGAAGGTAAACAAAAGACTTAGCGAGGATCAAATGTCTAATAAAAATGTAAAGATTAGAAGTATAGAGAGGAGCAATACAGAAGAAAGTGACGAGAATATGTTCCAGGGATTTAAAGAGGGTGGGGGGGACACAACCCCCCCCCCCCCCCCCCCCGACTGATAAGACTAGAGGAGAGAGTTGATAAGGTGATCGAGGACTTGGAGCGTAAGTTAGGTAACGTAGACTCCATTTTTAAAAGAATTGAAAGGTTGGAACAACTAGAGAAGGCTAACAGAAACTTAACTGAAGAAATAGAGGACCTAAAAAGACAGTTAGGAAATGTAAAGGAGGAGAATGAGAAATTGAAGAAGAATAGTAATGAAAACAGAGAGAAACTAGCTACAGAAGCTAAAAATTGGAGAATAACTCAAGAAGGGAATAAGGTTTCATTCACTGACATAGTCAAACAGCAATTGAAAGAACATAATGAAGACTCAGTTATTAAAGTGATGAGACAGAAGGAGAATATAGTAAGAGAATTAGCTGACAAAAAGAAATGTATAATTATATTAGGAATGGAAGAGAAACATAACCCAGATAGAACTGCAAGAATCAAGGAGGAAAATGAAAGAGTAAGCAGTTTATTAAAATTAGTCCAGGAAGATGAACCAGAAATTATAAAGGAAATTGAGGAAAAATTCAGACTCGGAAAATATAGTACAGATAAGACCAGACCAATTAAGATTAAATTCAGGTCACAAACAACAGCAGAGAAAATTCTATCCAAGACAGGGAAACTAGCAACAAATGATCAATATAAAAAGGTATGGATAAAAAGAGAAATGAATAAGGAGGAAAGAGAGGCAGAAAAGCAGAAAAGAATTGAAGCTAAGGCAAAAAACGAGGAAAGAACGGAGTCAGAGAAAGAGAGATTCTATTGGAGAGTAGTGAACATGAAAATAAAGCAGTTCGACATACTAAAGAAAAACATAAGGGAAACAGAGAATACAATGGAAGTGGCAGAAAACTAAGAGTGTCTTACACAAATATAGATGGATTGATAACAGGATTGAATGAACTGAATGATTATTTGAAAGAAAAAGAACCGGACATAATGGGAATTGTAGAAACAAAATTAAAAGGCCCACTACCACCCAACAGTGTAGGACATGATACATACAATTATTGGATTAGAAACAGAGAGAAAAAACAAGGGGGTGGAGTTATGTTCCTGACTAAGAAGGATATAAACGTGAAAGGTGTCATATATGGAAAGAATACAGTAGAGATGATTATGATAGAAGTGGAAGACCGAGATAAGAAGAGCAGAAAATTTGTGATCAATTATGTGCCTCCGAAAACAGCCTCATGGGAGGAGAGTGAACATAAAAGTATGTTAGAGGACACAAAGATAGCATTAACTAAAATAATGGAAGACGGAGGAAGAATAGTTATGATGGGCGACTTTAATTGCAAAGAAATCTGCTGGGAAGAAATGACAGTAAAGAGTGGTGATGACTCATGGGGAAATGCTCTACTTGAGATGATTACTGACCATTCAATGACACAATGGATACAAGAGAACACTAGGTATAGAAATGAAGAAGAACCATCGAGGCTAGACTTAATAATTACATCTGAACCTAGAATAGTGGACAAGATTGAATATAAAACACCAATAGGTAAAAGTGACCACATATTGATTGAACTGGAACTTAATGAAGAAAAATATATGAAAAGAAATGAACAATATAGAAAAGGAAGAATGATGTATGAAAAAACAAACTTTGATAAAATAAGAGAATTCTTCCAACAAGAAAACTGGGAAGAAATATACAAAGAAGAAACAACAGTGGAAGAGAAATGGAATATTTTGACAAAAATTTACAAAAAAGGAGTGGAAAAGTATGTCCCAAGACAAAAACAAGAAAAAGAATATGTAAAATGCTGGTACAACAAAAGTTGTAGGGAGTTAAAGGACAAAAGAGACAAAGCCTGGAACAGATGGAAAAAAGACAGAAGACCTGAAAAATGGAAAATATATACTGGTTATAGAAATGAATATGTACAAAAGTGCAGAGAGGAAAAAAGAAAATATGAAAAAGATGTTATAGAAAAGTGTAAAGATCAACCAAAACTATTCTACAGATTTGTAAACAATAAACTGAAAAACAAACAAGACTTAGAGAAATTAAGACAAGGAGGAGTTGAATACACTGAGGAAATGGAAATGGCAGAAATTATGAACAAACATTTTAAATCAGTGTTTACAAGGGAAAATATACAACCTGAAGAGATTGAGTGGAAGGAAAAAGTCCCCCCTATGGAAGAAATAGAAGTAACAAAGAATGAAATATTGACACACTTGGGTAATTTTGATGTCAGAAAATCGCATGGGCCAGATGAAATAGCAAACTGGATTCTGAAAGAATGCAGGAATGAACTGGCAGACAAAATACATAGCATAATAAGCAGTTCCTTAAAAGAAGGAAAAGTTCCAGAAGATTGGAAAAAAGCAAATATAGTACCTATATATAAAGGAGGAAATAAAGAAGAACCTACCAACTATAGACCAGTCTCTCTAACAAGTACAATAGCAAAAATATGTGAAAGAATTATCAAAAGTAGATGGGTAAAATACTTGGAAAAAAACAACGTACTAAATCCAAGGCAATTTGGATTCAGACAAGGACGATCATGCGTCACCAATTTAATATGTTTCTATTCAAGGCTAATAGATATAATACAAGAAAGAGATGGATGGGCTGATTGTGCATTTCTAGACCTAAAAAAAGCTTTTGACAAAGTACCACATAAGAAGTTGCTTAAGAAATTAGAATATGAAGGAGGAATACAAGGTAAATTGCTAAATTGGATGGAAGACTTTTTGCAAGAAAGAAAAATGAGAGTAGTGATAAGAGATCAGCACTCAAAATGGAATGAAGTAATAAGCGGTGTCCCGCAGGGAACAGTTCTGGCCCCAATAATGTTTGCTATATATATTAATGATATGGATGAAGGAATTGAAAGCTATATGAGCTTCTTTGCAGATGATGCAAAATTACTGAAAAGAGTGAAAACTGAAGAAGATTGTGAATCACTACAGAGAGATCTAAATAAAGTACAAGAATGGAGTAGGAAGTGGGAGATGGAGTTCAATACAAAAAAGTGTAGTATAATGGAATTTGGAAAAAGCAAAAACAGAATAACAGGATCATATAATTTGGGAAAAGAAGGAATAAAAAAAGTAGAAAATGAGAAGGACCTGGGAGTCATTGTTATGAATAATATGTCACCTGAGAAACATATAAATAAGATTTTTGGAGAAACTTATAATTTAATAAGAACAATCAAAGTGGCATTTACATACCTGGATGAAGAAATGGTGAGGAAAATCCTAATCACCCTGATAAGACCAAGATTGGAATATGCAGCAACGATATGGTCACCAAGTACAAAAAAATGTATAAAAAAACTTGAAAGAATACAAAGAGCAATTACAAAACTGGCACCAACACTCTCAAAACTATCATATGAAGAGAGACTACAAAAACTTAAACTACAGACACTAGAGCAAAGAAGAGAGAGAGGAGATTTGATAGCTATTTACAGAATCATGAAAGGCATAGAAATTACTGATAGAGAGAATCTGATAAAATGGGATGACAGAAATACAAGAGGACACGGAAAGAAAATAAAAAAAGACAGCTATAGAAGAGATTTTAAAAAGAACAGCTTTCCTCACAGAGCAATAGACAGTTGGAACAAGTTAGATGAGAAAGTGGTGTGTGCAAAAACAATACATGAATTTAAAAATAGTTTAGATAAAATGAGATATGAAGACGGGACCCCACGAGCATAGCTCCCCTTCCCGTAAAATACAACTAGGTAAATACACGAACACACGTACACAAGCACACACACATATTACATCTATATGGTTGTGTGCGTATACGTATTTTTATGTATGTATGTGCGTTTATGTGTAGTATATATTGAAAGACTTTAAAAACAACGAGAGGACCTAAGGGAAAAAAAGAAAATATAAAAAAAAAAATCAGGATTACCCATTAAAGGAGAAAGCGCAACACTTCGCCCAGACACTACACCCTTCCCGAGAACACGCCTCTGGACCCAGACAGACGAATGCCAACATGTAAACCCATTTCTGAAATCCCCGCTGAAGGCGGACGTTTACGACCATGTCTTCCATGAAGCCAGATATTTTCGTAAGACAGAGGTCAGAGTAAAATGTCCAGGAAGTGGATCAGGGACGTATGGGAGCCAAAATAAGTCTTCGATGGAAGTATGTCTTCGGAGTTTCCTGCGTCAGGTTGCCAAGGAAAGGAGAGATCCTCAATAACGTACTTGAGTTGAAGAAAGTCTTCGTTGGAAGCTTGACCACGTCGTTACCTCCGCCAGGTGATTAGGGAGTGGTGATCCTCAGTTACGGAAGTGAAATTCTGTTGGAAGGTTGAAATTGTGCTCGCCATTGTCAGGTAGCCGAGGAATGGGGGAATCTTCAGGTACGGGCTGGAATCGTCTTTGTTGGGAAAAGGAAGCACACAGGTTTCCCGTCCTTGAACGCTGACTGCGGTCGCAGGGTGAGTTGGGGGAGGAGGTGGTGGTGGTTGGAGAGGGGGTTAGGAGGGATGTGGGGGAGGGGACGAGGGTCGTCTGGAGGCTGATGTAAGAGGAAGACCCCCAAGACTGTCGTACATACGATCTGGGGCTTCGGAACTTCGCAGAAGTTGTCGATCATCTCGCCTCAAAGCCAATGGCTCACATTTTCCCTCGGTACTTGGACTGAAGCTGTGGGGGTTACCAGTTTCGCCAGCGCAATTTTTGTCTTGTATACAGTAAGAGGAAGACCCCCAAGGCTGTCGTACATACGATCTGGGGTTTCGAAACTTCGTAGAAGTTGCCGATCATCTCGCCTCAAAGCCAATGGCTCACATTTTCCCTCGGTACTTGGACTGAAGCTGTGGGGGTTACCAGTTTCGCCAGCGTAATTCTTGTCTTGTATACAGTAAAGGAGCCACGCTCGTGGCGTCTCTTCTTTTCTCCAGCTTGAGCTACAGTATATCACTTTCGAAACCATTCTAAGAGTTAACGCATCTCTACGGAAAATAGTGTTTCTTGAATTTCCTCAGATTTTTTTTTTCTTTTTCAATTGTTACCATTACTCCATAACGCCCTCTCACAAAAAAAAAAAAAAAAAAAAAAAAAAAAAAAATCTCAGTTTCGTCCATTCGTGCCAATAACTTTAACATCATGATCATGTCACTATTTTTATGTATACTCATATGATGGCAACTCCAGTGCTTCTCCTCTCTCCTTGTAAGTCTTATCTGCAAAGCCAGGAACCAGTTTGGTCACTTCTCCTTGTATTCTCTCGATCTTATTTATATCCTTCACTTTGCGCTGCGACCATACCACCTTTGTATATTCTAATTTCGTATGTATAAGCATTCTTTGACTTTTTCATCATCTCTTCGTATATGTAATGAAGAATCACTCTTCTGTACGTCAGTAAATTATATATATGTGTGTGTGGTGTGTGTATATACATGTGTGTGTGTGTGTGTGTGTGTGTTTGTAATTGTGTGTGATAAATCATTCAGGTCATCATAGCATATTCTACCCATAGTTCACCTTCAGGAAGACAATAACTTGTACTCACCTCGCAGGAAAGGGTTGGAGGAAGAGGAAGAGTAGAAGGAGGAGGAGGAGGAAGGGGGCAAGGAGAGAGCGGAGAGTGACCTTCGAGGAACAGCAGGACAACTCACACATAAAATTTGATCTTCACCGCACGTGTGCTGAGGGGGACGTCCTGCCATAAAGAGATTCCTCAAGAGCCTTTTTTGCATGACAAAGGCCAAGTGCCATCTCGTCAGGAGCTGCTGACGATCTCCGCAAGTGAGACCAAAAGAGGAGAACGATCAGATCGAGCTGGAGTCTTGTGTCTGTGGTTTCTTCTCTCCAAAAGAGAGACCGAAGGAGGAAAACGATTAGATCATCCATGAGTTTTGTGTCTGGTTTCTTCTCTTCTCTGGTGGGAAATGCAATGTTGCAAAGGGTCCCCAAGCATAAATGGCTCTCTTGCATGCGAATATGTTCATTGCAACGGCAAATCGTGCAGATACTCTGTTCCAAGATGCATTATGGGTTTTTTCCCGCGCAGCCATCTTGAATTCCGATCTTAGAAAGTAAGAGAGATGAGTAATTTCGCTTCCCGTATTTTTTTTACGTGGCTCATATCCATTATAAAGGGATTAAAAAGTAATGTGCAACTTGATTCGTAAGGAATATAGGATTTCATGGATATTGATGAGTCGCTGAAATGCCATTTTGGATCTCAACGATCGGAGGAATTTGCACGACGCGAGTCCAACAGGGACCTTGGTGAAGTGAAACTTAAATACAAAATAGTAGTGATCTTACTATTAGTGATGAAAATAGTAGTCATTATAATAATGATGATAATAATAATAATGATTATTATTATTATTGTTATTATTATTATTATTATTATTATTTATTATTATTATTTGTTATGATAACCATGACATTAATAATAGTAATAATAATATTGATTAAAATAATTATGATATTGATGGTGATGACAACTACGACGACGACAACGTAGATCTCTACGAACCCCGGCACAATACAACTGGGGATGAATTAACTTGACACAGTACATAGTGTTGTGACATGAATGGTCGTAGTTTTCGTCAACTAACTCAACACGTTTCTCCAGCTTACTGTTACTTGAAAGTAAGCGATCGTGCTACCGACTGTGTCATGATTAGAATATAAGGATGGAAGAGATTCCAAGAGACCATAAGGCCTACACTAGTCAGTTCAGTGTCCATTACCATCTATCATCTCCATCCATAAAGTATTTTTACCTTCTCTTAAAATAAATAGATAAATAGTTTCAGCGTTCACAACATGGTTATTAAGTCTATTCCATTCGTTAATCACAACTGTTAAAGCAGTTCTTGCCTATTTCCTTGTTAAATCTAAATTTTTCCAGTTCATGTCCTTATGATTATGTCATGATTTCTCCCAATTTGTTCAAGATTTGTTTCACGCCAGTAACAGATTCCTTTACCTTCGAGTGTACAGAGCTAGATGGGCAAGTTCCTCGAGACGTTCTGGTGTTCTGGTGCAGTCTTGGTCATCAGTCAACAAAGGACGTGGGAAAACGTCCCCGTAATTCACAACGAACATAAACATAGACGCAATGTCTTGTTTACTATTTCTGTTACCAACACACATCAGTGGCGCGTGATACCCCCTTACTCATATAAAAAAAAAAAAAAAAAAAAAAAAAAAAACATATACATATATATAAAATATATATATAATATATATATATATATATATATATATATATATATATATATATATATATATATATATATATATATATATATATACCAATACATGCTATCAAGGTGTTAATTTATTATCTCCACTGTACATACATGACTTGTACATAATACATATAAGCAAGTTCGGATTTGTCTTGACAAAGTCTTTGCATCAAACCCTCCTCTCCTTTCTTGCACCCCATAGAAGATGAGTAGAATAAACAAACGAATGGATGAAAAAACACCATAAAATAAAAACATGTTTCACTGCCCAGACATCAACCAGCATCGAATGGAATGGTAGTCTTCCTTTTTTTCTTCTGGTCTCCTTTTAGCCTTATCTACCGAGTCGTCAGCGTCATAACATTCCATTAATAGGTACGCTGCCCATGTTTTTATTGATCATATATATATATATATATATATATATATATATATATATATATATATATATATATGTGCAAAGTAGACCACTTGGAAAAAGAAACTAACGAAGCAGAGCGCTTTCGTATATTACATCTTCAGTGCAACAAGTACATAGTGATAGGAATACATAGACAATATATACATGATACAAAGGAACAAGGACAGTTTGAATAAGCGTAGCGACCAATTACCCCTTCCGCTACGCTTATTCAAACTGTCCTTGTTCCTTTGTATCATGTATATATTGTCTGTGTATTCCTATCACTATGTACTTGTTGCACTGAAGATGTAATATACGAAAGCGCTCTGCTTCGTTAGTTTCTTTTTCCAAGTGGTCTACTTTGCATAAGTGAACACACGTACCCGTGTTCTTATTAGCATATATATATATATATATATATATATATATATATATATATACATGTTTGTGTGTGTGTGTGTGCGCGCGTGCGTGTGTGTGTGTGTGTGATTCACCTTGGTCTTTGGATCACGTGTTGGACTCGTGATCAACAGCTATTTCCCTCATGGAATAGAGCTCAGAGCTCGTATGACCGATCTATGGGTAATGCTTTGACCTTTCACGCACACACACACCCAACTCCCCGCCCACGAGAGCTGGAGTAACGACTCGAAGCGCAGCGATACTGAAATTATTTTCAGCCCTGGGCAGGATTCGAACCCGGACCGCCGTAGTGACAGTTTGGGACTCTACCAACCGCACCACCGAGTCGTGTGTGTGTGTATGTGTGTGTGTGTATGTGTGTGTGTGTGTGTAAGTGTGTGTGTGCAAGTAACCACTAGGAAAATGAAAATTTGGTAACCGAACGTTTTCGTCTATTTTAAGACATCTTCAAAGGTACCTTTGAAGATGTCTTAAAATAGACGAAAACGTTCGGTTACCAAGTTCTCATTTTCCTAGTGATTACTTGCATATTTTGTGAATCACGTGTAATTTGTGATTTATTTTCATATATATACATATATATATATATACAGTATATATACATATATATATATATATATATATATATATATATATATATATAGATATATATGTGTATGTGTGTGTGTGTGTGTAAATGAGGTCGCATGTGGTAAAAGAAAATCACCATATTTGTTTGCTTTATTGAATCACTTTCATTTGTATTCTTTATACTTATTTCTCTCTATATTTATTTGATTATTGACTTGCTCATTTATTCATTTATTCATTTCAATATTGATATATTTATTGACTTGTTAAAATACTTGTATATTCATTTGTTTATTCATTCATTAGAATATTAATATGTTTATTGCTTTCTTTAAATATTTATCAGTTTAGTTATTTATTAATCTATTTACCTACCCACTCACTATTCATACATATCTAGATATATCCAAACCAGAGCTTAAAAGACACACACACACACACACACACACACACACACACACACACACACACACACACACACACACACACACACACACACACACACACACACACACATTTTCTTAGTGGGGACAGTAACAGCATCCAGTTACTTAACACTGGGAAATTAGTCCCTCAGATTTCGCATCTCGTAATGCTATCTACATGACCAGCAAGCAGCGCGCGCGCGTGTGATTCACCATGGTCTTGGGTCACGTGTTGGACTCGTGATCGACAGCTATTTCCCTGTCAGAAGAGAGCTCAGAGCTCATATATGACCGATCTATGGGTAATGCTGTGACCTTACACACACACACACACACACACACACACACACACACACACACACACACACACATGCACACACACACAACTCCCAGCCCACGAGAGTTGGAGTAACAACTCGCAACGCAGTGACACTGAAATTATTTCAGCCCTGGGCAGGATTTGAACCCGGACTCCTGTAGTAACGGCCGCGAACTCTAACCACTGCGCCATCGAGTGTGTGTGTGTGTGTGTGTGTGTGTTTACCTTATTGCATTTGCTTAATTGTAGTATACAGTACAGGAGCAACGTTCGTGGAGTCCCGTCACTTCCCAGTTGGGCAAGTGTATGTGTGTATGCGTGCGTGCGTACGTACGTGTATATAAGTATGAGAATAAGGACATGGATATGTATGTAGATGTTGGGCAACATTGGCGTGCAGGTGAGTGATGATGGAGATGTGACGTGTTGGGGGGGAGGGGGAAAGGGGAGAGGCAAGAGTAGGAATGCGGATGCTGTAAAGAGCCTTCCCCCCCTCCCCCCTCCCCACCATTCTGCTTTCTCGTCGCCACTTTTTAGGCTTTATTCTGGCTGGCGCCAAACTATTTCATTCAGTATAGAGAGAAAAGGAGTTATATTTTGGCCTTGAAAGGTTAAGCTCCCTCAGTTAACGTCGTAAGTTGTTGATTTAGTGATTGTGTTTTGGCCAAGAGTTTGTACTTGAGTGAGTTAAATGGTAAGATTTTTAGAACAAATGTTCTGGGATGAACAAGATCGGCAATCATTCAGTAACGCATGTGAGAAACATATTCGAACTGTTCATCTCTCATGAGTGGTTTCCTGTCTAAACACAATGACACTGGAGTAGAGTTCAAGGGTGAGAGAGGGGAGAGAGAGTGGGGGAGGAGAGAGAGATAGAGAGGGGGAAAGAAAGAGGAAGAGGAGGTAGGGAAAGAGAGAGAGAGAGAAACGGGAGGGGAAGAGATAGAGAGAGGGAGAGAAGCAGGTGGAAGGGAGAAATAGAACACGATGGTCTCCCAAAGAATATTCACGGAAAAGAGAAAGAAACGGGGGGAGGGACAGAGACAGAGAGAGAGAAACACGATGGTCTTCCAAAAATATTCATGGAAAAGAAAGAGACAGAAACGGGGGGGGGTAGGTATAGAGAAGGAAAGAAGCAGTAGAAAGAGAGAGAACATGATGGTCCCCCAGAAAATATTTATGGAAAAGAGAGAGAGAGAAAGAGAAAGAAGGTAGAGTGGGCCCACAATAGTAACCCAGGGCCACTGAGACTGGGCCCCACTACTCGGATTTTTTTTTTTTTTATTCTGGCCTGACGATGGCGTCCGCGAAGTCGACGCGGAGGTCTCTCGAATCCATCATCGAGAACCACCCTTGGCCGCTATCGGCGAAGATGTGTAGCTCGAAAGGCCACGCCACTATTATCACACAACCACAGCCTCTCCTGGTGGTCTTCGGCGGCTGCAGCAACCCAGATCATCACTAGACCTAGCAACGTCTACACCACCTCCATCATTCCATCACACTTGTCATTATCATCATCACAGTCATCACTGTCTGTTACCATCAGCAGCAGTATTTTTATCACAAGCATTATCATCACCAGCACCATCGGTTTCAGCACAGGTAATATCACCAGTACTATCACCACCACCAGCAGCACAGGCAATAACACCGCCATCATCACCATCATCAGAATCACTATAATCACCTTTACTTCATCATTTCATGATGTATTTCACTCTTACCAATTCTATCACTGAGCTTACTCATCCTGTCCTCCAGTGTCATTGTCATCTCCCATGGTCTCCAACAATTTCTACGATCTCCACCTTATCTGCAGATCATAGCTGGTAGTATACATTGATTATGTTCCCCAAAAGCAATTAGGGATCTTATAGTGATGCGCCTATATCTACCGTACATTTACTAACCAG
This sequence comes from Oratosquilla oratoria, assembly GCF_046742065.1. Lineage (NCBI taxonomy): Eukaryota > Metazoa > Arthropoda > Malacostraca > Stomatopoda > Squillidae > Oratosquilla > Oratosquilla oratoria. The sequence goes on along the minus strand of NC_134792.1, from coordinate 44,123,899 downwards.
TTGTGTGTGTGTGTGTGCGTTTGTGTGTGTCTCTTTACGTGCATTCTTCATTGCTTAAAAATTTTGATATTCTTCAGATATGATTGATTGCACAAGTCGTTGGATTTACAACGACTTGGGCAATCAATCAGATCTGAAGAATATGCATAATACGAGGCTAGAGGTGATACTTTGATGTTCTAGAAGCTGGTGGCTTTTATCTTCTGCCTAGGTGGTCCGACCACTTTGCCACATTCTTTAGGCTCTACGATCACACACACACACACACACACACACACACACACACACACACACACACACACACACACACACACACACACACACACACACGCACGCACGCACACAGAGGAAAGATTGACCCAAGCCTTGAGCATTTAGAGAGTTCAAAACAACGGTTTGAGTTTGAACTAAAAGAGAAAAAGATGCGGAAACTATCCTGTCGACTTATTACCCTAAAACTAGTTTAGTTAAACATAGATACTCAAACGCGCGCGTCCTTGTTAAGGGCTTTCAGTATCCGCCTTTCGCTGGAGGTCGTGTTGGTGTTAACTCGCCTGTCTAGAATTGAAATAAAACCACCTATTAGAGGTAGATTATATATTTTACACCCATTTTCCTAGTGTACCACAATGTAGTTGACCTTATACCTATGGAAAATGACCCCATATGGGGTTGGCTGAAAAGGTACAGTATTTTAGGGATTCTTGTGACACCCCTACGGACTAGAGTCACGTTTCATTACTTTATGATAGGAAACCCACGTGCACTCAAAGAAGAATTATACATAGATATACCAAAAAGCCTTTCCTTTTTTTTCGAATGGGAGTGGCTGTGTCAAATCATACGCATGCAAACCTCCAGTCCACTTGTATCCTCATCATAGGTACACATTGAATAATCTCACCATCCGATACACAATACTGTAACTACTCCTTTCGTCAGACATTCCACATGACAGTTATTTAACCCCGGTGCCTCATCAACTTTTATCTTTTTCAGTGTTGTTTTACATATATTTTTCTATAGCCCTATCATCATCCTTTCCAACCACAGTTATTTTCTTGACATTTCACTCTGCTACAGTCAAAGCCTCGCCTTCACTCGTTTCACTTCCATTATCTTATTATTTTCAGAATTCTCCGTCAAACACCTAACCCACCTCTCATACTCTTTCTTAGCTTCCTTCATCTTGCCTGTTGCTTTTACCCTCTTTGTTCTGTATCATACAACCATTTTTCATACTCTTCGTCACCACTCCCCTCACTTCTTCATTCCACCTTTCCTTGCCTCTTCTGCTCCTCCCCTCCATCTTCCTCATCCACATACATACTGTCCTTGCACAATTTAGCACTACCTCCTTGAAACATACCCATTTTTCCTCTACCCACATTTCTCCCTAATCCTTCAGTGCATACCAAACCTCGCAGATTAGCCTGGTATCCTTTCTATTTCTCATTCTCATTCAATTTGTTCACTTTCAGCGCCTCTCCACCTCTGTTCCTTTTCGTCCGCCTTCACTTAACTTCCACTCCCAATTTCTTATCCACCAAATAATAACCTGACAATCCACTACCTTTTACCCAGAACACATTTACGTCAAGAACGCTTCCAATCCTCCTTTTGAGCACTACTATAAAGTTCATTGATACCGTCTCAATTATCCTCCCACCAACCGTCCTTACCCACGTATATTTATGTTTATCTTTCTTCTTAAACATTGTGGTCGTTGGCGCCATTTCTCTCCCAGTACTTATCTCCAATATCTGATCTCCAACTCTATCATTTAGATCCCACAACACCTTATAATTACCTTCCTCAGAAAACCCAACACACTCGTTTAAATCAACTCAAAGGCTTTCCTCTCCTCCTCACTCTGCTGATTACCAGGGCCATGTGCACTCACAGATCCCCTTATCCCAATTTTACTTTTGCCCACACCATCCTTGATAACACTTCTCCTCACCCCATCACGTTCTAACCTATCTCATCACTTAAAAACAGTTCCACTCCTTCTCTCCCTCGCCCCCTCGCCATGCCATTCCAGACATCCTGCCCACCACGCTCCCAAACTGCAACTCATCAATCCCTCTCGGTTTCTTTTCACTCAACGCTAACACGTCCATTCTTCTTCTCACAAATATACTACCAATCTTTTTCCCCTTTCCTTTCATCCGTACCACATTCACGCACATTTAAAGATTCTGGTTGGAATCCTCCCAGAGCCTCTTGTGCCTTACCTTGTTGTAGGAGAAAAATACTGATTAGGGGATTCCTTGACCCTTCCCACTCCAATCCATTGATTTGACTTTTGCGACACGCATGGGAACACGGTGACGTCTTTCTTTTCCCCCCTTCACCCCGGAAGAATGATGGTCCCTTTCAGTTCCATTACCCTTCCTTTGTTCTACCTTCTTTGCCACATGTGTGACTTCGTCTCTTCATCACGAAAATCACCCCAAGGATAGAAGCACTGGCTATCGGAGATAGAAACCACTCGTTTGTGTGATGTCATGACGCGTTGAGTTTCGCACTCGCCTCGTAACGATGTCACCCCGGGATTGGTCCCCAACGGGTGGCGGGGACTCCCACTTGCCCCGACTGTCCCCACACTCAAGACAAAAGTGACGGTTGCAACCACAGCTGAGCGTCTCCTGGGGTTTAACGCCTCAGTTTATCGCGTTCGGTCGAACGTGGCAGGTCGGCGATGGCTTCGTTTCTCACAAGGAATCGAGCGGTTTCGAACGCAGATACATCCATATACGTCCTTCCTTTATCTCGGCGACATCTTGGGTAATAGCAGCACCCCTCCCCTCGGAGTTAAAAAGTGTGTGTCAGTATGTGTGTGCGTGTGTGTATGTGTGTGTGTACTGTTTGCCTTTTGGCAACTGTGATCAGCTCGTAAAGTCAAGGCGACACATACACACACACACACACACACACTTCAACGAATGGACGGCTTAGAAGACGTTCTGAAGAAAAGTGAAGTCTGTGGATCCCAACGCAAAGAGAAGTGCCTAGTGTTTTTGCAGGGTGGGGGGGAAATTGCTCGTGGAGTAGTGGGAACGTAGGGAAAGAGGAAAAGGGGAGGGATTACTGAGGGAAATGGAAGGAAATGAGGAGGGAGTAGACTTTGACCAGCCAGACAAGCGGAAGGTAAACAAAAGACTTAGCGAGGATCAAATGTCTAATAAAAATGTAAAGATTAGAAGTATAGAGAGGAGCAATACAGAAGAAAGTGACGAGAATATGTTCCAGGGATTTAAAGAGGGTGGGGGGGACACAACCCCCCCCCCCGACTGATAAGACTAGAGGAGAGAGTTGATAAGGTGATCGAGGACTTGGAGCGTAAGTTAGGTAACGTAGACTCCATTTTCCAAAGAATTGAAAGGTTGGAACAACTAGAGAAGGCTAACAGAAACTTAACTGAAGAAATAGAGGACCTAAAAAGACAGTTAGGAAATGTAAAGGAGGAGAATGAGAAATTGAAGAAGAATAGTAATGAAAACAGAGAGAAAATAGATACAGAAGCTAAAAATTGGAGAATAACTCAAGAAGGGAATAAGGTTTCATTCACTGACATAGTCAAACAGCAATTGAAAGAACATAATGAAGACTCAGTTATTAAAGTGATGAGACAGAAGGAGAATATAGTAAGAGAATTAGCTGACAAAAAGAAATGTATAATTATATTAGGAATGGAAGAGAAACATAACCCAGATAGAACCGCAAGAATCAAGGAGGAAAATGAAAGAGTAAGCAGTTTATTAAAATTAGTCCAGGAAGATGAACCAGAAATTATAAAGGAAATTGAGGAAAAATTCAGACTCGGAAAATATAGTACAGATAAGACCAGACCAATTAAGATTAAATTCAGGTCACAAACAACAGCAGAGAAAATTCTATCCAAGACAGGGAAACTAGCAACAAATGATCAATATAAAAAGGTATGGATAAAAAGAGAAATGAATAAGGAGGAAAGAGAGGCAGAAAAGCAGAAAAGAATTGAAGCTAAGGCAAAAAACGAGGAAAGAACGGAGTCAGAGAAAGAGAGATTCTATTGGAGAGTAGTGAACATGAAAATAAAGCAGTTCGACATACAATGGAAGTGGCAGAAAACTAAGAGTGTCTTACACAAATATAGATGGATTGATAACAGGATTGAATGAACTGAATGATTATTTGAAAGAAAAAGAACCGGACATAATGGGAATTGTAGAAACAAAATTAAAAGGCCCACTACCACCCAACAGTGTAGGACATGATACATACAATTATTGGATTAGAAACAGAGAGAAAAAACAAGGGGGTGGAGTTATGTTCCTGACTAAGAAGGATATAAACGTGAAAGGTGTCATATATGGAAAGAATACAGTAGAGATGATTATGATAGAAGTGGAAGACCGAGATAAGAAGAGCAGAAAATTTGTGATCAATTATGTGCCTCCGAAAACAGCCTCATGGGAGGAGAGTGAACATAAAAGTATGTTAGAGGACACAAAGATAGCATTAACTAAAATAATGGAAGACGGAGGAAGAATAGTTATGATGGGCGACTTTAATTGCAAAGAAATCTGCTGGGAAGAAATGACAGTAAAGAGTGGTGATGACTCATGGGGAAATGCTCTACTTGAGATGATTACTGACCATTCAATGACACAATGGATACAAGAGAACACTAGGTATAGAAATGAAGAAGAACCATCGAGGCTAGACTTAATAATTACATCTGAACCTAGAATAGTGGACAAGATTGAATATAAAACACCAATAGGTAAAAGTGACCACATATTGATTGAACTGGAACTTAATGAAGAAAAATATATGAAAAGAAATGAACAATATAGAAAAGGAAGAATGATGTATGAAAAAACAAACTTTGATAAAATAAGAGAATTCTTCCAACAAGAAAACTGGGAAGAAATATACAAAGAAGAAACAACAGTGGAAGAGAAATGGAATATTTTGACAAAAATTTACAAAAAAGGAGTGGAAAAGTATGTCCCAAGACAAAAACAAGAAAAAGAATATGTAAAATGCTGGTACAACAAAAGTTGTAGGGAGTTAAAGGACAAAAGAGACAAAGCCTGGAACAGATGGAAAAAAGACAGAAGACCTGAAAAATGGAAAATATATACTGGTTATAGAAATGAATATGTACAAAAGTGCAGAGAGGAAAAAAGAAAATATGAAAAAGATGTTATAGAAAAGTGTAAAGATCAACCAAAACTATTCTACAGATTTGTAAACAATAAACTGAAAAACAAACAAGACTTAGAGAAATTAAGACAAGGAGGAGTTGAATACACTGAGGAAATGGAAATGGCAGAAATTATGAACAAACATTTTAAATCAGTGTTTACAAGGGAAAATATACAACCTGAAGAGATTGAGTGGAAGGAAAAAGTCCCCCCTATGGAAGAAATAGAAGTAACAAAGAATGAAATATTGACACACTTGGGTAATTTTGATGTCAGAAAATCGCATGGGCCAGATGAAATAGCAAACTGGATTCTGAAAGAATGCAGGAATGAACTGGCAGACAAAATACATAGCATAATAAACAGTTCCTTAAAAGAAGGAAAAGTTCCAGAAGATTGGAAAAAAGCAAATATAGTACCTATATATAAAGGAGGAAATAAAGAAGAACCCACCAACTATAGACCAGTCTCTCTAACAAGTACAATAGCAAAAATATGTGAAAGAATTATCAAAAGTAGATGGGTAAAATACTTGGAAAAAAACAACGTACTAAATCCAAGGCAATTTGGATTCAGACAAGGACGATCATGCGTCACCAATTTAATATGTTTCTATTCAAGGCTAATAGATATAATACAAGAAAGAGATGGATGGGCTGATTGTGCATTTCTAGACCTAAAAAAAGCTTTTGACAAAGTACCACATAAGAAGTTGCTTAAGAAATTAGAATATGAAGGAGGAATACAAGGTAAATTGCTAAATTGGATGGAAGACTTTTTGCAAGAAAGAAAAATGAGAGTAGTGATAAGAGATCAGCACTCAAAATGGAATGAAGTAATAAGCGGTGTCCCGCAGGGAACAGTTCTGGCCCCAATAATGTTTGCTATATATATTAATGATATGGATGAAGGAATTGAAAGCTATATGAGCTTCTTTGCAGATGATGCAAAATTACTGAAAAGAGTGAAAACTGTAGAAGATTGTGAATCACTACAGAGAGATCTAAATAAAGTACAAGAATGGAGTAGGAAGTGGGAGATGGAGTTCAATACAAAAAAGTGTAGTATAATGGAATTTGGAAAAAGCAAAAACAGAATAACAGGATCATATAATTTGGGAAAAGAAGGAATAAAAAAAGTAGAAAATGAGAAGGACCTGGGAGTCATTGTTATGAATAATATGTCACCTGAGAAACATATAAATAAGATTTTTGGAGAAACTTATAATTTAATAAGAACAATCAAAGTGGCATTTACATACCTGGATGAAGAAATGGTGAGGAAAATCCTAATCACCCTGATAAGACCAAGATTGGAATATGCAGCAACGATATGGTCACCAAGTACAAAAAAATGTATAAAAAAACTTGAAAGAATACAAAGAGCAATTACAAAACTGGCACCAACACTCTCAAAACTATCATATGAAGAGAGACTACAAAAACTTAAACTACAGACACTAGAGCAAAGAAGAGAGAGAGGAGATTTGATAGCTATTTACAGAATCATGAAAGGCATAGAAATTACTGATAGAGAGAATCTGATAAAATGGGATGACAGAAATACAAGAGGACACGGAAAGAAAATAAAAAAAGACAGCTATAGAAGAGATTTTAAAAAGAACAGCTTTCCTCACAGAGCAATAGACAGTTGGAACAAGTTAGATGAGAAAGTGGTGTGTGCAAAAACAATACATGAATTTAAAAATAGTTTAGATAAAATGAGATATGAAGACGGGAACCCACGAGCATAGCTCCCCTTCCCGTAAAATACAACTAGGTAAATACACACACACACACACACACACTTCAACGAATGGACGGCTTAGAAGACGTTCTGAAGAAAAGTGAAGTCTGTGGATCCCAACGCAAAGAGAAGTGCCTAGTGTTTTTGCAGGGTGGGGGGGAAATTGCTCGTGGAGTAGTGGGAACGTGGGGAAAGAGGAAAAGGGGAGGGATTGCTGAGGGAAATGGAAGGAAATGAGGAGGGAGTAGACTTTGACCAGCCAGACAAGCGGAAGGTAAACAAAAGACTTAGCGAGGATCAAATGTCTAATAAAAATGTAAAGATTAGAAGTATAGAGAGGAGCAATACAGAAGAAAGTGACGAGAATATGTTCCAGGGATTTAAAGAGGGTGGGGGGGACACAACCCCCCCCCCCGACTGATAAGACTAGAGGAGAGAGTTGATAAGGTGATCGAGGACTTGGAGCGTAAGTTAGGTAACGTAGACTCCATTTTTCAAAGAATTGAAAGGTTGGAACAACTAGAGAAGGCTAACAGAAACTTAACTGAAGAAATAGAGGACCTAAAAAGACAGTTAGGAAATGTAAAGGAGGAGAATGAGAAATTGAAGAAGAATAGTAATGAAAACAGAGAGAAACTAGCTACAGAAGCTAAAAATTGGAGAATAACTCAAGAAGGGAATAAGGTTTCATTCACTGACATAGTCAAACAGCAATTGAAAGAACATAATGAAGACTCAGTTATTAAAGTGATGAGACAGAAGGAGAATATAGTAAGAGAATTAGCTGACAAAAAGAAATGTATAATTATATTAGGAATGGAAGAGAAACATAACCCAGATAGAACTGCAAGAATCAAGGAGGAAAATGAAAGAGTAAGCAGTTTATTAAAATTAGTCCAGGAAGATGAACCAGAAATTATAAAGGAAATTGAGGAAAAATTCAGACTCGGAAAATATAGTACAGATAAGACCAGACCAATTAAGATTAAATTCAGGTCACAAACAACAGCAGAGAAAATTCTATCCAAGACAGGGAAACTAGCAACAAATGATCAATATAAAAAGGTATGGATAAAAAGAGAAATGAATAAGGAGGAAAGAGAGGCAGAAAAGCAGAAAAGAATTGAAGCTAAGGCAAAAAACGAGGAAAGAACGGAGTCAGAGAAAGAGAGATTCTATTGGAGAGTAGTGAACATGAAAATAAAGCAGTTCGACATACTAAAGAAAAACATAAGGGAAACAGAGAATACAATGGAAGTGGCAGAAAACTAAGAGTGTCTTACACAAATATAGATGGATTGATAACAGGATTGAATGAACTGAATGATTATTTGAAAGAAAAAGAACCGGACATAATGGGAATTGTAGAAACAAAATTAAAAGGCCCACTACCACCCAACAGTGTAGGACATGATACATACAATTATTGGATTAGAAACAGAGAGAAAAAACAAGGGGGTGGAGTTATGTTCCTGACTAAGAAGGATATAAACGTGAAAGGTGTCATATATGGAAAGAATACAGTAGAGATGATTATGATAGAAGTGGAAGACCGAGATAAGAAGAGCAGAAAATTTGTGATCAATTATGTGCCTCCGAAAACAGCCTCATGGGAGGAGAGTGAACATAAAAGTATGTTAGAGGACACAAAGATAGCATTAACTAAAATAATGGAAGACGGAGGAAGAATAGTTATGATGGGCGACTTTAATTGCAAAGAAATCTGCTGGGAAGAAATGACAGTAAAGAGTGGTGATGACTCATGGGGAAATGCTCTACTTGAGATGATTACTGACCATTCAATGACACAATGGATACAAGAGAACACTAGGTATAGAAATGAAGAAGAACCATCGAGGCTAGACTTAATAATTACATCTGAACCTAGAATAGTGGACAAGATTGAATATAAAACACCAATAGGTAAAAGTGACCACATATTGATTGAACTGGAACTTAATGAAGAAAAATATATGAAAAGAAATGAACAATATAGAAAAGGAAGAATGATGTATGAAAAAACAAACTTTGATAAAATAAGAGAATTCTTCCAACAAGAAAACTGGGAAGAAATATACAAAGAAGAAACAACAGTGGAAGAGAAATGGAATATTTTGACAAAAATTTACAAAAAAGGAGTGGAAAAGTATGTCCCAAGACAAAAACAAGAAAAAGAATATGTAAAATGCTGGTACAACAAAAGTTGTAGGGAGTTAAAGGACAAAAGAGACAAAGCCTGGAACAGATGGAAAAAAGACAGAAGACCTGAAAAATGGAAAATATATACTGGTTATAGAAATGAATATGTACAAAAGTGCAGAGAGAAAAAAAGAAAATATGAAAAAGATGTTATAGAAAAGTGTAAAGATCAACCAAAACTATTCTACAGATTTGTAAACAATAAACTGAAAAACAAACAAGACTTAGAGAAATTAAGACAAGGAGGAGTTGAATACACTGAGGAAATGGAAATGGCAGAAATTATGAACAAACATTTTAAATCAGTGTTTACAAGGGAAAATATACAACCTGAAGAGATTGAGTGGAAGGAAAAAGTCCCCCCTATGGAAGAAATAGAAGTAACAAAGAATGAAATATTGACACACTTGGGTAATTTTGATGTCAGAAAATCGCATGGGCCAGATGAAATAGCAAACTGGATTCTGAAAGAATGCAGGAATGAACTGGCAGACAAAATACATAGCATAATAAGCAGTTCCTTAAAAGAAGGAAAAGTTCCAGAAGATTGGAAAAAAGCAAATATAGTACCTATATATAAAGGAGGAAATAAAGAAGAACCTACCAACTATAGACCAGTCTCTCTAACAAGTACAATAGCAAAAATATGTGAAAGAATTATCAAAAGTAGATGGGTAAAATACTTGGAAAAAAACAACGTACTAAATCCAAGGCAATTTGGATTCAGACAAGGACGATCATGCGTCACCAATTTAATATGTTTCTATTCAAGGCTAATAGATATAATACAGGAAAGAGATGGATGGGCTGATTGTGCATTTCTAGACCTAAAAAAAGCTTTTGACAAAGTACCACATAAGAAGTTGCTTAAGAAATTAGAATATGAAGGAGGAATACAAGGTAAATTGCTAAATTGGATGGAAGACTTTTTGCAAGAAAGAAAAATGAGAGTAGTGATAAGAGATCAGCACTCAAAATGGAATGAAGTAATAAGCGGTGTCCCGCAGGGAACAGTTCTGGCCCCAATAATGTTTGCTATATATATTAATGATATGGATGAAGGAATTGAAAGCTATATGAGCTTCTTTGCAGATGATGCAAAATTACTGAAAAGAGTGAAAACTGAAGAAGATTGTGAATCACTACAGAGAGATCTAAATAAAGTACAAGAATGGAGTAGGAAGTGGGAGATGGAGTTCAATACAAAAAAGTGTAATATAATGGAATTTGGAAAAAGCAAAAACAGAATAACAGGATCATATAATTTGGGAAAAGAAGGAATAAAAAAAGTAGAAAATGAGAAGGACCTGGGAGTCATTGTTATGAATAATATGTCACCTGAGAAACATATAAATAAGATTTTTGGAGAAACTTATAATTTAATAAGAACAATCAAAGTGGCATTTACATACCTGGATGAAGAAATGGTGAGGAAAATCCTAATCACCCTGATAAGACCAAGATTGGAATATGCAGCAACGATATGGTCACCAAGTACAAAAAAATGTATAAAAAAACTTGAAAGAATACAAAGAGCAATTACAAAACTGGCACCAACACTCTCAAAACTATCATATGAAGAGAGACTACAAAAACTTAAACTACAGACACTAGAGCAAAGAAGAGAGAGAGGAGATTTGATAGCTATTTACAGAATCATGAAAGGCATAGAAATTACTGATAGAGAGAATCTGATAAAATGGGATGACAGAAATACAAGAGGACACGGAAAGAAAATAAAAAAAGACAGCTATAGAAGAGATTTTAAAAAGAACAGCTTTCCTCACAGAGCAATAGACAGTTGGAACAAGTTAGATGAGAAAGTGGTGTGTGCAAAAACAATACATGAATTTAAAAATAGTTTAGATAAAATGAGATATGAAGACGGGAACCCACGAGCATAGCTCCCCTTCCCGTAAAATACAACTAGGTAAATACAACTAGGTAAATACACACACACACACGACACGATGGCGTAATAGTAGAGTTCCCGGCCGCCACTATGGCGGTCCAGGTTCGAGTCCCGCCCAGGGCTGAAATAATTTCAGTATCGCTGCGCTGCGAGTCGCTACTCCAATTCTCGTGGGCGTGGAGTTGGGGTGTGTGTATGTGCGTGTAAGGTCACAGCATTACCCATAGATCGGTCATATATGAGCTCTGAGCTCTCTTTTGGGAAGGTAAAAACTGTCGATCACGAGTCTACCACGTAATCGAAGACCATGGTGAATCACATACACATACGACTCTATGGCGCGGTTGGTAGAGTTCCCTACTGCCACTAGGGCGGTCCAGGTTCGAATCCCGCCCAGGGCTGAAATAATTTCAGTACCGCTGTGCTGCGAGTCGTTACTCCAACTCTCGTGGACGGGGAGTTGGGTGTGTGTGTGCGTGTAAGGTCACAGCATTACCCATAGATTGGTCATATATGAGCTCTGAGCTCTCTTCCGGAAAGGAAATAGCTATCGATCACAAGTCCAACACGTGGTCCAAGACCGTGGTGAATCACATACACTGTTTTCGGTGTCAACGGTAGTCCTACACGAAGGAAGGTCTTCGTCCCCGAGCTCCCCCTTGCCCCTAAAGAGGAAAGAAAACGTTGCTACTTTCTTCTCTTGTTCTGACAAGAAACCAAGATCAACCAAAACCCTTGCTCTCTTAGTATTCTGTTCTTGTTTTCCTGTCTCTCTCCTCGCACTCTCTTCTTATGCTCTCTTTACCCAACTGTCCAACTTCCTCCATCTTCATTGCCTTCCCTGCACCTTCCTCTCCAGTCACAAACGTAGTGCGGGAAATACTTAAAGGATTATCAAAGGCAGAGTTAAGTTTGTGTCTGATCAGCAATTTGGATTTCGTGAGCACGGGTACCATTTTACAAAAGGGGAGATGGACTGCGTATAATTGGATTTGTAGAAAACACAAATTTTGACAGTATTTCGCAAACGATTTGACATGGAACGAAAAGAAAATTGTAGCGGAGTAGATGGAGGACTTCCGAGAAAAGAGGATAAAAGTCATGATGGAAGGAGGATACTCTGAGACAGGTGAGGGGTGAAATACCCCCAGAGATCGGTACTGGCACCGGTCGTGTTTACTACGCGCATGAACGTCCGCTCCGAAAGCGATAGCTAGTCGTCTAAATACTCGTATGTTTATAGGGCAGTGCTACGGCGAAGGTCTATGTCCAAGGTCACTGTTGGTAAGTTGTCACATTTACTACAACTGCAGAAGTTATAAATACATCAAATGGAATCCCTCAACCCCGTGGCAGCCAACAACGGTCCTCTGGCCCTCCCATAGATCTCTATGGGAAGAAACTTTGGACCCTCCTCTGTTTGTCACCGGTTAGTGGTAGAAAATCAATCGCCGGTTGTCAGCTCTCCTTATGTGAAAAAATGGGGGTAAAAGTCAAATTATACGGAGACCTATAGGTCCTAGCCCGGGAACCGAGTGCCAACCCCTCGGGGCTGCATCTCTGAACGAAGGTGATTCTGGAGATGGGAGGCATGGAGATGATTCTCTCCGAGGTCCATATTGTACGACCACCATCATGTACTCATGGTTGGTTCCTTCAATGAAAATATATTTTGAAAAACGAAATTCAGTAAATACAACAGGGCGTGAAAAGTTGAGTTCAGAAATGTACACAACTACTATACATACATGGATACATGTTTACGTGTATATATATATGTGTGTGTGTGTGTGTGTGTGTGTGTGTGTGTGTGTGTGTGCGCGTGCATGCGTGCATAAGCTTTGTGTCTGGCGTGGCCAGCTGCTATCAAGTATCAGGTTTCATATATTTTCCCTTCTTCTCTTCCCTCCCACATACCCTCTCCCCTGCCCATTCTCCCTTTCAGCTTTCCTTACTCCTCTTCGTCCTCCTCCTCCCCCTCCTCCTCCTTCCCCTCCTCCTCCTCCTTCACTTCCTTCTCCTCCCTCCGTATAAAGTACTGACTACCTGATTTTTATGCAATCAATATTTGGGGGGTGGGGGAGGATTTAATGACAACCCCTATGGACCAGAATCACGCAGCGTTCTTTTAAGGTTGAAGACTATTTTCCACTCTAAAAAGAATCCTGGTCACCTTTAAAATTTACTACCTTTCCAGTCTTTTATCACTCAACCAGTCTCTCTTAGGCCACCTCTACGGTCATCTCTTCGGCGCACTATCCTCCTCAAGGATAGAAGCGCTGGTTATTTTCGAGACTACCCTATCCGTCCTTACTCGTCTTCCTATCCTCTCTTCCTCACATTTCTCGTCCTCGTTCTATGGTTCCTTCCCCCACGTCCTCCTTCCTCTCCCTCTGCCTCTCCTTCCTCCTTCTTTGTTCCCTCACTCCTCTCCCGCCTTTTCCTCTTCTTCACGTCATTCGTACTCTCTTATAACTCCTTTCCTCTGGCACTCCCAGGTTGCAAAAACCAAGGGAGTGGCGTATATGGCGACTGCCCTGCACCTCGAAAGCACCACCCAAGTGTGGAGCGAAGTGCCTCGCCACACCGCACCGCTTCCGCCATCGCAAAAACTTCGGCCACTTCCCCCTGGGACCCCCCCCCCCACTCCGGGCCCCCATGGGTACAGCCCAGATAGGCCTACGTCATAAGGAATCCCTGTGACGTCATCACCCCCAAAGAGGAAGTGACGCCGCGGCCTTTGACGTCATTGGAAAGCCATACAACTTCCTTGTCTTGTAGACATACACCAAGGTCTGAAGAAGTGAGGCAGTTGCGGCGACCTTGGGGAGCACGGCGAACGTTGTTGTATGTCATTTTTTCACAGGGCATTGCTGTTGCGGCCTCAGCCACGTGGCAACACGGAGAAGGTCGGATGGCATCGCGAGGTGCCAAGGTGCCAGGGTGCCAGACGCCGGCGCCAGCGGAGGAAGAAATAGACCACAGGTAGACTGCTCTCAACACGCGGCTGAGAAAAGAAATATTCTTGCATTCAGCGGACGTGTGGTCCGGTAGCCAGGGTGCTCGGTGAGTGCACTGAGAGTTTGAGCCCCTCCTGGTGTAGTTGGGACTCTATAGGAGAATAAGAAGTTCTTGTGACCTCCAAAACTCCTGTGACCTCCTTCGAAGTTTCTTCGTGTTTCCCTTGGAAAGGGTCATAGTAAGGCACTTCCTCCGATTATGGGTGACAGTGAGGTGGGTGCCACCTGCCTTGACCCCCCTGGGGACAGAGAGCCAAGGTGAAGCACCTTGTGCCACAGGTAAACATCATGAGCTGTTCACCCAGATCAAGTGGACTCTTTACATTATGATCGAGGTGCTGCTACCTGAACATCAAACGATGGAGAACATACAAACACACACACACATGATATTTAATCCATCAGAGTAATACGTTACCTTAAATAAGATAGTAATACGTTACCTTAAATGAGATAGTAAGATAAAACTTAAATTAGGCTTTTTCTTATGATGAATGACTAGTTGCAGATGATTTACAAGCCAACGGCGGAGGAGTACAAAATTGAAGCTTTCTCCCCTCAGAGGTCAGAAGGCATGTAAACAAGATGACACTACGAAGTAGTATCCTCGTATATGAACTTACCTTTCCCCCATTTGTTTAGTTAGGTGATGATTGAAATTTTGTAAGCCTTCTTCACACACAAATAAAGAGGTAGAAAGATTGTGTGGAGCTGGGCACATAGTGATAGAATGGGCGTATGTAGGCACACATCGACATCTGTCCTTGGCACTGATGTCGTGCGGTCGTAGTATAAACTAAGATGCATGGCCTTGAAAAACTGACTCCGCGCTCGTACTCTGTTCATACCCAGCTTGATTGTAAGTCGATATATTATTTTATTACATAATGTAAATTAAGTAAGTTTTGCACATAACCACCTTTACTATCCAAGTGAAGTTAAGAAAACCTATAAATAGGGAAAATATCATCCTGGCCATTGAATTGAAGGAATTGTTCGAATCACGGCCGAGATTCGATACATCAACTCAAATACAAAGGCTTGTCCGTGACACCATATATCTGCAATACCTCCCACGGTGCCTTCCTGTCTACCCTGTCATAACCCTTTTTCAAATCCATAAAGGCCCCCAAAAAACATCCTTACCTTTTCCCTAAAATTGTCTCACATATCTGTCGTACCATAAATCCTGATCCACTCAACCCGTACCTGTCCTAAACCCACACTGTACCTCACCAATTACTCCTTCTGTTTCTATCCTAATCCTCTCAATCAAAATCGTCCCGTAAGCCTTCCCAACTACACTTAACAAACTGATCCCTCTGAAACTGCTACACTCACACTTGTCCCTTTTTCCTTTGTAAAGTGGAACTAATAGGCACTCCTCCAGTCCTCCAGCACTACCCTCTCTTAAATAAACATTAAATAACCTCACCAGCCGGTCCACCATCATTGTACCTCCTTTTTTTAGACATTCTGCATGACATCATCCAACCCAAGTGCCTTACCTGCTCTCATATTAACAACTGCCTTCACCTCATCTTTCTTTATTTCTCCTCCCTTTTCCTCAATCATCACTGTCATTTTCTTAGCGCTACCCACTGCAACTACTTTTCCCTCCCTATCCTCCTTCTCATTGAGCAAATCCCTAAAATACTCTGCCCACCTTCCTCTCACTACCTTCTCTTCCATTATCATCTCTCCATCTGAACTTTTTACCTTTTCTTCTCTACTTGATTCACCTCCTCTTCCTCTCTTAATTTATACATTTTTGTTTTGATAAAAAAGAAAACAAAAAAGACATCTCTTGACTATTATAAACAGCCATAGAAATGTTGTTTTTGTTTATATTTGTAATTTTCATGTAATTAACTTCTAAATGAACACCATGTATTTACAAATTGTTTGTCAATTCATAAGAGTATCGAACGATCTGGCAATGTTTGCAACATGTTGTTACTTGTACTGAATCAGCACAGGTAACTGTAATTTAGATACAAGTCAGTACAGTTTCAGCCAGAAATGTGTGTGTTTGTTTGTTATGGTTTTCTAATGAGCCAAATAGAATGTCAATAATTAAAATATAGTCTATAACTGCATTCTAAAATGTGTCATCTTATTGTATATTTTTTATTTACAGATTTATAGAAATTACTCGTAGTGATATCTACATCTTGGCTATTAAGCCTTTTCAGCAAAATGCAATGTTTCGGTACTTGAAATACCACCAAAACCCTACTAAAAACATTAAAAGCACATAACAATAAATCTTAGAAAAATGACTGATGTGCTTCTTGAAAAGTGTGGTGGAAGATTGAAAAAAGACTCATTGTTGTGTGTGAACTGTTGGACACTAATAATGAATAACCCCACAATACTAAGAACTATTGAAAACAATGAGACTGAGCAACATTTATTTGAATGATCTTCAAGCAGAGATCTCAGTGATGTAATATCTTCAAATCAAGATCTGTACAGTGAATACTCGGTTGAAGAAAATCCTTCAACTTCAATTGAACCGGTTCTAGCACTTCTGGACCAAACAAGATAATTATTTAGGTTTGTTTCATTTACATGGTACCAGGATAGGAGAGTTTGTGAGTAATAAGAGCAATGGTAAAGTCGAAACAGAAGAGAACAGCTTGATTTACAAAATACCATGCAAAAGCTGTCCCGTTAGTTATTTCGGAGAAACCAGCAGAGGGATAAAAAAAAAAACGTACCTATAAACACAAGCGACGTCAGAGCTCACAGATCTTCAAATTCGTTAGTGGTTCACCTTGACAACTTTGGCCACCTACCAGACTGGGAAAGAACAGGTGCTACATAAAGGTCTAACGAAACAGAGAAGAAAAGTAATTGATGCGGCGTACATCAACTTACATCCATGTAGCAGCCACCGTGATGGATTTGTCAAATTGGCGAGAGTAACGGCCAGCTTGGTTCTTCGTGATGCCGAACGGTGGTGCATGAGGAGCAAAGACGAACGGGGAGGAACGGGGTAAGCTGGAAGTATATAAGCTGTCAATGATTTGTTTGTGTACACTGGGGAAGTCCTTTCAGGACGAAACGTTAGTAATAAAGCCCCAACGGTTCCTAGTGTTTACCTCACCACCCTTCCACTCATATATATATATATATATATATATATATATATATATATATATATATATGTTAAAACATTGTGACAAGTTGAAAAAGGTGGAAAAAGAAAGTCACGGGTCTCGTTCCGAGTTTATTCCTGACCGGTTTAGCTTGTAGCTTCTTCAGAGGAATAAACTCGGAACGAGACCCGTGACTCTTTTTCTACCTTTTTCATATATATATATATATATATATTGGTTTGACATAGTTATAGACCAAAAAGGTCTTCTGTCAGCATTCTCCTCCTTTGTAATCTTAAAATAGGATTCTCCACATTTGGCAAATTACGGCCATCATATTGTGTGCTTGCTGATAGTGGTGGGACTCATTTTCTGTGTCTGTACACATCATCAAAACCCAAAATTACAGTTGGCTGCATTAGGAGAAAAAGGTCTCTCGTACAAACATCTATTGAATTATAGTGTCTGCAGTACAGAAAAAGAAGTTTGCATTATGCAAATTTGCAAAGACTGACCAAGAGAAGGTGTTCTGAACTACCTTGAGTTGCTTCACAGTGTTAAATCAGCTCCAAATGAAACATCACACAAACAGTGGGTGACCATTGACTGTTGTAAGTTGG
Source organism: Oratosquilla oratoria (assembly GCF_046742065.1). NCBI lineage: Eukaryota > Metazoa > Arthropoda > Malacostraca > Stomatopoda > Squillidae > Oratosquilla > Oratosquilla oratoria. The sequence goes on along the minus strand of NC_134792.1, from coordinate 44,106,100 downwards.
TAGACAAAGTGGAGCTGTAACCTTACGGGAACGTTACTTGGACTTTGGTGCTGAGGGAGTGAATGAAGCTCGAGTGAGTTTCATGGTTTTATTAAGGGATAGTGCGAGTGTCGACCTAGGTTGTGTCGGGCGGTCGGGCTCCGAGGCTGTCCTAACCGCAAAAATGACTGCGTGGGCCTAGGGACGAGTATCGCTGGTTACAAGAGCTGTAGGGAACTGCCTATGGAGACCAAAACTTGTCTCATGAGGATACAAATGCCTATAGTACACATGTAATATGGACTTAACCTGTATAATAGTAATACGGGGCCGAAGGCCAGCTGTTTCTACAGGACATATTCAATCCTTGCCCATCCCATTTCTGTAGCGACGATACTATAAGCCAAAATGACGCGTAGACGCACATGTGGGGGACTCTGTTCACCACATTACCCTCCTTCCCCTGCGAAGCGTGGAATCGTGATGTCCAAGCGGGAAGGCGGCCGTGGGTGACGTTAGTGGAAGCGAGAATCCCCTGAGGCGGCGCTGGCGGCGACGGCGGAAGCGGTGGCTCCCTGAAGAAGCGACGTTGATTGCGTCGATCTTGACGTCCAGTGCGGGGGAAGAGGCCGTGAGCGACGTCAGTGGAAGCGGGAACTCCTTTGAGGCATAGGCAGCGCAGACAGCAATGTTGGAAGCTGTGGCTCCCTGAAGTAGCGACGTCGATCTTGACGTCCAGTGCGGGGGAAGAGGCCGTGAGCGACGTCAGTGGAAGCGGGAACTCCCTTGAGGCAGAGGCAGCGCAGACAGCAATGTTGGAAGCGGTGGCTCCCTGAAGTAGCGACGTCGATCTGCGTCGATCGTGACGTCGAGCGAGGAGGTGGTCGTGACGTCGATCTGTGGCGATCGTGACGTCCATCTGCGTTGATCGTGACGTCGAGCGAATAGGCGGTTGTGACGTCGAGCAAAGAGGCGGTCGTGATGTCGAGCGAAGGGGCGGTCGTGACGTCGAGCGAGGAGGCGGTGGTGACGTCGAGCGAGGAGGCGGTTGTGACGTCGATCGAGGAGGCGGTCGTGAGCGACGTCAGTGGAAACAAAGGATTACAAAGGCAAAGCATGCCGACAGGAGACCTTTTGATCCATATCTAGGTCGGATGCAAAAAAAAAAAAAAAAAAAAAAAAAATCATATTAATAATAAATTAAAACTATAACAATGTAAATAACAATTAAAATACATAAATAAATGCATTGGTATAGTTGAATAACAAACAAACAGGTAAATAGTAAATGATAATAAATTGACATATAACTAATAATAAATGAAAATCAGACAGACAAATTATAACAAAACAACGTCGGGGTGACATTAGTGGTGTGTAGGGCGCAGCAGCTGTTCGTCGTTGTCGGTCGTAGCGTGTCGAATAACCAGAGTAGGCTGAGTGCATTCGCGTCAAAACTCCAATGTAATATTACGTGAACGTTACTTGGACTATTATGACGAGGGAGTGAATGAAGCGCAAGTGAGTTTGATGGTTTTATTCTGGTTAGTGCGAATGTCGACCTTGGTTGGGTCGGCGATCAGGCTCCGAGGCCTGCCCGACCGCAAAGGTGACCGCGTGGGCCTAGGGACGAGCACCGCTGGTTACAAGAGTTGTAGGGAACTGCCTATGGAGACCAAAATCTGTCTCCTTATATACACACCCTGCGTACCGAAAGGTAGCGAAGGACCCAGCCTCGCGGGAACATGGCTCGGCAGGGCCAAGGTTGTGCTTTCATGAGGATACAAATGCCTGTAGTACAGCCATAATGTGGACTTTAACCTACACAATAGTAATACAAGGCCGAAGGCCAGCTGTTTCTACACAACATATCCGATCCTTGTCCATCCTATTTTCGTATCGACGATTCTATAAGCCAAAATGACGCACATGTGGAGGACTCTGTTTACCACAGAGCCACTTCATGAACATCATCACTAAGGAAGAAAATATCCTGCATGGTTCGTCATTATTTTGCTGCACGGCACCAACCACAGTACTTAAAACAGTTGAAAGAAACAGTACACCTTGGAACAAGGCAGTTATAGTAGGTGATTTCTCAGAAAATTATTCTTTCATTGTCCAAGATGCTGCTCAGGGATTTCACTGGGACAACTCACAATGTACAGTTCACCCTTTAGTTATCTGTTATAGATCATCTGAAGACCAAGAACTAACCATTAGTGTCTGTTTCTTATCTCCATCACTAAAACACAACACTATAATGGTTTACTCATTTATAAAACAGCTTATGGACTATGTCAAATTCAGATGCCCACAACTGAAGAAGGTGTACTATTTTTCGGACGGATGTGCTGGCCAATATAAGAACAGATACAACTTCACAAATCTCTGTTACCACGAAAAAGATTTTGGTTTGTCTTTTTTTTTTTTTTTTTTTTTTTTTTTTTTTTTTTTTTTTTGGCGGAAGAGTGAAGAGAGCTACTGCTCATGCCAGGTTGCAGAGAACTATAAAGGCAAATTCTTACACCAGAAAACATGTTTCAGTTCTGTGAAGAACACTTGAGCAAGACAATAAACTTTTTCTTTGATTTGAAAGATGCAGAACAACAGTTAGAACATTGATTCCATGACAGTGTTGTTCTTTAAGGAACTCAGAAGTATCATGTATTTGTTCCCATAAACAATTAAGAATTGATGGTGTATCCCATTTCAAGTGGCATTGGAGAGAAGAAACAAATAAAGAAAGGTCATATTACTAATGAACCTGCAATGGTTGATAACATAAAATGTGTCGAACCAGGAGAGTATGTTAGCTGGATTTATGTTAGCAAGTGCATATCATTATCCATCGAATAAGGACTCATGTTCAGTGCTAGGACATCATATATTATCTGCCATGAGCTGTCCTAGACTAAGAGGAGGCAGCCAAATGTACTATATTTTTCTTCAGAAAGAAATTCATGAAAGTATTGAATATGCCAAAATTGTAGACAATACAATGTCATGCTAACCTAATTTATGTTTGTTTTCACTATTCACCTTGGTCTTGGATCACGTGTTGGACTCGTGATTAACTGTTATTAACCTCCTGGAAGAGAGCTCAGAGCTTATATAACCGATCTATGGGTAATACTGTGACCTTACATGTACACACACCCCCAACTCCCCATCCACAAGAGTTGGAGTAACAACCCACAGGGCAGCGATACTGAAATTATTTCATCCCTGGGCGGGATTCGATCCTGGACTGCTGTAGTGGCAGGTGAGAATTCTAACCACCATGCCACGAGGTTGTAATTATGCATATGCTTGAGCAATATATAATGCTTATATGCAATTTGTAAGTACATGGTGTTCACTTATAAGTTTTTTTATTAAAATAAAGGTAATTAATTAGATTAGGAGCTTAAGTGTGAAAAATATGTACAGTTGATGGACAATGTATAAATATGGCACTCACTTATGTGTTAATTATATGAAAAATACTAGCATAATTTTTTTTACTGATTCTAATAGCCAAAGCTTATGCCTTCATTTTTCTCATCTATAATTTTTTTTCAATTTTGATACCCCAGGGGTCAAATCTTGACCTCAAATTTTTCCTATAGTGGGATTTCTTATTTTCAACCTAGAGTTCTAAAACTCTGATATTTGGATTCTTTGTCTTTTTCTGATTCTAAATATATATACATTTATATAACTATGACTTTTATTACCCTTGTTATTGGTTACCAAATATTAGTGACCTTTCATATAACCTCAAAATATCTGAAGTAATTATCTCCTGAATGGTTGTTTGGATTGACCTTAAATTTTCAGAAATGTGTTTAGAGCCCTAAAACTACCCATAAACCAATTGCTCAATTTGTCTTTGGCTACCTCCTTTGTAAGGGGGAAAATGCCATTGTATATAGGTATGTATGTGCATTTAGGATTTTTTCATTTTGTATCTTATAATCTAAATGGTCTGGTTTTACCTTGGCCCTTTTTCAAGATTCACAATCTATTGTATTTTGCTACAGAAAGACCAAAAAGGCCCTTTCCCCCTTATAAATGGTGTAGCTGAGTCAAAAGATACACCCATCCCACTCCTTTCAAAAGATATTGTCCCTTCCATATAAGCTCCTCATTGTTACCCGACAATTTTTTTTTATTATTTTCTTTGAATGTTGTCTCATTATTCACTGTATAATGAATACTATTTTTTTTTCCCTTTTCTTTTCTTTTTTGGCAGCATTAGATTTCTTCTACTCTTACTTGGATTAACTGCTGCTTTGGGTGGATGCCATATTATATCCCTAAAGAATGCCAAGAAAAAGTTAGTTGTTGGTGGCCACAAAGTCCCCCTTGTCCACCAGTATGCCATTATGGGAATCATATCCCTTCCCATTTTTTAGTGGGCTGGAGCTGGGGCTGTTCTCTTCTGGGTTCTTGGTAAGATGAGAAGGAATTTGTTATTTTTGTATTCATAAACTAAAGAAATGTATCTTATATATATCATTTACAGGATTAGGTTTCTCTTTCTCTCTTCCACATTTTCTTCTTTTCTCTCTTGAAGTTATAGCTTTAATCATATAAAGGTCACTCTACTTTTGTTTTCCAAACTTTTTTTGCAAATCTTTCCATTCTTATTTTCTCCATATGCCCAAATCACCTTTGCACTTTATTTGTCCTATCCAGTAGCTCTCTTGCCATCCACATTTAAGAAGACCAAGAAGAGGGTAGATGGATGGGAGTGAAAGGAGTATTAGATGCAAGAAGAATGTGTACTGAGCAAGGAAGACAGATTGCCACGAGTAGAAGTGAATTGAAAGAGACTGTAGGTGGGTGAAGGAATGGCATGGTCTGAAGGGATGTTCTTGTCTGATCCATTAATTTTCTGAGTGGATGAGGAGAGGGGGGATGTCATATAATATAGCACTATGGGTAAACTAGCTTTGGTTGTCAACCCCTGCTGAGGAAGTTCTCTCTTGCTGCATTGCCTTTGACCTGAACATGAGAGCCTAAGATAGAAGTGATGAGTGGGCTTCTGATGTGTGTGGGGCAGGTATTTGCTTTTACACAGCCATCATTATAAGGGAAGGAAGGTCCATTGGTATGTACAGGTATGTGTAGATATGAAGTTGGTTTTATATCATCTAATGGATGCTCACTGACCGAGTAAGAGTGTTACTACTTGCAGCAGTGATCAAGGTGACGGCAATTCAAAACATGCCACCAGTGAGTTATACCAAGGGTATGGTACATTAAATACCATACTACAAAGTCTTCTATAAGGGGCACCATCCTAGCTTCCCAATATGGGGGGAGTTCTAAATGTTAGACCAAATCAGTCATCAATAATCTATTTTTCTACCAAGGGCCTCACCCTTTATATGGGAGGTAGTAGCCAGCCAAGGCATGTACCCACTCTCACTCATTCCACTCCTATCCACTACCCATATTTTGGCTTGAATGTGGTAAAGTACCAAGATGTTATTAATAGCCAGGATGAAATTATATTACTAAATATTCTCAGATAACAAAGAAATAATGATATATGTAGCAGTATCAGCTGATGAGTACAGGAAATCAATATCTGTGTATTGCCGTAACAGAAATAATTTATGTCTACAGGAGTATTAACTGAAGTACAATTTCCTTTTTTTTTTTTTATCAAACAGGAGCCAGCTTCTTTATTATCATGCTTCATGCATCATTGTACATACATACATACATATACCAAAGGCTTTTTCCCCCTTACACAGGGGGTAGCCAAAAAGAAAAAGCCATAGAAACCACTCCCACCCATTCCATTCCCTACATATTCCACTCCCCTCCACCCTCCTCCCTCCCTCTTATCTTGGCACCTCCTGGATGACGGGTCATCCCTGCATCCTGTCCACTGCCCTGGGTCAGAAGCAGTGTTGCAAGACACAGCACATCCACAGCAAGGCCGCTTCATAAATTTGGCGTCCCCCCCCTCTCCGTCTCCTCATGCAGAAAAGGAGAAGATGGGGAGAAATCCCTTCAGGCTGCATCAAATTTTTTCTCATACATACATCCTCACCCTCCATCCCCCACCCACTCCCCCTCATGCATCACAGCATCATCTATAATCAACCCTTCTCCATTCACCCCTATCTTCTGTCCTCTCCCATCCTTCCTCAACAGACATTACTCTCTTTTGTAATGCCCCTTTCACCCCATCCATCCATCTCATCCTAGGATGCCCCCTCATATTCACTCATTCCACCTCTGCCTTCCACACCTCTTTTACTAATCTCTCTTCACTCATTCTTTCCATGTGTCCAAACCATCCTAATACTCTTTCATCAACCCTATCTCCCAGCTCCCTTTCCACCCCTGTTCTCCTCCTCACCTTATTTCTCACTCTATCTAGCCTAGTAACCCCTATCATACTTCTCAGACATTTCATCTCAAACACATTCAAACTCCTTCTCTCTTCCTCTCTTATGTTCCATGTTTCTGCCCCGTACAGTGCTGTTGGCACAATCACTCCTTCATATAACCTCCTCTTAGCATCCTTTCCCAGATGTCTATTTCTCATTACACTTTTTAATCCACCAAGGCATTTACTCGCTTCTCTCAATCTACATTCTACCTCCACCCCCACTACTCCCTTTCCTACCACATTCGCACCCAAGTATCTAAAACTATCCACTTCTTCCAGTCTCTCTCCCTTAATGCTCACTTCCAGCCTACTGTCACTCTCTCCCCTTGTACATCTCATCACCTTACTTTTGCCCACATTTATCTTCAGCTTCCTTCTTTCACACACCTTCTCAAACTCTGTCACTAACTTCCTCAATTCCTCCTATGATCCTGCTACAAGCGCAGTGTCGTTAGCAAACAACAACGGGCTTATTTCCCACTTTTCTCCATTTTCTTTAACCATCTCCAACCCCTGACCCACTACCCTTGCATTCACCACTCGCACCACCCATCCATGTATAGATTGAACAACCAGGGCGACATAACACATCCCTGACGAAGTCCCACCTTTACCTCAAACCATTCATTCTTTCCATTTTTCATCTCTTGACTGCTCTTAACAGCTTTCCTCCTATCCCATATATCTGCAGTACCTCCCACAGTGTCTTCCTGTCTACCCTGTTGTAAGCCTTTTCCAGATCCATAAAAGCCCAAAAAACATCCTTACCTTTTCCTATAGGTTTCTCACATATCTGTCTTACCACAAAAATATGATCTACACAAACCCTACCTGTCCTAAAACCACACTGTTCCTTTCCAATTACTCCCTCTGTTCCTCTCCTAATCCTCTCAATCAAGACCCTCCCATAAGCCTTCCCAACCACATTCAACAAGCTGATCCCTCTGAAACTACTACACTCACACTTGTCCCCTTTTCCCTTGTAAAGTGGAACTATACAGGCATTCCTCCTGTCCTCTGGCACTCTACCCTCTCTTAAACAAACATTAAATAACCTCACCAGCCAGTCTACTTTAACTGTACCCCCTTTCTTCAGACATTCTGCATGGCATCCATCCAACCCAGGTGCCTTACCTGCTCTCATTATCTTAACAGCTGCTTTCACTTCATCTTTCCCTATTTCTCCTCCATTTTCCTCACTCATCACCCTCATTTTCTTAGCGCTTCCCACTGCAACTACCTTTCCCTCCCTATCCTCCTTCACATTTAGCAACTCCCTAAAATACTCTGCCCACCTTCCTCTCACTGCCTTCTCTTCCATTATCATCTCTCCATCTGCACCTTTTACCTTTTTTTCTCTACTTGATTCGCCTCCTCTTCCTCTTTTAATTTCTTTCCAAAACATCTTTTTATTACTTTCAAAAAATTCTGTCATACTCTTACCCCATTTCACATCTGCTCTCCTCTTTGCTTCCTTTATCTTATGCTTAACTTCCCTTCTCTTTACTTTGTACCTCTCATACAATTCCCTCGTCTTAATTTGTAGCCAATCTATGAATGCCTGTTTCTTCTCTTCTACACCCTTCTTTGCTTCCTCATCCCACCACTCACTACCCTTCCTTCTATTTCCTCCCACCCTCCTTGTTCCACACACCATCTTTGCACACCTTATGACTCCTTCCTTGAACCATCCCCATTCCTCCTCCACTCCTAGTTCTACTCTATCCTTTACTCCCTCCCACTCCTCTCTCAGCTTCTTCTTATACTCAATCTCCTTTTTTTTTCTCATTTAAGCAGTTCACTCTAAGTATCTCCCTACCTTTTGCCATTTTCCTCTTTCCCCACCTGTTCTCCACTCTCAATTTACTTTCCACCAGAAAATGATCTGCTATTCCCCACTCTCTCCCCTTAGAACATGTACATCCTTAACTCTTCCTACCGTACTCCTGGTCACCACTATATAGTCTATTAACGCTCTATCTGCCACACTTCCATCCACCACCCTCTCCCGTCCATTAACACTCTATCTGCCATCCTTCCATCCACTACCCTCTCCCATGTGTACTTATGCTTGACTTTCTTCCTAAACACTGTATTTGCTATCATCAACTCTCCTTCAAGACACATCTCCACCATCAATTCTCCACTACGATTTTTACCTGGAACCCCATACTTCCCAATCACTGTGTCTATTGGTTCATTTAATTTCCTATCCTAGCATTAAGGTCTCCCATACAACTACAATGACATTTCTCCCTAATCCCTCTATGCACTCATTTATATCTACCCAAAAAAGCCTCCCTTTCCTCTATACTCTTCTCACTACCAGGCCCATACAAACTTACAAAAACCCACATCTCCCTTCCCAGCTTCACCTTCATCCACATCAACCTTGATGAAACCTCCTTCCACTCCACTACATGCTTACTTATCTCTTCACTTACTAGTATAGCCACCCCTTCTCTCCCTCATCCCCTTCACTCCTGAGTACCTCCCAGCTACACTCCCAAACTCACACTTGCCCTTCCCTTTCATTTTAGTTTCACTCAAAGCCAGCACATCCATCTTTCCTCTCACAAACATACTGCCTATCTCTTCCCTTTTACTCTCATCTGTACCACATCCACACACATTAAAAGACCCAAACCTTAGGGTACTGGTTGGAGAACTCCCAGACCCTCTTATGCCTTTATTTTTTTTAGGAATGTCCCCTTTTGGGGCTACAGGTAGTAGGACTCCTAATCCCATCCCCTGTCCCGTTTTTTGTCACCTCTTACGACTCAAGTGGAAAGACTTGGTGGTAGCATTCTCTTCCCCCACGAAAGGGTAGGCGAAAAAAGGAAATGAATATTCAGAGAAATGGTACAGGACAGTAACAAGGGGTTGGGGGACGGGGACAGCATAACGGAGGGACAGTCATAGTATAAAAGTGTCATCATTTCTCTATGAACAGATTTTTCCTCTATCACAGACAAAATGATGTGTGGCTCTGGTTGCATCATTGTACAACATAGAAAGTATTTTTGGTTCCAAGGATGAACCATTTGAACTGCAAATGGAACAGGTATGTATTGATCCTTTCACTCACATTATAGCCAGCTTATCATTTGTAAATGAAAAGAATGAATAGAGAGAAGAAGAAAAAAATCTAATGCTAGATTATTCTCTCCAGGTTTGAGGCAGCTAGGAATTCTTTTCACCACATTTGATAAACTCAGAGGGTTGGTGCATCACATCTTAGTTTGACTGTGGCATTATTATATAAATTTTCATTTAACATTATAATTTACATCACATGTGAGAATCACAGCTTGTGAGTACATGTTTTTATGCACATGCTTCCTCAATAAGCAAGGGATGGGAACAGTGTAGTTGGAGTATTATTATACTCACATAACTACATACATACATACATATACCAAGGCTTTTTCCCCCTTTCAAGGGAGGTAGCCAAAAAGGGAAAGGCATAAAAACACTACCACCCATTTCATCCCTAAATACACTCCACACCCCTCCCACCCTCCCTCTCATCTGAGCACCTCCTGGATGACGGATCATCCCTGCACCTTGCCCACCGCCCTGGGTCAGAAGCAGTGTCGCAAGACACAGCACATCCACAGCAAGGCTGCTTCATCACTCACATAACTAATTTTGATAAGCTATTTCAACCATTGACTTATGTAGTAGTTTTCTGCTCGTAATATTCATTTTCACTCTGATAATCAGACCTACTTTAGTTTATTGCTATTACTTTACTGATATCTAGGATTAAAATGAAGGAAGCTTCTGTAATTTAGTGCAAAAGATAAAAAAAAAAATGTACAGTGCAGTTTCCTCAGAAAAATCTATTGTTATTGCTTTATAGATACTATATATAGGGAGATTTTATCAACTATTTTAATATGAATTTGCATTATGCTTATTATAATATGGATAGTATATATCTACATGACATTGATCAACCAGTCTATTTAAAGTGATAAAAAAAAATTGTGGTTGTGCAGTATGTTCCATTGGCAGAGTTAATATCTCTGAAACAATACTGACAGATTATAAGAAATATCTTTTCTCAAGTTTCACTGACTGGAAACCCACAGCCCCTCAGTAGCTGGCAATGGTCCTCAGGCCTTCCCATAGATCTCTGGGAAAAAATATTGGACTATTGTGTTGTAATAATGTATGATTGGTTCTGTGGGTGATGTGTTGGGACGCTGAGTACAAGTTAAAGCATGAATGAAACTGATAACCTGTTCTGTTCATGTTCTTTCATGTATGTTGTACAGTAGTTATAGAAGCAAAAAAAGCTCCATGTGCTTATATAAGAACAATATTTGAGTTGACTTGACAATTCATACTAATTTGTATTTGGTTTCTATTAAAAGAACATGATAATGAAAATTTAGGATGAAATAGATGTAGGATAGAGTTATTCTAATCCACTTTGTCATACATATTTCACATTTGGGAGTAAAAAGGCACAATAATTTCACTACCAAATTTGATATTTCGCATTTAGTGAAAATTGACACACCCTACTCACCAGTCTCTTTGGGCTCAGCTACTTGACACATATTTTGAGAGGCCATGAGCACAGCTCTTTAATACAGAGCTAAGTTGTAGCCTAATGGCCAACCTTGATATTTCAGTAAAAATTCATGGGATATATTTTGGTTAAATTTAGCAGTTTATCAAGGATTTTGTTTTAGGACTGCTCAAAATGAAGGTGTGGACTGCAGAGGCAAAAATCCTAAACATGCAAAACATCAAATTTGGCTGTATACTAAGTTCATGCCCTTGGACCCAGCTACTTGCTACCTACCAACATAGCAACTCTCATGACCACAGATCAAAAGCCATGAGGTCTCTGTTGAGTTGGTTAGTTTGGTGTGAATATATATATGGGGGCATAGTATTTCTAAGCTATGGGGTTATTGGTATTTTACATTAGGTGTACTGGTATGGGGTAACCATAATTTGGGAAGGAGAAAAGATAAATATGTACTTGTGTTAGTTCTCCTAAAATGAGGTGTAGCGTGATTGTTATTTCAATGGGGAAGCATGAGGGGTTGCTCGGGGTGGAACATTTTCATCAAATCTGTTTAAGTGGAAATTTTGTTACAAGGATAGGTTGGAGGACTGTATTTGGTCAAGATGAACATGAGAGAGACAAGAAAGCCTTGTTTTTTGTGTCAAACTGTTGATTACAGTGACATGAAGACCGTGAATACATGTCAGGTCTGATAGTCTTTGAATAGTCCATTGGTGTTCTTCACGCTTTCCTCACAGAGTAATAGACAGTTGGAACAAGTTAGATGAGAAAGTGGTGTGTGCAAAAACAATACATGAATTTAAAAATAGTTTAGATAAAATTAGATATGAAGACGGGACACCACGAGCATAGCTCCCCTGCCCGTAAAATACAACTAGGTAAATACATTGTTTTTGCCAAAGTTCTGTTGTGTGAATTGGAGGGGAGAGTAGAAGTCTGTAGCAGGCAGTTGGGTGGTAGCATCAAAGGAGAAAGCTGTTACATCCTACAATGCCTGGTTGACTGACTGATCATTGCAAAAAAAAAGAAAAAAAAAAAATGGGCAGCATACTACTTGTCTATCTACAACTTACCACACATCCATACAATGACCACATACACAATCAGATCGTAAAACAGGCACCTCACAACTAACCAGTAAACTCCATTCTCTTTCAAAGCCCTTCAAAAAATTCCCCCAAAGAGAGGGAACCACTGCATTCGCATGACTGCATTTAGGTCACCATCCAGCATTAAAAATATACCAGCACAGAATAGGCTTGGCCATAGAGACAAAATGCCCTAGACACAACTATCACACATAAAATACATCTCATTTCACATTGCACTAGCCTTACCCAGACACATAAAAAAAAATTCTTGAATGACGTATGTCAATTACCTGGGAGCTGTGAGTGTCCTGCAAGAGAGACATATAGCAAGGGCTTGATTGGTTGGTTGGTTTTCCAATAACATGGCCAAGGTATACAGAGGAAAGTTGGTGTGATTGGAAAGATGTTATCAGATATCCCTAGTATGGATAGCAAGTCTGGTATCCTTATGTCTTAAAGACAAGTACAGTGTGGGAACATATTGAATCCTCGAAAGGCTGGTGTAGTAGGGGAAACGTCTTATTAAATAAGTCATTTTAGTCATTTCAATTGATGATGAAAGTCTGAAAGGAAGTATCCACTTTCTGCATATAAACTTTTTACTGGGGTACTGAGGAAGGCACCTGTGTTGAGGTGTAGACCATGAGAATATAAATAGTCTAGTAATTGAAGGACTATAGGTACAGCAGTTGGCATCTCTAATCTATTTTTCTTTGTATCATGAAGGTATGCTAGAGATTCTGAAGGGAGTGTATATTGGCTCCCCAACTTGTGTGATATGCTAATCTAGGAGGTCATAGGTTTGAAGGTAGATGGCTTTCAATGTGGGGAATCCAAGTAAGGTGAGAGTCAATAGATCAGACCATCTTAGTTTGTTCTACAACTGAGGAAAGCATTGTCTGGATATGAGGATGGCATGTCTTAGCAGTTGAATCATTAACTGAAGTCCATAGTTATTGCTAGGCCCAATTCAAAATTATGAAAATGTCATGATAGAATCAGAGGAAAAAATGAATGAGGCGTTTAACAAATATTTTTTCTCGGTGTTTACCAAGTAGAGGTTAGATGAGGTAACTGACTGCAATCTGATTTTCAGTGGGGATGAAGAAAGTAGACTATCTAATGTTAGCATTAGTAAGGTAGACTTAAAGCTACAAAATCCCTGGATCCAGACAAACATTTTCTGAGTGCTTAAAGAGTGTAAATTTGAAATATGAGACCAATTAACAAAAATATTTAATAAGATGGTAGACACTGGTTTTGTGCCTATTACTTGGGGGCAGGCAAACATTGTTTCTGTTTTTAAAAAGGGAGTTAAATCGTCTTTATGCAACTACAGGCCAATCAGTTTGACATCAGTTATAGGTAAAATGTTTGAATCAATAATAGTTAATAGACTCAAAGAACATATCGAGAGACATAATTTGATTCGTGACACACAGCATAGTTTCTCCAAGGGTAAGTCATGTGTAACTAATCTTCTATCCTTTTATACTAAAATACATAAGGCGTCAGATAACAGTGATAGTTTCGATGTTATTCACCTTGACTTTAGCAAAGCGTTTGACAAGGTGCCCCACCAGAGACCACTAAATAAAATCAAAGATCATGGCATAGGGGGAAAAGTATTAGAATGGATTAGAGCTTGGATCAGTGACAGAAAACAGTGGGTCACCATAAATGGTGTAAAATCCAGGTGGGGAAGTGTTTCTAGTGGCGTCCCCCAGGGCTCGGTTTTGGGTCCCTTATTGTTCATTATGTACATAAACGACTTGGACAATGGGATTAATAGTGATGTTATTAAGTTTATGGATGACACTAAAATAGGATGCCTAATTAGGTCAGGTGAAGGCACCGAGATCCTGCAGGATGATCTTAACAAATTGTTCACATGGTCGGTGAAATGGCAAATGAACTTCAATATCTCTACACAACCCCTAAGATAGATATAGCTCAGATAACGTTTTTAGAGAAAACTGAGTGCAAGAGAGACTTGGGAGTTCTAGTGAGTCCAGGAAACAGTGCATTAGCACCAGGAATAAAGCTAACAGAGCTAGGATGATTACAAATAGAAGTGCAGAGGTAACTATCAAACTTTATCTAGCATTAATTAGACTCATCCTTGACTATGTGATACAGTTTTGGTCTTCGTCTCATAGAATGGACATCAATTCATCAGAATCAGTACAGAGAAGAATGACCAAAATGATACATAGGCTCAGAAATTTACCTAACGAAGAGAGGTTTAGGCTTTAGGCACCTTAACTTACACTCTCTGCAAGGACACATAATGTGGGGTGATCTAATAGAGGTGTTTAAGTGTTTCAAAGGCAACAAAGGGTAATGCAAAGAAGGTCAGCATATTAAGACAACAGGGCAGGACTCGCAGTAATGGATTTAAAGTGGACAAATCAGACAAATTTAGATTTAAGAAGGAAATAGGCAAGAATTGGTTTACTAATAGGGTGGTCAATGAATGGAATAGACTTAGTAACCAGGTAGTGAGTGCTGAAACTATCACTTGTTTTAAGAAATGGTTAGACAACTTTATGGATAGGGGTGACAAGTGGTAATGGACATGGAACTGTCTAGTGTAGGTCTTATGGTCTCTTGCAGTTTCCTTCATTCGTATGTTCTTATGAACCTATGGTCTTCAATTCATTGGGTTACACAGGAACTTGAAGAAGGCAGTTTGTGTGTGCTAGGTGAATTCCAACACAAAATAGGGCTAGATCATCAGCATATAAATTAGCAATGATTTCTGTATCATTGATGGCTACAGTAAAGAGAAGAAATCTAATGAAGCCTCCTTGTTGAACTCCTAGTTGAGTGTGTGAATATCCCACACACATACTAAAAAGAAGAGTTCACATTGAATCCACCATCTCCAGGTTATGCCAAATGCTATTTCTAAATCTTAAAAATATGGTGCAGACATATTGAGTGTTAGCAAATTTTGCACAAATTGTTTCCATCAATTAGTCTGCTGCTCAAGGTTTTTTGCAGAAGACCCACAGCCTCCAGGAAACTGGCAACAGCTTCTGGACGGGACCATTGATGTTTCCATTTGCATCAAGATGTCTGTGGTGCTGTGACCTGCATGGAATCCAGATTAGGGACCTGATAGGAGGAAATGGTGTCCCAGCTGTCAGGAAATTTGGAATGATGCCATCTTTCTAAGAACTTATAAAAGCAAATTGTGAGAGCAGTTGTGCAGTAGTTGTTTGGAAAAGTAGTAATTTTCCTGGTTTGGAGAAAAGGAATGGCTTCTCTCCATGTGGTGGGGAAAGAGCATTACACCCATATTCGGTTGAATAGGTTTAGCATACAAAATATTGTAGCTGGATTAAGTGGCATACCATTTCACAGCATTTCATCTCGTACCCTCTGGTTTTTCTGTTTCCATAATAAGAGGTCTTCTTTATCAAGTGTCCCCACCTTTCATGACTAAACACTCCTATTAGATCCCCTCTTTTTTCCTCTAATGCTGACTCTTCCAGACTATTAAGTCAAGTGGTGAGACAAGTAGAGAAGAAAAGGTAAAAGGTGCAGATGAAAAGATGTTAACTGAAAAATCGGAGAAAAGTCTCAGATATGGATGTCTGCCACGCACAGGCTCGCGTCTACCTCATAGTGCACTTTACCTGGCTCTCCCTCTGGGGTAAGTTTGGGCCAAATCGGTGACCTGCCAATTTTGTTTTTGGGGACATTTTGGTCACCTGCTCCGAATGGTTCACTATCTCATCCACAGGTCTAGGGCAGCTGGAGTTTTGGGCCAAATCAGTGACCTGCTAATTTTGGTTTTGGGGACATTTTGGTCACCTGCTCCAATTGGTCCACCATATCACCCACAGCCAGAGGTGCCCAAACTTGCCCCAGAGGGAGTCAGGCACAGTGCACGGCGAGGTAGGTGCGAGGAGACTGGACCCAAGTGTGTGGTGGTGGCATTCCTCCGAAGTTGAGCCTTTTCTCCCATTGTTCACCTTTGGGCCTCAGGCACCCGTACTGTTGGCCTGAGTGGTGTCCAAGTGGACTCCACAGGAGCCCTGGCTGCCCTCGACCTATGGGTGAGATGGTGGGTAAATCAGAGCAGGTGACCAAAATTGAAAAAAATGCATGGATTTTGCCCAAAATCGACAGGTGACCGATTTGGCCCAAACTTAGCCATTTTTGCACTTAAGCTATGGTCAATAAGTTAAGCCAAATATAGACAATGTAAACACTAACAATGCGGGGAAAGCTAACCGTCCAATATGGCGGACTAATAACAAGTCACGTGGGTGAAACCCCCTCTATGTATTTACCTTGTTGTATTTACCTAGTTGTATTTTACGGAAAGGGGAGCTATGCTCGTGGTGTCCCGTCTTCATATCTCATTTTATCTAAACTATTTTTAAATTCATGTATTGTTTTTGCACACACTACTTTCTCATCTAACTTGTTCCAACTGTTCATTACTCTGTGAGGAAAGTTGTTCTTTTTCAGATCTCTTCTATAGCTGTCTTTCTTGATTTTCTTTCCGTGTCCTCTTGTATTTCTTTCATCCCATTTTATTAGATCCTCTCTATCAATAATTTCTATGCCTTTCATGATTCTGTAAATAGCTATCAAATCTCCTCTCTTCTTTGCTCTAGTGTCTGTAGCTCAAGTTTTGCTAGTCTCTCTTCATATGATAGTTTTGAGAGTGTTGGTGCCAATTTTGTAATTGCTCTTTGTATTCTTTCAAGTTTTTTTTATACATTTTTTTGTACATGGTGACCACATCGTTGCTGCATATTCCAATCTTGGTCTTATCAGAGTGATTAATATTTTCTTCACCATTTCTTCATTCAGGTATGTAAATGCCACTTTGATTGTTCTTATTAAATTATAAGTTTCACTAAAAATCTTATTTATTTGTTTCTCAGGTGACATATTATTCATAACAATGACTTCCAGGTCCTTCTCATTTTCAACTTTTTTTTATACTTTCTTCTCACAATAGATATGATCCTGTTATTCTGTTTTTGCTTTTTCCAAATTCCATTATACTACACTTTTTAGTATTGAACTCCATCTCCCACTTCCTACTCCATTCCCATACTTTATTTAGATCACTCTGTAGTGCTTCACAATCTTCTTCCGTGTTCACTTTTTTTAATAGTTTTGCATCATCTGCAAAGAAGCTCATATAACTTTCAATTTCTTCATCCATATCATTAATATATATAGCAAACATTATTGGGGCCAAAACTGTTCCTTGTGGAACACCGCTTATTACTTCATCCCAATTTGAGTGTTTGTCTCTTATCACTACTCTCATTTTTCTTTCTTGCAAAAAGTCTTCCATCCATTTAAGCAGTTTGCCCAGTATTCCTCCTTCGGTTTCTAATTTCTTAAGCAACTTCTTATGTGGTACTTTGTCAAAAGCTTTTTTTAGGTCTAGAAATGCACAATCAGCCCATCCATCTCTTTCTTGTATTATATCTATTAGCCTTGAATAGAAACATATTAAATTGGTGACGCATGATCATCCTTGTCTGAATCCAAATTGCCTTGGATTTAGCACATTGTTTTTTTCTAAATATTTTACCTATCTACTTTTGACAATTCTTTCACAAGTTTTTGCTATTGTACTTGTTGGAGAGACTGGTCTATAGTTGGTAGGGTCTTCTTTATTTCCCCCTTTATATATAGGTACTATATTTGCTTTTTTCCAATCTTCTGGAACTTTTCCTTCTTTCAAGGAACTGTTTATTATGCTATGTATTCTGTCTGCCAGTTCATTCCTGCATTCTTTTAAAATCCAGTTTGCTATTTCATCTGGTCCATGCAATTTTCTGACATCAAGATTACTCAAGTGTTTCATTATTTCATTCTTTGTTACTTCTATTTCTTTCATAGGGGGGACTTTCTCTTTCCATTCAATCTCTTCAGGTTGCTTGTTCATAATTTCTGCCATTTCTATTTCCTCTGTGTATTCAACTCCTCCTTGTCTTAACTTCTCCAAATCTTGTTTGTTTTTCAGTTTGTTGTTTACAAATCTATAAAATAATTTTGGTTGTTCTTTACATTTTTCTATGACATCTTTTTCATATTTTCTCTTTTCCTCTCTGCACACTTGTACATATTCATTTCTATAACACACACACATACACATACCAAAGGCTTTTTCCCCTTACATGGGGGGTAGCCAAAAAGAAAAAGGCATAGAAACCACTCCCACCCATTCCATTTCCTATATATTCCACTCCCCTCCACCCTCCTCCCATCTTGGCACCTCCTGGATGATGGGTCATTCTTGCATCCTGTCCACTGTCTCACTGGTATTAACTTGCAACTCACTAAGCTCTTTTTAACCTTTGAACACTGAGATTTGACATGCCACATTTTATTTATTACATACATACATACATATACCAAGGCTTTTTCCCCCTTACAAGGGAGGTAGCCAAAAAGGGAAACGCATAGAATAATTTCCACCCATTCCATCCCTGAATACACTCCACATCCCTCCACCCTCCCTCTTATCTGAGCACCTCCTGGATGACGGGTCATCCCTGCACCTTGTCCACTGCCCTGGGTCAGAAGCAGTGTCGCAAGACACAGCACATCCACAGCAAGGCCGCTTCATTAAATCGGCGACCCCCCTCTCCGTCCCCCCATTGCATAAAAGGAGAGGACGGGGAGAAATCCTTTCGGGCTGCGTCAAATTTTGCTCACACATACTACCTCACCCCCCATCCCCCGCCCATTCCACCTCATGCAATCACAACATCATCCATATACAACCATTCTCCATTCACCCGTCTTCTGTCCTCTCCCGTCCTTCCTCAACAGACATTCCCCTCTTCCCCAAAGCCCCCTTCACCCCATCCATCCACCTCATCCTAGGACGTCCCCTCATGTTCACACTCTCCACATCTGCCTTCCATACCTCTTTTACTTGTCTTTCTTCACTCATTCTTTCCATGTGTCCAAACCATCCTAATATTCTTTCATCAACCCTATCTCCCAGCTCCTTTTCCACCCCTGTTCTCCTCCTCACCTCCTCATTTCTCACTCTATCTAGCCAAGTAACCCCCATCATACTTCTCAGACACCTCATCTCAAACACATTCAAACTCCTTCTCTCTTCCTCTCTTATGTTCCATGTTTCTGCCCCATACAGTGCTGTTGGCACAATCACTCCTTCATACAGTCTCCTCTTAGCATCCATTCCCAAATTTCTATTCCTCATTACACTTTTTAAACCAACAAGGCATTTACTCGCTTCTCTCAATCTACATTCTACCTCCACCTTCACTCCACCTTTTCCTGCCACATTTGCACCCAAGTATCTAAAACTATCCACTTCCTCCAGTCGCTCTCCCTTAATGCTCACTTCCAGTCTACTGCCACTTTCACCCCTTGAAAATCTCATCACCTTACTTTTACCCACATTTATCTTTAGCTTTCTTGTATCACATACTCTCCCAAACTCTGCCACCAACTTCCTCAATCCCTCCTCCGATCCTGCCACAAGCGCAGTGTCGTCCGCAAACAACAGCTGGCTCACCTCCCACTTTTCTCCATTTTCTTTAACCATCTCCAATCCCTTGCCCACTACCCTTGCATTTATCTCTAGCACTACCCCATCCATGTATAAGTTGAACAGCCAGGGTGACATAACGCATCCTTGAGGAAGTCCCACCTTTACCTCAAACCACTCACTCTCTCCATTTCCAATCCTGACACAAGCTCTACTACTCTCATGAAAACTCTTGACAGCTCCCAGAAGCTTTCCTCCTATCCCATATATCTGCATAACCTCACTCAGTGCCTTTCTGTCTACCCTATCATAAGCCTTTTCCAGATCCATAAAAGCCCAAAAAACATCCTTCCCCTTTCCTATAGCTTTCTCACATATCTGTCTTACCACAAAGATCTGATCTACACAACCTCTACCTGTCATAAATTCACACTGTTCCTCACCAATTACTCCTTCTGTTCCTCTCCTAATCCTCTCAATCAAGATCCTTCCATAAGCCTTCCCAACTACACTTAACAAGCTAATCCCTCTGAAACTACTACATTCACGTTTGTCCCCTTTTCCCTTGTAAAGAGGAACTATACTGGCACTCCTCCAGTCCTCCGGTACTCTACCTTCTCTCCAGCAAACATTAAATAATCTCACCAGCCAGTCCACCATCACTGTACCTCCCTTTTTCAGACATTCTGCATGGCATCCATCCAAACCAGGTGCCTTACCTGCTTTCATCATCTTAACAACTGCCTTCACCTCATCCTTCCTTATTTCTCCTCCATTCTCCTCACTCATCACCCTCATTTTCTTCGCATTTCCCACTGCAGCTATCTTTCCTTCCCTATCCTCCTTCACATTTAGCAACTCCCTAAAATACTCTGCCCATCTTCCCCTTACTGCCTTCTCTTCCATTATCATCTCTCCATCTGCACCTTTTACCTTTTCTTCTCTACTTGATTCGCCTCCTCTTCCTCTCTTAATTTCTTTCCAAAACATCTTTTTATTACTTTCAAAATTTTCTGTCATACTCTTACCCCATTTCACATCTGCTCTCCTCTTTGCAACCTTTACCTTTTGCTTTACTTCTCTTTTCTTTTCTTTGTACTTGTCATATGACTCCCTCGTCCTATTTTGTAACCAATCTGTGAAAGCTCGCTTCCTCTCTTCTACAACCTTCTTTGTTCCCTCATCCCACCATTCACTACCCTTTCTTCTATTTCCCCCTGTCCTTCTTGTTCCACACACCATCCTTGCACACTTTATGACTCCCTCCTTGAACCATCCCCATTCCTCCTCCACACCTAGCTCTATCCTTTACTCCCTCCCACTCCTCCTTCAGCTTCTTTCTGTACTCCTTCTCCTTTTCCTTTTCATTTCTATAACAAGTATATATTTTCCATTTTTCAGGTCTTTTGTCTTTCTTCAATTTTGGTCCAAGCTTTATCTCTTTTGTCTTTTAATGCCTTACAACTTTTGTTGTACCAGCACTTTACATATTCTTTTTCTTGTTTTTGTCTTGGGACATACTTTTCCACTCCTTTTCTTATAAATTATTCTTATAAAATATTCCATTTCTCTTCCACTGTCGTTTCTTTTTTGTATATTCCTTCCCAGTTTTCCTTTTGAAAGAATTCACTTATTTTATCAAAGTTTGTTTTTTCATACATCATTCTTCCTTTTCTATATTGTTCATTTCTTTTCATGTATTTTTCCTCATTTAGTTCCAGTTCAATCAATATGTGGTCACTTTTACTTATTGGTGTTTTATATTCAATCTTTTCCATTATTCTAGGTTCAGATGTGATTATTAGGTCTAGTCTCGATGGTTCTTCTT
>NC_134792.1:43962246-44079746 GCF_046742065.1 Oratosquilla oratoria | reverse complement strand
CACTCTAGCCGCTCTTAAACAAACATTAAATAACCTCACCAGCCAGTCCACCATAACTGTACCTCCTTTCTTTAGACATTCTGCATGGCCTTCATCCAACCCAGGTGCCTTACCTGCTCTCATCATATTAACAGCTGCTTTCACTTCATCTTTCCCTATGTCTCCTCCATTTTCCTCACTCATCACTGTCATTTTCTTAGTGCTCCCCACTGCAACTACCTGTCCCTCCCCATCCTCCTTCGCATTTAGCAATTCCCTAAGATACTCTGCCCACCTTCCTCTCACTGCCTTCTCTTCCATTATCACACACACACACACACACACACGCACACACACACATATATATATATATAAATATATATATATATATATATATACATATGTATATATATACATATATGTATATGTATACATATATGTATATATCTATAGATATTTATATATATACATATATATATATATATATATATATATATATATATATATATATATATATATATATATATGCATTTATATGAATGGGCAAAGGTTCTCATCGCGAGCTCAATTCGACTTGATACCCACACCGCCCCCGGCCCCCTTCGCCCAGCCCCGCCCCCGGCCCCCACCTCCCGCCCCGTCCTGCATGACTCGTCACCATTTCACAAGTGTGACGTCACACGGCCCCCACACGATTTCTCTCCCCCCCGTGACGTTAGACGGGCCACATCGCCCTCTAGAGGGCACACCTGCTGTGACCGACATGCTGTTCGTCGCGTAGAAGTTCGTGTCATGTGCCATGGCCACACAGCTGTGTCAGGTGCGACAAGTGCTGTGGCACCTAATCCCCGCTGCGACGGGCTTTAGAGATTCTTTTCTGGCTGAGGCTGGACGATGGCCACCCGGGTGTGGGAGGGGGGGGGGACGATGTAGCATCTTTTCTCCCGGTCGAGACCACAGGAATGGGCTCCTTTGTTGAACGGGATTGAACAAGATCGTTTAGGAAGAGATACGCCACCGAATTGGTCTCTTGGCAGGCAGTGCCCGCGCCTGTCCATCTCGGTCCCCCCGAAAGAATGGCACGCCTTGAAGAAGTCTGTTTCAGCGAACGCCAGACACTTCTAATCTGTTGATGAGAGGACCCCGGATTGAAGGGTGGGTACCAGTGTATGTGTGTGTGTGTGTGTGTTTGATAATTTTCCCCAATTGTGTTATACAGGAAGGGAGCAACACTCGTGAGATCCTGTGTATGTTTGTGTGTGTGTGTGTGTGTGTAAGCGTGTGTGTGACGATAAATCCCGAGTTTTAATCCTAGCATCATGGTTGGACGTCTCCACTCTCCATCTCCCACCCCTGCCAAATACACACACACAAACAAACAAACAAACAATCACACACAAACACCACCACCCTACTCCTCGAGAACCCGAAATTGATATGAACTTCTAATTAGTCTGCCGAAGCTAGTTTATGTTTTCCGTTATTTTCTTTTTTTACAATGGATTCTAAGAACCAGGTCGAGCTTCTGCTTGTCATTTCTAAGCACGGGCGTGCCCAATGGGGAGGGTGGGACTCCTGGAGTCCAATTACCTGCCGAGAATTTATACACTAACCTACGATTTATTTTTTCTTCGGCATTGCCTTCTTTTTCGGAGTCTTGAGTAGAACTGATACACGGCCGTTGATGACTGATATTTTGCATTACTTTTATTATCTTGCATTGTGTAGAAACCCCAAATTATCTATATTATTGTACTTATCTTTATTGGTTTTTTTTCGTAATGTAGACAGCAAATTTCTTTTTTAAGGTTAATGTCGGTTACGCCCCTCATCCTCGGAAATTTGCCATGAGCAACAGATGAAGAAATTCTTTGGTCGTCCATTTTTTTTTTTTTTTTTTTTTTTCTCAAACCTTACCAATTTAGATTTTTTCATTGTCGAAAGAAAGGCTATGGATTGCCTTGGTAAAGGAAATAAGCAAGTTTTTTGTTATTCAATGGTGACAATTCACGACACATTTTTTTCTGCGTCATTGTTCACCAAATGCTGCCAAGACTGCCCTACGACAGAAAATGTCGAGAAACTTATTCTCTCGACATTCTGTGTGGGACGTGGAAGTACTGGTCAACTTAGCTGATAATTGACAATCCAGAAAGATTAGATACAATTCGTGATTAATGGAAACTTTGCTTTCATTTGATTTATGCGGTACTGAGCCTACTTAGTGGGACATTGCTTCAAAGGATTGACGGGTAGTAATTTCACGGGAAATTCGAAAAATTTCAATATCATCATTATTATTATTATTATTATTTATTTTATTTATTTATTTATTTTATTTATTTATTTATTCTTTTACCGAACACAGGGTATATTTTCGAATCTTCGGGATTCTCAGTAGAAGGACCTTACTCACCTGTTTATTTATGTATTTATCTACCTCTTTGCAAGTTTATTTCACGTGCTAACTTATTTATGCACGTGTGTAATGATTTATTGTATAATTAATTTATCTATGTAACGTATTAAAGACTGAGTTGAAGACGTCTCTGATTAACGTGGGAGGACACACCTTCAATTGAATCAATATAGATATCTCGTGATGTGTAAAGAAGTGACAAAAATTAAACTTACGGACCTTTAATAGGCGCCCTGCCTGAGGCTGGGAAAATGAGAAGGCGCTGAGTAGCTGCGGCCGAAGCCGTCACCTTTGCCTAGTTCGGCTGGTGGACTGGTGGAGCAGGTAACGCACAGTCACCGTTGAGAATCGGAGAGGTGTGTGGGACTTGAACCCACAGCTAAGCAAATACGAGACCAGCTCTCCGGGAGCTAAATTCATAGTTCATCCTTGAACGTATTAGTCAGCGGGGATCCCGCACTTAGCATGATGCTAAAGGCTACCTGCGCTCAAAAGCGGGCACCTCGCGCCACCAATCGAAGAAAGCTTTGTTCGCGCTGTGAAAGACGGCGAATGAACTTATTCTTTCCAACTCGCTTGGTTATGGGTTCGAATCCCGCACTCCTCTCCGATTCCCAGCAGTGACTGTTTGTGGCCTGCCTCGACAGTGCAAGTGCATAAGAGGGCAAAGGTGACAGTTTCGGCCGCAGTTATTCAGCGCCTCCTGGCGTAGGCTCCTCGCCTTCACTTTATATTTTGTTCTGATTGACGCCGGGGGATTTCAGTCATCCTGGGCGTCAAGAATCTCTCACAGGGGTCATTGGGTCGATTGGGGTTAGTCAGAACGAAAGTAGCATTTTTTCACAAATAATAACCAGCGCCTCTGTCTTTAGGGACGCTGTTTCACCGAAGAGGTAGTCAAAGAAATGGTACAGAAGAGACTTAAAGAGAGGATAGCAGAAACAAGAGATAGGGAATGTTAAAAGTGATCATCCCCTTTTTTGTCTTCCGTGAGGACGAATGCCAATCAAAAGAGAATGCTGCGTGACTCTGCCCCGTAGGGATGCCACCAGAGTCCATTAGATACGTGCAGTCAGTACCCCATACAAGGTCAGACAGAGATGGCTTGCCACGGAAATGAAGGCCTGCTACGGAGCCACGCTTAAGATGTGCCACCGGCCAAAGGAAGAGGTCGAAACGGAGCCTGCGTCATGACAGTAAATCCTTCAACCCACTCGACGCACGTACAAGATCCACCTCCCCCTCCCTCCCTCCCTCCCTTCCTCTCTTCCTCCCTCCCTTCCTCTCTTCCTCCCTCCCTTCCTCTCTTCCTCCCTCCCTTCCTCTCTTCCTCCCTCCCTTCCTCCCTCCCTCCCCCAACAGTCACCCCTTCCAACAGCACTCTGCCAAGATGGGTGGGGTTAAGTGGGTGGGGTATGGGGCATGGGTATGGGTAGCGGGGTGGTGGGGGGGGTAAGATGAGGGTGGCTCGGTGACGTGTGATTCACCATGGTTCACCATGATCTTGGATCATGTGTTGGACTCGTGATCAACAGTTATTAACCTCCCGGATGAGAGCTCAGAGCTCGTATGACCAATCTATGGGTAATGCTGTGACCTTACACGCACACACACACACTCCCAACTCCCCGCCCACGAGAGTTGGAGTAACAACCAGCTGCGCATCGATACTGAAATAATTTCACCCCGGGCGGGATTCGAACCCAGACCGCCACGAGGTTGTGTGTGTGTGATTCACCATGGTTTTGGATCACGTGTTGGTCTCGTGATCGACAGCTATTTCCCTCCCGGAAGAGAACTCGGAGCTCATATATGACACACACACCCAACTCCCCGTCCACGAGAGTTGGAGTAACGACCCGCGGCGCAGCGATACTGAAATTATTTCAGCCCTAGGTGGGATTCGAACACTACCACTGCGCCGTCGAGTGTGTGTGTGTGTGTGTGTGTGTGTGTGTGTGTGTGTGTGTGTGTGCGCGCGCGCGCGCGCGGGGGGCGGGAGGGTTGTGGCAATGACATGCCCACACTGCCACGCGTGACTCCGAAACGACTGGCATTTTTTTTTTTTTTTTTTTTTTTTTTCTTTTGGTAATTTAAACTTTTGTCCATGACAGCCTGAAGGTACCATCACGATTATGAAAGTGGATATTAATACTGGTCTGGATAAATGTGTATGATAGTGATAGTAATCATCTACTGTCTAGTCACAAAAAAAAAAAAAAAAACAGGTTTCCTTAAAGCATAAGTAAAATATATTCTTCAGGAAATATTTTATCTAAAATAAAAAGTAAGTCACAATATTTCTTTAGCAACTCGGGGTATTAGACATTACAACTCGTAATGGGGAGGGTGTTTGAGAAGTTTGTAAGAAATAGTGGATTTATATTTGTATTTCTCAACCGCGGGTCCGCATAATCTTAAGCAGGCCCTACACGATCAATATTATTGCGCAATATTCCTTATTGTACAATATTATTGCCGGTGTAGGGATGGTATTTGATGTCTTTGATATACTGTGTCATTCTCTGATGTCTTCAATATACTGTGTCATTCTTCAATATCATCTCTAAACCGCCAATAATATTGCACAATACGGAATATTGTGCAAAAATATTGATCGTGTAGGGCCTGCTTTAGGGAGCCGCGGAAACCTACCAAGGGGTCCCCAGGACGGAGAACTCAATAAATAAAATAGATAATAATAGATGATAATAAATAAAAAATAATTATTAGTCACCTAAATTACATGAAATTTGTCTTGTGTGTTTTCATAAGAAATCGAGGGCAATCATACATAGATGAGCTACTACAATCTTACAGTGGTTATCAAAATCTCATTTACACAAAAGCTAGTGAAATACAAAAAAATTGTCGTCTGTGTTTCAAGCCTTAACGGTCTACCCTATGATATGTTATAGTTAATCCTGTCATGGCTCTTTTTATTTTATAATTCATGATTACACAGCCATTGCTCAATGTCAGTTACACAATCCAGATACCTAGTATTTTCTAATTTTTCTTATCCAATCCCGTATTAAGGGGTCTCCTGAATATACAAGCCGATTTAAGAAGTCCACAGAGCTTGAAAGATTGTGAAAAGCTGACATAAAAGGTAACTTAAAGCAAGCCCTGTCCCAATAACTCCTCAGATTTGACTGGAACAGGGCCGGGGGCTGAGACTTGGGCGTATGATCGTTTTTTTTTTTTTTTTTTTTTTTTTTTTTAGGCAGAGCTCGTCAGATCTACCCCGGAAGTTGCACAACATGAACTTCCTCTCCCAGTTTAGGCTTTTCGTGATCGCGATTCCGGATGCCTGTGGGCCGCCCTTACTGGTGGCCCTTGTGTAGGTGGCCCCTCTCAAGTCACGAGGATCTTCTCTTCAGTGACTCATACGCGGCTCATGCGTACTAGGAAGCTGTGGCTTGTGTATATTTTGTGATGTTCACTTGTAGACGTTGCGAGATATTTTTTTCTTCTCTGAGTTGCTCCAGCCAAGGCTGAACATGTATTTGTTCGTGTTTATTCAGCTGTGCTTGTCTGGCCGAGGCGGCTTCTCTGTCGTATCTCGGGACGTCTGTATGGCCGAGGATCGGTGGTGGAAGTATTGGAGTACGTAGAGGATACGACACACACATTATAGTTTCAGTTTGTCTACATGTTCAGTGTCTGAACTCGTGGCGACCATCATGAAGCCCAAGCACAACCATTAATAAAAGCTATAGTGTGTGCACCTAGCCCCCACCCCCTCTAACAGTAACGTGCACAGACATTGCAAGGGGCAGGTGCTTTGGGCTGGAAATTGGGCACTTCACTCTTTTGTATTATTCGTATTTGGCAACTATCCGGTAGGGTGCAACACCATTTTCCACATTATCATTTCTGAATGGTAAGAAAATGGAAAGAGCCTGTGAAAAAAAAAAAATCATTTTTATACATTTTTGTGAAGGGCACTTTTGGGGCACAGGTCAAAGGGGCAGGTGCTCGGGCACCCCCCCTGCCCCCTCTGCACGGTCCTGCCCTCCAACACATGTCCATCACTGCTGAGGATCCCACTGTATATGGCAAGACAGTTCTGTCGACAGAGCTCCTTAGGAAGTGGCAGGGTGTGTGATACAGATGTTTTGCACGAGACGCGTTAGTCGAAGCGTCTGAAGTACCTGTGTGGACGACGATTCCTCCCTTTCTCCCTCCTTCACTCCCTCTCCAGCGTCGAGCGAGTGCCGGAGTTCCACCTCGTAATCGAACACGTCGAAGAGACTAGAACACCTGTAGTTCCTGAATTGGGATCCACGGATCTGTGGAATATCTGGATTCTCCTGGTTCTTGGACGATGCCCCGGAGAGCTGCTTGTTGTCGAGAAGACGACTCCGGGTCCCCAGAAGAGTCTGCACAGATGAGACCACCTCCTTCATTGACGGGGACGCGGAGACCTGGCTCTTGACCTACGGGGAGAAGAGGATTCGGGAGAGACCTGAATCGTCTGCAGACAGCCAGGATAAAGACTTAAGTTGAAAAAACTGCCGAAGCCTCTGTGACCGTCACAGCGTATGTACATATTTGTGTGAATCTTCTCACCTGTCCTTTTCCGTTTTTACCCTTACACTGTCGGTGATTTCTGCTAGATCGAACAAGATCATATGACGACAGCTAGAATTAAATATGCAAAGTAAGCCAACCCGTTCAAGTAACGCCTCTCTCAGCCTGATAAAATCGCCTGGTGACGTCCAGAATAAAGTCACTGAAGCGCGTCACATTCAAACAGCTCCTAAGGTAGCTTCTCTATATAATCGCACTTGATTCTGAACTCGCGTCTGCCTTCAACTCTGCACAGGGGAGTCATCTCTTGCTGAATAAAATCGCCTGTCGCCAGCCAAAACAAAATTAAATTCGTCAGATAAAATCGCCTGGTGTTAACTCAGAACAAATGTCTCAAATTTGTTACATTGCGCAACCCGAGGGCATTTTTTCTTTCATTATGTCAGCCGCCAGACTATTTTATCCATCTCCGTAGTCCTCGGGAAAGAAAAGATCAATATCTTTCACCCGTGCTCTATGTGTGTTTGTGTGTCTGTGTATGTGTGCGTGCGTCTATACAATGAACTCACTACTGATGTTTAATTCGTGACCTCTAATTTGACCTATGACCGTTCAGTTATTACTGTCAGCAATAACTAGCGCTTCTATCCCTGGGGACAGCATTGCACCGACGAGGTGACGAGGTGAAATCATACAGTAGTATAATGGAGTGATACTAGAAGCTGTTATTTTTTCCAATACATTCTCAAAAATGCTGCATGACTAGCCTAATGGGATGTGACTAAAACTCACAAAAGATTGTAGAAAGCTGATGCTGAATCTCGTACAGGGGAGGAGGGGAAATGAGAGAGGAAGGATGACGTGGAGGACAAAGAGAGGAGATAAGCAGGATAAGCTGGACGATAAAGAGGAGATGAGCTAAGAGGCAGCGAGGGAAGATGAGAAGGATGAGGAGAAAAAGGATGGGGAGGATGAACTATGAACTGAAGGAAAAGGAATATGATGAAGTGTGGGGGAAGCAGGAAGCCAAAGATGAGTGAAAATGAGTAAAGTAAAAAAGAAAAGGAAGAGTGAGAAGAACAAGAATGAAAAAAAAACGAAAAAAAACGGGAGAGTTGACAAGAGGCTAGGGAAGGTCAGAGAGGGAGGGGGGAGATCATGGAGAGGGAGGAGAGTTGGGGGGGGGAGACGCGAGGACATTGGACAGCAAAGTGGTGGGAGAGACAGCCAGCATTTCCACCCACTTGTAATTATTTACCGACGGGGCCCTTCCCCGACTTGGAACTGCTGCACTAACCCAACCTTATTTGATGTCCTGCCAAAACCCACCAAGGCACGTCGAATGTATGAACAACTACAGCGTCAAAACGTCTCAAGAATGACAAGACATGTGGAGCAAAGGGTCCAAAGGTGAAGGGAAACATCCCGCTGAGAAAGAAATCTATTTTTGTTGGTTCAAGTAGCTGCTGCCAACATTTCTACCCACGATGCAGCAGCCCCGCCACTCTCCAGGGTCTAGACGCGTTGGCCAGTCCCGGTCCACTCGACGGAAGGACGCCATCTCCTCCTCGTCTCCCTGCTGCTGGAAACCTCGGGACAAACTCCCGATCATCGATCACTGCGACTTCCGGATCCTCCAGAAGCGCTCTCACAGGCATCTGCGCAAGTCCCTAAGTTCTGCTCCGTCTGGGCGTCCGTACGAAGACAAGGAAAAACCAAAGGAGAAGGCGCGGTGGGTGGGGCCAAGCCGTACCCCCCTAAAAGCGTACGCGCCTATGACTTATGCACACGCACAAACGCATGCAAGCAGTCGCACGTATAAAGTATGTGTACACAGTGCTGCTCTGCTACCCGGGTACCACGGGAATTTGTACGTACACGTGCACGAAACGTGAAGAGCTCTGATCAGACGATAGCCGTTTACAATGCACGCACGCACGCACACACATGTCCACAAACACACGCATACGCATTTCCGCCCTTGGACGTGTCGAAATGCACGTCCGCACGCGCGTTATCTTAGAAGTAACACATATACCATCATTACTGCTTACTACCCGTACTGTCACTCCATAACGCTCCTATTGTTTGGGTCGATACCTAATTAGAAGTGATAAATCACGTTTATCTTACTGTGTTCCAAACATTACTATTTATAGCTCGATAAGTGATGCTAAGCATGAAGTAGTATTCGCTGCCGGGTTATTTTTATTATCAAACGCATGCGCAAGCCGTGCAAGGCTCATCCATGCTGGCAGTCATGTAGGAGCGAGCACAACGTACGTATACCTCCCTCTCCTCTTTGGTCTGCACTGAGTGCCTAGTGCCTACGTGCAGATTCTCATGTTCACAGTGGCCGTTGATTCTCGCGGACCAATCAGCGCGCGAGTTGCTCCCAGCGAGGTATGATGTCACCTGTGACGTAGCACGACGTGACGGGGCTCGAGAAAGCTCTGTTGACACGGAGTTTAGGTTGCCTCAGTGCGTGTCTGGTAGTCATGGACTAAGCAGCGTGGGAGACTCACTCATCTTATATCTGATATCAAAAGTACTCCCACCCCAAGGAATAAGACCGTTTTTCCCTGCTTCCGTGGGAGCAATCAAAGTCGTAAGAGCGAAATGGCAACAGTGTGTTGTGGAGCTGCGCCTGGGACGGGGGAAGGTGTGGGATACTCAGCAGACACGTCCTGTCACCTCACGTCAGTCGCCACGTAGGGCTTGTCCGTGTCACAGTTAAGTTTTGAATGCTTTTTGGGCAAGTCAGTTTGTAAGAAATCCACAAGAAGCTTGGCAGTGTACCCTTCGTAGACCCCGGAACGGCCAGCAGGAGCAGAAATTCATGGGAACGTAGTCCGCACGTATACCCGGTGTGTGTTGACGCTGTTAGTGAACATTAATGGGACAATGTCAGTTGTTATGGTACGGATATATATCATAGCAACCTTCTATTTGTTATGTGTGGGTGTCAGGTAGGCAGTGCAGGGTAGCGACCGAAAGCTGTGTATAGGACTAACCGCCTTCATGCAGCGACGCCCTCAGCTCTCCAAACTGGACCTTAATCGCTTACTCATGATTGGATTGCAAAGCACCACGATCAGGGCAACCAGAGGAATAGAGGTAAAGTTATTCAACCTTTCATATAAGAGTGAGATAAATGAGACAAGTATGCAGCCTGTTTTTGGTTGATACCAAATCGAAATTCCCGCCAAAGCGGGACGCGGGGTACTGCATGAGGCCTGGCTTCCAAGCGGCTTCGGAGTACCGATATCCTTTCAAAAACTTTTACGGGGTAATTTTTTCTCCATGTACAAAATACTTTGCTTAAATTTAACAAGTAAATAAAAATGTGCATGCTGTTAACAATGGAGGGCGGTTTTAGTTGAGATAGGTTCGTTGATTCCCCCAAACACGTGTGCTTGCGACTGTATACCTGCGTTTCCTTGCTCTCATGCGTACGTGATAGATGTCACTTGAGATACTAGCAGCAAGTGTCGGCCAGGACTATGACAGGGCGGGCGGGAATTCTGAGAAACACCCCCACACACACACATACTCCCAATTCTTCCCCAGGCTCACTGCCTCGAAGACTAAAGATCTTCACCCATTAGACTGAAATTTCCAAGGTGAGGCAAAGTCGAAGGTGTCTTACCAGCCACACCTCCTGTTATGCTCCACAATCACATCCTCCTTCCAACCACCACCTCCTCTTCCTCTTCAACCACCACTTCCTCCTCCAGCCTCGTCTTCGTTCTCCAGCCTACTCTACCTCCATCGCCTTGGATTCGTCACCTCTGCCTCTCCTTCCTATTCGCCACTATTGCCCTCCCCAAACACACACCCGCACCACTTCCCTGGCAACACCACGGCACTTGAACCATGCGCCCTCACTGCACGGCTTCGATACAAAAAGATTATGTAACTGGTCCTTCAGGGGCACCAATTCTAACATAATAATAAACTCGGGCATGCAACACAGAGAGAGATGCATTTCAGTTGAGTATCAAATGGGAAATTGGGAGTTAGCCTGGGGAAGTGTTGGACCAGTCTGATGGAGTGGGCTTGTGGAGGCGCAAGGCTAGGTGGGAGGACAGTTTAGTATGTAGGTCAGCCCACGTGACTGCACTTGCGAGTGTCGGGACATAACCCCGAGGACTATGCAGCAGTATTCACTCGTGGGGTGCAATTGAGAAACAGGACGGGGTGTATGGTGGGGGGATGCTAACTCTGAACCAGTTTGCTCGTGTGTCTGCATGTACAGCGGCATACCTAACCCAGAAAATATACATGTAAGTACATATGTATTTCCGTATATGAAAACATGATTCAACATATTGCCTCTTCTAGTGTGGACGTGCAACCACTCCCAATAGGCATATCATCACTCCTGAATTCAGTTTTGCTCATGTAAGATAACTAATGCATACAAAAATTATGTTTATGACTTTTCTTTCCTTGATTAAATTCAGGAGAAGGGGTCAATTTTCGAGTGACTACATGTTAAGTGCATACGTGCAATTCTGCACTGACGCGTTGAGATTATTGTTACCAACAGGCCAGTATGTGACTGGAAAGGTCCTTCGTACCTATCAATGTTACTGCCTCCACGTAAGTAGCCATATTTGTGTATGACTTAGCGCGGAAGACGCAAATGTACTCGTGTAGATAATCACGTAGTGTGTGCCAGTGCGTGCGTGTAGTGTAGGTATAACTGGCTCGCCGCGCATGCAGGCATCGTGGCTGCAGAGGTTCAAAATATTTTATATTAAAAATATCTTTTACCCATCATAAAGTTTCCCAAATAGCAGAATTTCATGTTTTAGGACAGCATGGCACAATAAACCAGTTTTCAATGACAAAAAGTGACAATCGTTAGCATTAGTTAAAGCTATAAAGGATTTTTAAAAGTTGCATCAAGCGTTTACGATCTGGCGGTGGGCACGCACTACTGTTGGAGAACCACTAATAGAGGACATAGTAAAAATGTACTATATTTACTTAGATGACTTCCACAGGAATGACAAGCTCTTCACACCCCTTCTGAGCTTCTCTCTCAAGTTCAAACGCCAACAATGGTATTTTTATAACTAAACGCTTCGTAGCTCCCACCAGGAAGTGAGTATAAGATTCACAATCACTGTTTTTATTTGGTTAGGTGTATTTAGGTTTGCAGAATTAGATTGGATCGACATTTTATATTTGGCTTAGTGCAGAGTATGTTTACGTAAATGTGTTTATCTAATAGTAATGTGCAAACAAAACCATGTGGTCCTGTCTCCGTGGTATTGATCAAACTGTCTATTGTCTCATTATACCACGGATGTATGGAAAAATGTTCTACGAACATTATCTTTCAGGTTTACCCATGAGCGTGCGTTTTAGTCATTATATATATATATATATAATTATTTATATATATATATATATATATATATATATATAATTATTTATATATATAATTATTTATATATAATTATTTATATATAATTATTTATAATTATTTATATATAATTATATATATATAATATAATTATATATACATATATATATATATATAATTATATATAATATATATATATAATTATATATACATATATATAATTATATATACATATATATATACATATATATATATTTATATATACATATATGTATACATATATATATAATTATATATACATATATATATATAATTATATATATATATATATATATATATATATATATTTTTTTTTTTTTTTTTTTTTTTTTTTTTAATAACATCAGCCATGGAAGGCACACACGCACGCGCGAGTAACCCCCGCCTAAGCTTAAAATAAACACGTGTTTGTGTGCGTGTGGTCTTAGATCAAGTGCTGTTGCTGGACTCGTCGTCGACAGTTATTGCCCTCCTATGTGGGAGTTTAATTTGAGCGGATGTGTGATTCACCATGGTCTTGGATCACATACTGGACTAGTGAACAGATCTCCCCGACGGACTCGGAAGTTGTACATTGCCCGATGTATAAATGCTGTGATATTACACAAACACACACTACCTCTATAGGCAGTGGGGACAGTGATACAATAGTGGAAACTTTAAGCGGGGATCGTGGCTCGAACTTTGAACCTGATGCATGGAACCCGTCTATTACTGCCACCAACAAGCATGTGGGTGTGCTCGCGTGCGTGGGGGGTTTAGAACGGGTGACAAACTGGGTAGGGAAGAATGTTTTCAAACCGGACGTGGACATAAATTTGCCTCTGTGTATTCACTTGGTCTTTGGATCACGTGTTGGACTCGTGATCGACAGCTATTTCCCTCCTGGAAGAGAGCTCAGAGCTCGTAGGTCCGATCTATGGGTAATGCTATGACCTTGCACACACACACACACACCCAACTCCCCGCCCACGAGAGTTGGAGTAACACCCCTCAGCGCTGCGATACTGATATTATTTCAGCCCCGGGCGAGGGTCGAACCCGGACCTCCGTAGTGGCAGGCCAGAGCTCTAACCACAGCGCCCTGAGAGGTGTGTGTGTGTGTATATATATATATATATATATATATATATATATATATATATATATATATATATATATATATATATGATATATATATATACACATACACATTACAGAAACAAGTGTTCTGGTATTGGGTTCGTTATGTAGGGGCCATAAGTTTTCACAGTCGATTTCTTTTAATGACTACAAAACGTGGCAGGTAGCTTTCATGCATTCAGGCACGTTTACGAATTCCAGCGAGCGCAAATAGGCTCTCACAGGACATAAAAATTTTCGTCGGCATAGTGACAGCGTGGTGCCTGCGCTTCGCGAGGGTTGGCAAGCATGGGTGCAAAAGGTTGTCAGCCCTGCTTGCTGGTTTCAGGCTTCCTCATGACAGCCACAAAGCCGACAACATTAACGAGTTTTCATTGACATTTCCAAGCTTTTACGCGTTTTGTCAAGTAATACTACACCAGTTTACGTGCAAATGCTGTTTGTATGCGATTTAACGCCCACGTAAATAGTTGTAGTATTATTTGTGACAATGCATAAAAGTAGGCAATTGCTGGCTCGACGGTTTTTTTTTTTTTTTTTTTTTTTTTTTTCGGGAAGTTGGTTAGGGTTTATTGGCACCCAAACGGATCGGTTACGCATCACTTTCTTATATGAGATGAATCTGCACTCTGACATGCTGATCACTTTTGAACATCTATCACCTTTCTGCTGTCCTCCTTTACCGCTGGCTCTGTGTTATCACAAAGGATAGAAACGCTGTTGGCATCGAATTAAATTTGGGTCTGGATTGTGTTCCCAAAACTAAAATTATTAAAATTGTTAAGTGTCCGGGTATGGACAGTAGCACAAAAATTAGGTAATATTATTTTTTTAATACCTCGATGGTGTCTTTATCCAGAGGCCTGTAGCCTCTGAAGTTGCGCTAAGTAGGTAAAAAAAATGTATTCTTGGGAGTGTTTTAACGCTAGTTACATATTCTCGCGACTAGTACTGTACTTCTGACCAACTCTCAGAAGACTCGAAAATAGTTTAGATAAATCTGGAAACTACTAATGTGCAGTCACTTATCACTATGACTTTGGTTCTGCCAGACTATCGTTTCCTCGCTTTAGTGCTGGTATAAAGGGAGTGCCCGTGTTCCTTGGGAAGCATCGGTTGGAATGAGAGGCGAGAAAAGCATGGGCAGAGTTGAAGTTACAGGGTTTTCTCTATGTGGGAAAAAAAAGTCAAGGGTGAAACGAACGAACTGGAATGCAAGCGGTATTATGGGGAGCATTTCCTCTTCCAACAGTCTTTGGCGAGATGCCGGGTATTTCCGGGTTTTGAACCTTCTCCACCTGAGACCTGGAGGTAGTGGTGATCCGGCGAGTGCCTACAACGCTGAACGTCTGTGGCGGGTGACCGAACGCATCTGCGCCGTTTGTTTACTTCGCTCAAAGTTTCTGTCGAGGTCGGCGCCTTTTCGGCTTTATCTGTTCAACTACGTAGTTATTGTAATTGTTGTTATTATTATAGTTACAGTTACAGTAATTATTTTCCTGATTCAAAAGCGACTAAAACTAAAAAATGTAACATAGAACATACTACTTCGATGTTGTGGCCGTGGAGGGGAGGTATCTTGAAAATATCTTTTAAGATGAAATGTTGGGGATGGACTTCCAAAACATCAAAGGTTGTGTTTACCATGGGATATCTAACATGAATATTTATGTTTACCATGAATATCTATGCAAATGACCCCCGGCTTAGAGGTCGGAACCCAAAAGGACCCTCATACCAGCTACCCCGATACTAAGCGTGGAGCTAGTGCTGGGGGCTCTTTCACGGAGTTCCTTTCTCTCCCAAACCCACTCAGCATCCCCAAAGGACAACAGGCCCCGCGGTGGGATCGGCCATATGGGTCGACTCTGCTGTAAAACATCGAATGAGAGTAACGGTTCTTAGAAAAGGACAAGTCTTGTTCCTCTTCACTACACTTACCCAGCCGGGTTTGGAAATCGCCATGCAGAAACAACAACTGTCATTTTCACATTTACTCACAAACTCAGCTATCATTAAACAAGTCTCCATGACACGAGTTAGACTACGACGCCACTAGATTGCGCCGTGCTACTTTCCAAACTGCTTTCCTCTCTACCACGTCCTACAATACCAGTTAACGACATCGTAACATTACACGAACTCCATACACACCTTCCCCGTCCCCTTTTAGCTTTACGACGTCCCTTGATGCCTCTCAACATTTTTTAATTTCTCAGTAGCTTTGTTCGTGCCGAGGCCGACAACATTTTACCCCCCAGTGTTACGTGTCACGACACAGTATCATCTCAGACGGCTAATGATTCCTCACCCAGGTGCGGCTGAACTCGCAACATTGTTCTGCAATGGTTATTCTTTTGTGTGTTTACAATTACGAGAGAAGCAACGTTCTTGATTGCCTGTGCCTACTGAAGCGAGACTTAAATTAGATTTTGTGTTGTTCACTTGGATTACTTCATATAGGTTCTCGAGTGAAATAGGAAAGTGTATACGTGTACTTTCAATACTTAATTCAGGTTTCTTGTATTGTGTGCGTACGCATACGTGCATGCATTATATGTATAGGTGGGTCAATTCAGGATTCCCTTTTCTCCAGTGACAAGCTTATGATCTTGCACTCACTGTTCAAATACATAACAACACGTAAATTGTGCACAGTCGATCTCACTTAGGCTACATATCAATCCACTTTGGTTTACATAACTCCGAGAATCGTCTGCTCAGTGCTGTACTTCTGTGGAATCATGGGGCTACGCTGGATTCAGAGTCGCCTGTTTGCCGAATGAAAATAAATAGGTAGCTCTGAGTCCAGAGTTCACCATGAGCAAGAGCGTCGAGGGATCGTGAGAACCTGCTTTTTTCGACGGCCGTCGTGGAAGACCTTATTAGGCCGCATCTGCCAGCTCACCTTGGCCTCGGTTGGCCGTGAACACAAGTCATGGCAACAGGCGAAATGAATGTTGATAATGTAAGGTGTAACTTGAGAAGTGTTTATGCATCACAAATTAATCCATGTGTATTTTGTGTAGTTTGTGCCTGCATATTGTGTAAATAAAGTCAAGTATGAACCAAAATTGTCCACTTCTTTCCGACACCTCTCACAGATTAACAGGACTCCTCAGCGGTGCCAGGAGCTTTTCAGTGTTTGGGGGTTGCGTGGCATGTAATCTACATGTGATGCAATATTTACCATGTCTTCATCTTAGCTTAAGATTATTGGCTGAATACTCATTCCCCTTAATCTTGCTGAACATTTATGCATTCACAACAATTGGTTCGACCTCTTGTCATCAACAAAGTTTCATGGTTTCTCTGATTACGCATGTCATCACTGCAAATAAACTACGCTAAAACAGAACAGTGAATAATCTAATTCGGTGGTGAAGCTGCGTTTCTTGACCCTCCCCTCTCCCTCCTGAAATTAATCCAGCGCCATTTGATGGTCTGTGTTAATCTAACCTGTACTGTGCTACTAGTTAGCAGTTGGTAGTTGAGGTGGCATTCGATTCCCTCGTGTTAAGGGTTCTTTCCTCATGTGGATAGAATGTACTGAATTCGGCAAGATTAAAACAGGGTGACTGCTCTCAAAATGGAGTTCTCCCACATTAGGTCATACTATGCAATCCCGACAAGCACCACACGCAATTAAAAAAATATATACAAGTTAAAAATAGTTCTTAAAAGGCTCTGGTACTTAACAAAATTAAGGTTAAACATATTTATTTTTTATAGTAGCCCAGAAGCACCCAACCAGTTATGAATCCAGTTTCACACCATATTACCAAAGGCCCCGTCAAAGAGCTGTGAGTGGCTCGGAACAAAGATTCATGGGTAATCTAGGGTGAACGCAGTACAATCATTTTGTCCACGAGAACAAAGGTATTGCCTACTGAACATCACTTATAGAAACACCGTGGCAGAGCACTCGGGGCTTCGACCATAGTCCTCGTCACAACAATGAAATCTCTGTAAAATGTGTTCGTATGCGTGGCAAGCCCCATCAGCCCAAAACATTTCTTACCTAGAATAGAGCATATCGAAGCGCGGCTAAATGACCAACAATTCAGTACTTAACCCCCCACCCCATCTTTCAGTATACATCCAGCATAAGCAATATGAAAACCAAAGTCGTTTCATGTGTCCGCGTGAAACAACGACATAAAAACAAAGAAACGCTCAAAGCTATATTAGACGCGTGCAGCGCATGGGTAGAGGTTGGAACGCACTCTACCTGCATTCACGCAGTACATTCGTAGACAAAAAATATCTTCACCGAGAGCTTTGGGAACGATCGATGGCCACTGCCATCGCTCGCTCGCGCGCGCGCGCACACACACACACACACACACACACATATATATATATTATATAAGTACATACACACACGTTCTTCTGCATTAAGTGACCACAAATGCATGCGTCTAATAAAAATCAGTGCGGCTCCCTAACCTTTATATGGTCATGCTCACTTGAGGTGTGACTGCAAGTGTGCATTGTTGGAATTATTTCATTTGATTGTAAAAGTGCGGGGAGAAACCAATTGACATATAAAAGGTTTGTGAAAAAGAACAATGTTTTTGAAAAAAATCATGGGGAAATACAATACAATAAAACCGCTGTCAACTTTCGACTGTCACGTACTAAAAATGATAGTGCACGAAGCCCACTCATTAATGTTATCACATTCGATAATGGAAATGTATTCTTTTTCCCTTGCCGTGAAGTATAGTTGCAGTTGTTTTTGAAACCACTGAACACCCCACGGCTAATTGTTGCATATGCCAGTGGATGGGAGAGCGACAAAAATACGGTTCGAGGTGTGTGTGGACATACCAGGCACGCCCTGTGTTTGTAACGAATTGCATATAATTATATACTCGTACAAGGCCGGTTCTAGCTATTTTGACGCCTAAAGCGAGATCATAATTTGGCTCCCCATCTGTCTGCTCATTGACCCCACACTCCCCAACACACATACAGGGTATATATATTATCAAATCAAATCAGCCATCCCGAGTCCACTGCTGAACAAAGGCCTCCTTCATAGCGTTCCATGATTCACACGACCGCGCCAACCTCTGCCACGTCACTCCTGCAAACTTCTCTATTTCGTCTCTCCACCTTCTGTCTGGTCTCCCTCTTCCACGCTTCGTATCTCGTCCACTCAGTAACACACTTGCTCCATCGCTCATCAGTCGTTCGCACTAACTTACCTGCCCAATACCACTTCCTCTCTTTTACCGCCTCCACAATATCTCTCTACTCTGCTCTCTCACCCAACTTGCTCTCTTTCGGTCTCTCAGCATTATTCCCATCATTGATCTCTCCATTCTCCTCTGTGCAGTCCTTAGTTTTGTTTCCATCGCCCTCGTAAGTTTCCAAATCCCACACCCGTAGATTATTGCTGGCAGAATGCACCTATTGTAAACTTTACGTTTCAAACATAAAGATAGAGAGCCTCTCAGGATTTCATTATACTTACCAAATACTTTCCAACTAATTGTAATGTGTTTTTATTTCATTATCATGATCTTTCGTCACTTAAACCAACTGGCCTAAATAATTATACTCTTCAACTTCTTCAAGACTCATCATCGATTATAATCTCTAATTTGAACTTTCGTGTTAAACAATACATTGGTTTTACTCTTATTCATTTTAAACCTACTTTGAGACTTTCCTTGTTCAGATCACTCAGCATATCTTGCAAGTCTTCTGCTTTTTCTGAAATAAGAATAATGTCATCTGCAAATCTTAGGTGGTTCAAATATTCGCCATTAATCTTCAAACCTTTCTCTTCCCAACTCAACCTTCTGAAAATCTCTTCCAAACAAGCTGTAAATATTTTGGGTGAAATGGTATCGCCTTATCGTACTCCTTCCTCGATCTTGATATTTTCTATATCTTTGTGTAGTCGAATTATAGCTGTACCTTCCGCGTTTTTTTTTTTGTTTTTGTTTTTTTTTAACCCTTACGATCTGTTCGTTTGTACCCTGATTGCGTAACGAGTTTAATACTGTTATTTGTTCTACCGAGTCAAAGGCTTTCTCGTAATCTACAAAAGCTAGACAAAGAGGTATATCGTATTC
This sequence comes from Oratosquilla oratoria, assembly GCF_046742065.1. Classification (NCBI taxonomy): domain Eukaryota; kingdom Metazoa; phylum Arthropoda; class Malacostraca; order Stomatopoda; family Squillidae; genus Oratosquilla; species Oratosquilla oratoria. The sequence continues at coordinate 44,060,185 of NC_134792.1, read as the reverse complement.
TGTCGTTTTCTCGATTAGTTGGTTTATCGCCTGCAAATGGTCCAGAGTCGAATATCCGCTCCTAAAGCCTGCCTATTCTCTCAGTTGGTTTCCATCTAAAACTTGGCTTAGTCTATTTGTAAGGATGTTGGAGAATATATACATTTGATAGTAAGCTAATCGGTCGATAGTTACTAAGGTCTTTCTGATCTTTTTCATGAAGCAAAATCACTATAGCATTGCACCTGACGTAAGCACTGGGTGTATAACTGAGCTAACTCAATAGGAACTTCTTTCCCTGCGTCTTTCAACAGATCTATCGACATACCATCTTCCCCAGGTGCTTTTCCTCGTTTCATAGTTTTTAGAGCAAATTCTTCTTTGTAATATCTGGTACACTACTAATGTCTACACATGAACTTACTGACAACTACGGTCTTCGACGAGTAAAGCTCTTGATAAGATTCTTCCACTCTTTTTACCATGCTCTGCAGTTAATGATTTCTCCATTTCTACCTTTCAAACATATCATTTGCTGTCTACCTGAAGCATGTCTGCGCTCGGTCGCTTTAATACTTTTACCTTTCCGAATAGTTTCCTCTCATCATGTTTTCTTTCTTTTCTCTAATCTCTCCCTTTTGTTGATAAGCTTGTTTAGTTCTACTCCTATTTCGTCTTTCCTGTTTTTAATCTGCATGGTCCTTCTTTTAATCAGGTCATTTGTAGCTTTAGAGTATTTTTCTTTTAAAACTTTTTGTACTTCCTACTTTCTCTGCCGATTCCCTAAAGATATTCACTAAATTTAAAATTACATCTTCAACGGTGTCCTCGTTGAATCTTAGAGCTTCGAATCTATTTTTAATTTCTTTTTGAAATTTCTTGTTATTATCATTAACCTTTGCAAGGCTGCTTTTCTTTCTTAAAACTAGTTTATTTCTCTGCTCTGAAATTAAATTTAGCTGTGCAACCTACCATTCTATGGTCGCTACCTATATTGACTTATCTATGACCGTAACGTTGCTAACGCTCTTGCTCTCATCTCCTAGTCTACTTCGTTCTTTGTTCCATTTGGACTTCTCCAGGTCTATTTGCGACCTACACGCTTTTGGAAGAAAGTGTTCATTATCCTCATGTAGTTCTCAGCAAAATTGACTAACATCTCGCCTCTTCTTCCCCACTTTAGCATTAAAGTCGCCTATTACCAACGTGTTCTTTTTTCTTGATCCATTACCTGACTTAAATCATCATAGGCCTCGATTTCATCGTCTGAACTGTGAAGTTGGTGCATAAACCTGAACTATCTTTAGTGTACCTTTTACACAGCCTAATCACAATCCAAGCTACCCTCTCTGATAAACTACTGAACGTGACTACGTTACCGGCAACCTCTCGGTTTATCAAGAATCCTACTCCACTAGATCTTTCTTTGTCCTTACCTCTATAGTAGAACAGGTGGTGCCCACCTTGTAATTGTATCAGTCCTACGATGTCCCACTTAATGTTGTCTAGTTCTTCCATTAAACTCTCCAGCCTGCAGTCTTCTGAGAGAGTTCTTACGTTGTAGGTATAGATCTTCATTTTCTTCATGTTGTTTGTCCAAGACTTTGATCTGCTTGGATTGTGCTTACTCACATTCTGTGGCTCACTGCCCGTCAGCACACGAGGCAATGCAGTTGGACCTTTAGGAGACGATGATCCAACAGGAACGCCCGGTTTTGTTTTGGTTGTGCTGTTCATAGTTACTATGAAGGGGGGTTGGCAGTAATCTCACCACCTTGCCAACTGGTTTCTGGCGAGATATTTCTCTGGTGTCACCTTATTCGTTATATTCGGTGAAGCCCTATATTATAGGGTGCTATCAACTGAAGTGGCAACGTTCGCGAACTAAGGTCAACTCATTGCAGAAATTGTTTAAATAATGCACAATCGTGATATTTTTGCTCTCATGGGTTCCTATTTCCAGCTGATGGTGACCTAGGCTACCCCCTACCCTGTGCTAAAACCCGGCTATGTATGCATAGGTAAATTGCAAACTCGTTAGTTTGCATCTATATTATGTTCTTTGAACATGATGGTATGTGGTCTTTTTTTAAGTATACAAATACACACTGAAACATCAAATGAGGTCATGTTTCAATCCGAGCTACTATTTACAGTACACTGGGACGAAAACACTCGTCAAAAAGTTGAAACTTGTTCAGTGTAGCGATTTTCTTGCGTGTTTTGTATGACAATTCAGTAACACTGATGTAACAGTTGAGATCATGGTAGTTTATTTAAAAGAAAACGTATATACATAACGCAAGTAAAATCATCTAGTTCTTTGAAATCAATGCATTCATATCTGCATGACAAATCACATGATTCGCATATTGCAATACGGTAAGATTTATACTTATTTTGAGTAGTACTTAAGAAAAAACTGAAAAACTAGTTTGAATTATGACCTGACAAGGCCTAAAAAAAAAAAAAATGAACATTAGTGTGAGACATGAACCACAGAATGGAATGGGTCGAGTATGGAGATTACCTCGGTATAACCCATGGAATAAGCTGGAGGAGGTAGTAGAGGGGGTTCACACGGTCTAACGGTTCGTCGAACGCGGTTCGACAGACACGTGTTTAAAGTGACGTGTGGACGGGGTATTTGGTTGTCGAATACGTTGGTTAAACCCCAAATACCCCGTTCGACCGTGCAAACCCCCTCGTAGATTTAACTTATGGGTAGTTGCTCAGCGATAAAAGGTAAGTTCGACACATTTTCTAAGTGGTGTATTTTGTGATCCATGGTGTTAAAGCTATCCAAACCTAACGTGACTATACTCCTTATGAGCACTTGCCCTCCATTTCATTATTCCACTGAGCAATTATAATTTCAGTGCAGTATTTGGGTAGAGTAACGTGCTTTGATTGGAATATAGACATTATTCAGATGAAACAGTAAAACATTCACGAGATTTGTGCTCAGTGGTATTTGGTCTAGTTATGCAATAGAAAAATGTCTATGCAACAGAAATGACAGATGTATTTTTACAGCAGAAAAGTGAGTTAGTGTTTTACCTAATTATAAAGCATTCAGCATTGCTGAGCATGCAAGAGTTTACAGCATTATTTTACTTTCCCTCATGCAAGTATCTCCCTCACATGCACACACGACTCGGTGGCGCGGTTGGTAGAGTCCCCGACTGTCACTACGGTGGTCCGGGTTCGAAACCTGCCCAGGGCTGAAATATTTTCAGTATCGCTGCGCTTCGAGTCGTTACTCTAACTCGTAGGCGGGGAGTTGGGTGTGTGTGTGCGTGTTCGGTCACAGCATTACCCATAGATCGGTCATATGAGCTTTGAGCTCTCTTCCGGGAAGGAAATAGCTGTCGAAGGTGAATACACATACATATATATATATATATATATATATATATATATATATATGCACACATAATTGATCTTGTGCCTGGCTCCTAAGGCCTGTTGACGGATGTGAATGTGTTCATGGGTTTTAGAGACATGTCGTTAGATCATTTTCTCCAGTGACTATCCCACAGGACTGTTATTTGCAGGTAATTCCCATCATTGTTCCCTCAGGCCTGGTCTATCTCTCTCAATAAGCCTTTTAAACTTCTTTAATAAAGTCACATATTCCCACAAGGAAGAAAGGGGTGGTTGGACATTATATATATGGAACATAGAAAACAATTTGACAAATTATAGCAGACTTCTGTGGAAATTACTAAATAAGAGGTATCAAAGGTGCTGGACTGAAATGGAAGTGTTCCTTGTTGGAAGGCAAATAACAACAGTAATGAAGTACTTAGCGAAAAGAAGTGACAGAAGTATTGTCCCAAGGAGTCTTGAAAAGTTGCTAAAGGCAGAAACAAACTAAATGACCGATTTTCAAGGTGTTCCGTCTGTGGAAAAAACTGAAGAAAGTAGACATATCACTGAAGGAAAGAACGAAGAAGTGCATGTGCATCCGAGATGAAAAATAGCAAGTTAGCAATTCATGAACTGTGAGTACACTTTGAAGTTCCAGAAGGTGGAGTCAAAGGATGCAAGTAAATGCAACTCTTCAAATATCAAAATTAAAGAAGACTAGCCCTTACAAAAAGAATGTGGTAAGATCAGAACTTGTTTCAAGAAGAGCTGTATCAAATTAAAGACATTAAAGAATTAAACACACCTTAGTTGGGCCATACACACAGAACTATATAAATGCACATAAACATGTCTCGACGGCGCAGTGGTAGCGTTCGCAACCGCTGCTACAACGGTCAGAGTTCGAATCCCGCCCAAGGCTGGAATAACTTCAGTATCGCTGCGCTGTGAGTCGTTACTCCAACTCTCATGGGTAGGGAGTTGTGTGTGCGCGCGCGCGCGCGCATGTAAGGTCACAGCATTTTAACAATAGATTGGTCACATATGAGCTCTCATCCTGGAAGGTAATAGCTATCGATCACGAGTAGAACACGTGATCCAAGACCATGGTGAATCCCTCAAAAAAGAAAAATCTGTAATGTTGTCACTGTATTTTGATTTGAGAAAGCCTGAACCCTTAAACTGGAAAAACTATCTACCATAAATGAACCAGCAGTCCTGAAATGGTTATTTCAAGATAGATGCTTCCTAGCAGTTGTGGTCAAAATGAATGTGTGTGTGTATATATATATATGTGTGTGTGTGTGTGTGAATACATGTACAGTATATATACACTATAGAGGGTGGCAAAGTAATAAACACCATCTTACAAAGTAAAAACATTTAACCGCCACTCCTATGTCAGCACTGTAGGCAATAAATGTAACAGAGGAAATTGTGAGGCTAAGATAGAAAAAAGCTAAAAAATGTACACCAGGAAAGCTTTAGCTGTGACTAAAGCAGTTATCTTCAGCGCATGCCTGACGAGTCATGTCATGGGAAGTGGCAATCACTATTAGTTCTCAGGACTGAATTCAGGTTCTTGCAGCTGTGAGGAGAGTGAACCATGACAGCCCACAAATAAACTAGGAATAAATTAAACCATGGATAGTACACAAGATGAAACATACTTCAAAGAATAGCTTCTGAAACTAGGTACATCATAGACATGAAATTACAATGAAAAGCAATGGGATAGTTCGAGTATTAAGCAGTAAATGAATATCATTCAAGTTCAGTACAGACAAAAAATGGATTGAAATTGCCAAGTGCAGGTACCTGCAACTGGTAGTCCTGCAAGCTGGATGTTAGATGGAATTTTCCTCTTCCTACACATTTACAGAATCTATCAACACCTTCACGACTATTTGGAGGTCCACAGTCACGGAGTTGACATTCTATCTCCAGACTGGCCCAAGGATCTATATCAGCTTCAACTGTATTTCTTCCACCTTTTCACATATGGAGAGCTGGTAACACCTACAGCTCGTCTTATTACTCTTAAGTCTGTGACATAAAGCCACAATTACACAACACAGAATAGTCAAATTTCTTTCAAGAGAAACTTGTGAGAAGGCCCGAGAACCATTGCCAGCCACTGTGGGGCTGTGGGTTTCCAGTTAGACTACCTCTCTTATAAGGGTAAAGAGGATTTTTGGTATATCGATGGATGAAAAGCAAATCAAGGTACTATAGCTGTGGTGTTCAAATAGGTGTTGTGTAAGGATTTTTTTAATTACATCACTATAATGATGCATGTACAGGTTTTGTTATGGCATGACCCGTCATCCAGGAGGTGCCAAGATAAGAGAGAGGGTGGAGGGGAGTGGAGTGTATTAGGGATGGAATGGGTGGGGATGGTTTTTATGCCTGTTTTTTTGGCTACCTCCTCTGTAAGGGGGAAACGGCCTTTGGTATATGTATGTATGTGTATGATGCCAACGATATGACATCATACGTAGGCACAGTAATTGACTGACCCGCATATTCACTTGGCTTTAGCCCTTCTCGTAACCCTATCGTCACTTTTCTTCACGAAATGAACTCGTGTGTTCTCACTTAGATCTTGAGCTGGATTTCTGTACTAAGTACTCATAAATACAATGTAGAGACGAAGAATGGAGCAAGTGTCACGAGAGCACCAGTGTTTCTTATTTCTCTTTCACTTAATGACAACAGATCGCAATAATCCCTCAAAACTCAAGGGCCACTCAACTGAGTAAAGTAGTCTGGCGACCAAATGAATACACACTAGTGGAGTAGCATTCGGAGGGTTGAAAGGACTAGCCACGCTTAGAACGCTTCGGGAAATGGGAGCAAATTAAAAGATGTCGATGAGAGGGGGGACAAATCATAAAACCGTCGATAACGAGTCGCCGAGAGTTCGGTAGCATTGCTCACGAGCACTCACGCCCTTCGAAACCCAACTGACGGAAGCGGCATTTGTGAGGGCGACTTAATGAGAAGTGCGTGTCCATTTAATTCGAGAAGCGAAAAACTTGTTCCCACACGTTCCGTCGTGTCAATGTGTCGTTACGGCACGAAGAGCGCTGTCATCATCAGACCATTTAGTCGCTGGTAATGAGGTTCGCGGGAATGTGGTGCTGTCGAGTGTTTGTTGTGGTGGGACACAAGGTGTTGTGGGTCAGGGTTAGCTGAAGAATGCGCGCAGAACAGTTCGAAGACTGAAGAGAACGTCCCAAGAATCTGAGTCGCCTTCGTTAAGGTTTTGTGACGCAGTTTCCTCCTCCCTCGCCCCGTACCAAGATCTAAGAATATAAGGTCTAACCACTTCCGACCGAATTTCGAGGGAGTTGGCGCAGCGGGCCCGTGAACGTCACCTGGCTGCTCAAAGTGGGGTTAGCGTGTCCTATAGCTGTCAGTTGAAGCTGGTCCGTCGTTCAAAAATGACGTTGCCTTCGCTCGCACTGCTCCACGCAATTAGTTATATTCTGACAAATATTATATAAAATATATATATAAATATTATATAATATATATAAAAATATATATAAAATATTATAGTTCCTGTCTATATATATGAATATATATATATATAATATATATATATAATATATATATATAACAAAATATTATAGTTCCTGTCTTCCTTGGCGTTTCACAGTTTTCTTCAGTGTATCACAAAGAGAAAATGGACTCAGCCAAATGACGTCAGAAGCTGCGCAGAAGAATGTAAACGGTCTGACCTGTATATTTAGACCTTGCCCCGTACCTTCCCATTTGCATCCGGGAACTGGTCGTGATCTTTGCGAGAGATTTTTTTTCTTCCCAACTATCCGGCCGTTACCCGCTTTACGTGGTGAACAGACATGACTGCCTGTAACGGAGATCCGGGTGTCTTAGACCGTATTATGCTCTTACTGACGTCACGCGTTGATTCTCCCAGTGGGACTCGAACTGTCGTCCGTTCAACATCTCTCCTCCAGACGCCTGAGCCCTTAACCGGCCAACGCTACGTGGAACACGCAGTGGTAAAATCCAATATTCATTCTTGTCAATTTTCGCACAAATGCTTCCCCGAAGAAATTACATGAAGTTAATGATGAAGTTTCTTTCAATTTACCAGATACGTAAACAATGGCAATAATTACACAAGCTTTACAATAGGGTGGTGAGGAGCGCACAACAGGAGGCGCGTAGGTGCAGTCGGTGATGATAGTGGCAACAGTAGTACAGAAAATAACTACATTAATAATGTTAACAAGTGGTAACATTAAGGTCAATAATAATAATTGTAATAATGGCAGCGGTAGCCATTTATGCAGTAATAACACCAATAAAAGTATTGACAACTGTAATCGTGGGAACTGTAGGACATTTTTTTAAGTTTCCATCTGTCCTTTCAATTTTGTCGCAAATGCCTCTGCAGTCTTCTTTCACCGGGAACAAATTTCCCTTGAATTACAGGGTGGTCATACCCCCCCCCCCCCGTGTTGTTTTCATAGCTTTGTCCAGGTTCCCTTGTATTGTGTCCGACTTTTCAGTGTGCCCATGTGCAGCTGCATATTATTTTTTATATCACTGCAATGAATATATACAAAGAATTACATAGGCGGAGCATGCCGACAAGACCTTTTGGTCCATATCTAGGTCTGATGCGAAAAAAAATGATAAATGAATAAATAACTATAATAATGTGAAGCCAACTAATGTTGTATGTACATCTAGTGTAAATAAAATTCAACGAAGATGACAAAGGGTTTTCATTACTTACTGATATTTTTTATTGGTTTTAGAATATTTATTAATAATTTTTACTAAATGAATGCGTAGGCACGCCATTCCCACAATGACTTGGTAAACGAGAACAAGCGTTTGGCCAACCAGGTGGTCATGGCCGGTCGCTAGGCGGACTCGAGACATTTTTGGCGGGGTAGGGAGAGCGAGAGTAGAAGGGGAAAAAATATTATAACCCTTAAGTAACGGCCAGTGTACTCGTACTTGTTCCTTCCGCCCAAATTTGGTGGCAGCAAATTACCGAATATTTTATTTCCGTTGGAAGTCGCTTCTGGCCAGTTGTCTCATCTGTGACGTCACGGCGTCGATGTATCTACAATGATGCTGGCCCTTCATATTTCATGACGCTGTTAGATTTAGCCACAGGTGTTGGGGGGGGGGGGCGGTAGGCGGATTTGAAAGGATGATGCGAAGTGCTTGCTGGGTACGAAGTCAAGGAGGAAAACCGGACAAGTTGCTATGAAAGATGGAACCCGGAGTAACCAGTTTTGTACGATCGAGGGGGAAGGGTAGAAGAAAAAAAATAATGACGTCGTAGGCATTTTTCTTCTTTCAAACGAGTATATGTAATTCCTTCACTACGATAAAGTTTCTCGGCTTTAATAATGTGTAACGTCAGAGTGTGTACAGTCTACAGATCTTCAATGAAGTTTATTTGATTCCTAGATGTGTCACATGGTGGTAGAGAACTACCTTAACTTGTAGGGAAAAGTCTTATAGGTCTCAGTGGTTCTTCCATTCGGCGGTCAGGCGTCTTTTGAAGGTTTTCGGATCATGTTCACAGCGTCTGGCGTCACAAACATTTTTCGAGAACGTTACATAAGAGAGATACAAGGAAATCTGGGTCCGCCCAGTACGCAGAGGGCCCAGTAGTCAGGATTTTTTTTTTTTTTTTTTTTTTTTTAATATTGGTTACGGTATAATTTTGATGAAAAGGACTGCTGATATTTGCAGAACTCTCGTTATATCAAGCTTTAATTTGGCACATGATGCTCAGATTCATACTTTTTAGGTCAGGTTGGAGACTATCTGTATTCTGCTTGGAATTGTACATCTTACCAATTTTCTGACTACAGGAGCTTCCGAGTATAGGGCTGGATTCAAGGAAATATATTTGGTCAAACTTCACTGCCCTTCACGACCAATGCTCGCTATAGCTACCGCCGAGAGATATTATTCAGCCAAAAAGGAACACCACCTCAGGTGCAGAGAAAAGGTAAAGTCTAACATGGCTAACCCTTTCATTGCAGTTCACTTGTACTTTTGACCTGCCTGCAACCAGAAGATTTTATTCAGCCAAGGGGAACTCGTCCCTAGGAATGCAGTGAAAGGTCATGATTCTAAGTTTGATTCTCCCCCCCCCCACCTCCCCGTTGCCAGACATTGAGGGTTGGAAACCCTGTCCAATTGCAAGTTGTTTCTGGAGTGTTTGAAAATGACAGCTGCCAACAATTATGGCAGAGGAAGCACAAGTCATGATTAAGCCTTTAGTGATAGCACAATGCTTTTACATGCATATACGAGGTACTTAAATTATAAGGAGGTTGAGGGGGAGGTCTACACAAGGGTGGGCACATAGTTAAAGAAAATGTGCAGGTGCAGGATACATAACAAGTAGTGTATTATGATTTAGGCTGGATGTACTTGGACTAGTCCATCAGCAAAAGTCAAGAGTCAGGCAGCTAGACCCAAGATTGTGTATGAGGGGCCCAGCTGAAGTTGAGGTACCAGTTAGGTTTTTGTTAGTTTTACCAAAATTGGTTCACTTGTTTGGCCTGAGCAGATCATATGTTAAATCTGCAGGTATTGTAGCTCTTGCCCTGTGGACAAAAGATTTGCCATGGAGCAAATAGCCAATGATCAGTGTTTCACCATAACTACCCTCTACTTCTAGCTTCATTGACATATATATATATATATATATATTATATATATATATACACACACACAATTAAGGATACTGATCTCCAAGAAATAAAAAATCAATGAAAGTGGAACAAAATAAAAAAATAACTTTTAAGGAAATAGTTACTAGTACAGCAACAAGTGGAATAAAATGCCAAAGAAACAGTAATTATAGTAATTAAGGAAAAAGAAAATTGGGTCAGACACACTGGATAAAAAAAGTGCATTGTAGTTTATGGTATTAAAGAACAACAATGTACATAGATATCAAAGAGAAACAGATGAGAAAGAAATTACAAAAGCAATTCTGAAAGAGATACAAGAGGGGGGACAGGAAATGAAACAGTAATTAAAGTAATTAAGGAAAAAGAAAATTGGGTCAGACACACTGGATAAAAAAAGTGCATTGTAGTTTATGGTATTAAAGAACAACAATGTACATAGATATCAAAGAGAAAAAGATGAGAAAGAAATTACAAAAGCAATTCTGAAAGATATACAAGAGGGGGGACAGGAAATGGACAGAGATTAAAGAGGTACATAGGGTAGGATAGTACTCTAAAGAAAAACATTATAGGCCACTAAAAATCAAACTAAGGTCTCAAATGATAGCAGAAGTATTATCAAAACAGCAAAGCTGGCAAATAGTGAAAATTACAAAAGTGTATGGATAAAAAAAGAAATAAGCAATGAGGAAAAAGAAAAAGACAGAAGTGAAGCAAATGAAGAAGAAAAAAAACAAAAAACAGAGAAGAATGGAGACAAAAGAACGAGTTTTTTGGATAGTGCTGGACCTGAGGAAACGTAATAAACAAAAGAGAAAGGAAAAAACTAAAAATAACATATACCAACATAGATGGCATGATTTCAGGACTAAACAAATTAAATGACTATCTGGCAGTAGAGAAACCAGACATAAGGGATATGTGGAGACTAAATTAAAAAGTCCAGTACCATCAAACACTGTGGGACAAGGTCTATACAACCATTGGATGAAAAGTAAAAAAGAGAAAGAAGGTAGAGGAGTCATGTTTTTGACTAAGGAAGGCTTAAAAGTGACTAAGACAACAGAAGGAAAAAATAATGTGGAATTATGATAAAAGTTGAAAACAGTGACATGAAAAGTAGGACTAACTACTTGGATGAGGAAATGGTAAAGAAAATATTAGTTACACTGATAAGACCAAGATTGGAGTATGCTGTGACACCATGGACACCCAGTACTAAAAAGAATATAAAGAAATCAGAAAGAATATAAAGAACAATGACAAAGATGGCACCAACATTCTCCAAATTGACATATGAACAAAGATTGTCCAAGGTGGAACTACCAACCCTGGAACAAAGAAGAGAAAGAGGAGATCTACCAACCAATTACAGAATTACGAAAGGGATGGAAGTTTTAGACAGAGATGATTTAGTAAAGTGGGATAAAAGAAAAACAAGAGGACATGTAAAGAAACTCAAAAAGGATAGTTATAGAAGAGATCTGAAAAACAATAGCTTCCTACACAGAGTGGTGGATATCTGGAATAAATTAGATGAGGCAACAGTATGTGCAAATACTAAACAAGAATTTAAGAACAAACTTGAAGCTTAAAGATACAAAGACGGGTCACTATAAGCATAGCTTCCTTCCTGTATAATACATCTAGGTAAATACACACAAGAGGACATAGAAAGAAGCTTAAAAAGGACAATTATAGAAGAGACCTGAAAAAGAACAGCTTTCCCCACAGAGTGGAGGATGTATGGAACATATTAGACATAGGAACAGTGTGTGCAAAAACAATACAAGAATTTAAGAGCAAACTAGATATAGAGAGATACAAAGATGGGACACCACAAGCATAGCTTCCTTCCTGTAATATACAACTAGGTACATACATACATATACCAAAGGATTTTCCTTTTATAAGGGAGGTAGCCAAAAAACAAAGGCATAAAAACCACTCCCACCCATTCCATTACCAATACACTCCACTCCCTTCCACCCTCTTATCTTGGCACCTCCTGGATGACGGGTCATCCCTGCACCTTGTCCACTGCCCTGGGTCAGAAGCAGGGTCACAAGACACAGCACATCCACAGCAAGGCTGCTTCATTAAATTGGCGACCCCCCCTCTCCGTCCCCTCATACAGAAAAGGAGAAGACTGGAAGAAATCCCTTCAGGCTGCATCAAATTTTTCTCACACATACTCCTTCACCCCCCATCCCCCACCCATTCCACCTCATGGATCACATCATCACCCACATACAACCATTCTCCATTCACCCGTCTTCTGTCCTCTTCCGTCCTTCAACAGACGTTCCCCTCTTCCCCAAGGCCCCTTTTACTCCATCCATCCATCTAATCCTAGGTTACATAACTAGGTAAAACTAGGTAAATATACAAACTCTGAGCTCTCTTTCGGGAGGGAAATAGTTGTTGATCACGAGTCCATGTGATCCAAGACCATGGTGAATCTCACACACAAGAGTAAATTAAGACAGACCACATGTCTAAAGCAGTGGTTCTTAACCCTTTCCAATGCCCGTACCCCTTGATATCTCAGAAAATTTCCTCGTACCCCCATCCAATACAAATACAATGCAAATATATGAAAAGGATGAGTGATACAAACCTTATTTACTTTCTCATTGTAAATATACAGTACCATTGCACTGGTTATGATGTCTCGTACCCCCAGGTTTAAGGTTTCATACCCCTTGGGGGTACAGGTACCCCAGGTTAAGAACCACATGTCTAAAGGATGTGAAGAAATGCAGTTTTCCACAGATGTATAAATATATGGAATAGCTTAGGTTACATAACCCAAGCTCAAACAGTACAAGAGTTCAAATCTAAATATGACTGGAAAACAAGGATATAGATTAAGTTGGAATTGTACATGAATCTGAGTTGAGATATGTTAGAAAATTGGTGAATAGGAGACGGGGCTCCAACATACGTTCCTCCTCTCCTGTAAACTACATTACACAACACACACACACTATGGGCACCTAGCACAAAAAAGAACAAGAAAATTAGAAAGAATCCAAAGAGCAGCAACAAAAATGGCACATACACCATCAACTCTGACATGTGAACAAAGATTGGCGAAATTACATCTATCAACACTGGAACAGAGAAGAGAAAGAGGCGATTTGTTGACCATTTACAGAATTATGAAAGGGATGGAAATTCTCGATAGAGACAACTTGTTAAAATGGGACAAAAGAGAAACAAGAGGACACAAAAAGAAGCTAAGGACAGTTACAGAAGAGACCTGAAAAAGAATAGCTTCCCACAGACTGACTGATGTCTGGAACAAACTAATTAGAGAAACAGTGAGTGCCAAAACTATACAAGATTTTAAGAATAAGCTAGATGTGGAGATATACGAAAACGGGTCACTACAAGCATAGCTCTCGTCCCGTAAAATACAACTAGGTAAATACACACACACATGTATATATATTATATATTTTTCTTAAAAATCCAAAGCTGTGTGGCCTGCTGTAGATTTCAATTAACAAGACACTCAGACAAAAGGTGTGCCCAACTGAGATAGAAATAACAAAATTGAGCTGGAGCCTTTTCTTTAAGACATCCTACAAAAATGGCCTTTAGCCAGACTGCTAGCCACCTATCTTGAGGGGCCCTGCACATCACTACTATAGGAACCATTGGTCACCTTGCCTGAAGTTTCATATTGGCTAATCCAGATGTTTTACAGTGATATTGCTAACAAACTCAAAATGCATTATCTTGACCACATACCTGTTAATTTTAGTACGAGTAACATTTTTAACAGTAGTTTTCTTTCAGTACTTTATTAAAATGTCAACAATTGTGTATAGAAATCAATGTATGCTTTAAAAAAGAAAAAAAAAAAGCTTGAAGAAATACAATATTCTTGTACAACTTGCAGTAAGCATTTACTATATCATGACTTTCACATAGGAAATTACAACGGTATTCTAACCCAAAAGTATGTAATACAAAGAAGAAATACATGCTTCATTTCTAGAGTATTGTTTTTAAATATTAAATATTTTAAACTTTAAATAAAATAAAAATATAAACTTACATTTTTGTTATTACAATTTATCAGCATCAGTTCACTTGTCAAAACTTTTGTACATAGTGAGGTCCTTTAAATATTTGATTCTGGCAAATGACAATTTCAGTTATGGACAAGTCACCAAAATGGAGTCATTGAAGGTAACTCCGTCTCTCACCACAACACTTTTCTGAATATTTAGATTTCAATTTTGTTTTCAGAAGTTCTTCTGCAAGAGAGGCAAGGGGCAATGGCGACTGATTTCAGCTGTAATGCAGTTAGAAGAAACCAAATGGATTTTGAGGTCTAGTGGATAGAGCCACTCTCTGTGCTTCCTTCCCTGCATCTCATTTCCCACTCCCTTTCCTCCTTATACAGTTTCTACTCGCCTATATGCTTATTATTTTTTTTTTTCCAACATTGCTTCACCCTTTTTCTCACAAGTGTTTTCAGTTTTTCTTCACATCAAAACCTATTCTGCACACAAGCACTCAAGTGCTGCAAACTATATACTGCTGTTAACCCATTCATGACCCTATTTGTACAACTGATGATGCCATTCCCAAGCTACACTAGCAACATCATCCTCTACCACCCTTGACTTGAAGGAAATTGATGCCAATAATGATGATTACAACTCCAACAGCAGCTATGAACAGACCCACAATGTAGGGAATCTCTGGAAGAACAATTCAATGGCATTAGTCAGGAGAAAGGTAGATAGATGTACATTGTGCTTTATGTGAAAATTTGTACATTCTAGGGGTTTAGTTTTGATCAAGGCTTAACAATAATCAAAACAAAGAAGAGTGTGGATGAAACAATGATATGAGACCTAGAATGAGGTGGATGGAAGGGATGAAGAGTGCTTTCGATATACATGGAATGTCTGTTCAGTAAGAACAAGTACAAAAGATGGGAGAGAGTGGAAGATTGTAACTGGATGAAATGATAATGCAGCCTGGTGGGTATCTCATCTTAATAAAAAATATCTGTGTGGAGTGTGTTGAAGGGCAGGGATGACCCTTCATCCACATAACACTAGTACTTCTGTCTTCATGGACAATATTGTACCACCACCACCTAGAAGTATCTTAGGTTCATTGTGTCAGATTAGCTAGTTGAAGGTGAGACTGTCTGGAGCAATTATACAAGAAAAGACTACATATTGACAAACAATTGTACAAGATAATCTGGGAAAAGAAATGACTGTGCAAAGACTTTATGAATGAAGGAGTAAACTAAGAAAAACTAATGAGCAAAGTGCAAAAGAAATTACAAGTGTGTAAAGAGCACCAACTGCATAAGGAAGAGCAACAACAAAGAAAACTAAGAATCCACTTACTATTAAATTTCGTATTGATGGGGACAGTGCCCACATTACTATTATGTGGCTTGGCTGTAACCAAACTATTGTTGGACGATACTGTGCTCCCATTATGCTGAAAGCCTGTTGATAAGCCAGTCATCATTGTAGAGTCTTCTGTTGTCACCAAACTTTCAGTTGTCGAGTACTCAGTGGTCACTAAGAATGGAGTAGTGGCTAAGTCCTCTGTAGCCACTAACTCCTCCATAGTTGCCGAGTACTGTGAAGTCTGCAATTGCTCTGTAGTCTCCAATTCCTCCACCATTAAGTCTTCCGTAGTCACTAAGTCCTCTGTAGATGCAGTGTCCTCTGTAGATGCAGTGTCCTCTGTAGATGCCAAGTCCTCTGTAGATGCCCAGTCCTCTGTAGATGCCCAGTCCTCTGTGGATGCCCAGTCCTCTGTGGATGCCGAGTCCTCTGTGGATGCCCAGTCCTCTGTGGATGCCCAGTCCTCTGTGGATGCCGAGTCCTCTGTGGATGCCGAGTCCTCTGTGGATGCCGAGTCCTCTGTGGATGCCGAGTCCTCTGTGGATGCCGAGTCCTCTGTGGATGCCGAGTCCTCTGTGGATGCCGAGTCCTCTGTGGATGCCGAGTCCTCTGTGGATGCCGAGTCCTCTGTGGATGCCGAGTCCTCTGTGGATGCCGAGTCCTCTGTGGATGCCGAGTCCTCTGTGGATGCCGAGTCCTCTGTGGATGCCGAGTCCTCTGTGGATGCCGAGTCCTCTGTGGATGCCGAGTCCTCTGTGGATGCCGAGTCCTCTGTGGATGCCGAGTCCTCTGTGGATGCCGAGTCCTCTGTGGATGCCGAGTCCTCTGTGGATGCCGAGTCCTCTGTGGATGCCGAGTCCTCTGTGGATGCCGAGTCCTCTGTGGATGCCGAGTCCTCTGTGGATGCCGAGTCCTCTGTGGATGCCGAGTCCTCTGTGGATGCCGAGTCCTCTGTGGATGCCGAGTCCTCTGTGGATGCCGAGTCCTCTGTGGATGCCGAGTCCTCTGTGGATGCCGAGTCCTCTGTAGATGCCGAGTCCTCTGTAGATGCCGAGTCCTCTGTAGATGCCGAGTCCTCTGTAGATGCCGAGTCCTCTGTAGATGCAGAGTCCTCTGTAGATGCCGAGTCCTCTGTAGATGCTGAGTCCTCTGTAGTTGTTGAGTCTTCAGTAATTAGTATAGCCCCAGTTACTGAAGTTATTAATTTGTCAACAGCTACTGAGCTGTCATTGATCACCAACTGCTTAGATGTTTGCTCTGTGGGGGCTGTGTTTCTGGTGTCTTGAAAGGAACCACTGGCAGTAGAAAACTTGTTTCCTTCATGGAGCTGTCCTTAGAAGAGTACATGCAGTCAATTATAAAATTAAATGCATTTTCATTATCAATTGACAGAACAAGAAGACAAAACTGGTATAGTTGCAGGTCAGGAGCATGAAAGATAAAGTATCATACATACGATCACATGATCAGATTTAGTACAAGATTGTATTCTGTTTATGTGGGAGAAACTATGGGTTATTGAAAACATGTACAAACATCAATCTACAATGACTGAGGTAAGACTTTACTGGAGGCAATATCCTGCCACTTCGTAGATAAAAGATGGTATTTGAAAAGCTTCCTATAAAACCCACATTTATAATCAAACAAATATATTGTATATAATTCATGAGTATTTACATAAACAAGTATACCGAAACAGGTAAAGATAAACTATCTTTCATCCTTCTCCACAATCAAGGCATTCTTTGTCTTAATTACCCCTTCTAATAAGGAGCAAGAGTTCATTAGCCAGTGCATATTCTGAAATGTATTTTCACTCTAGGTATAAAGTTGCCAATTCACCCACAAGTCCCCCCCCATCTACCACCCCCCAAATGAGTCTGAATTACTGGTATTTTCCTTACCTCTGATAACACAAACTCAGTCAACAAATTACCAACATTCAAACAACAATACCTTCACCCTTGCTAACCTCCCCCATCATTCTCATCCTCAACCTTTCCTACGCCATAGCTCTATTCTGTCACTTTTTCACTATCATTCCATTATGAATTCTACCTTTGAATTAAGCTCCCATAACCATCCTGTCAGTAATGTATTTTACATGACAAACACCTTAGCCTTGACAGACACATGAGGTAGCTACTTTCCTGTATACTAGTTAGATAATGCACTTCTAACTCTTCATTCCACTATTTCTTCTTACTAGCACCCCATTTTCTGAAAAGTGCACCACTACTGTACACTTCAAGATCCTAATATTCCCATTACATTTGCCTTGATATCCTTCTATTGTTCTTGTCCATTTTCATCTTTCTATTGACACTTTCAAATTCTGTTGCTCCTCTTCATTTTCACTTTTCTCAAGTAGAGAAGAAAAGGTAAAAGGTGCAGAGGGAGAGATGATAATGGAAGAGAAGGCAGTGAGAGGAAGGTGGGCAGAGTATTTTAGGGAGTTGCTAAATGTGAAGGAGAATAGGGAGGGAAAGGTAGTTGCAGTGGGAAGCGCTAAGAAAATGAGAGTGATGAGTGAGGAAAATGGAGGAGAAATAGGGAAGGATGAAGTGAAAGCAGCTGTTAAAATGATGAGGGCAGGTAAGACACCTGGGTTGGATGGATGCCATGCAGAATGTCTGAAGAAAGGAGGTACAGTTATGGTGGACTGGCTGGTGAGGTTATTTAATGTTTGTTTAAGAGAGGGTAGAGTGCCGGAGGACTGGAGGAGTGCCTGTATAGTTCCGCTTTACAAGGGGAAGGGGGACAAGTGTGAGTGTAGTAGTTTCAGAGGGATCAGCTTGTTGAGTGTAGTTGGGAAGGCTTATGGGAGGGTCTTGATTGAGAGGATTAAGAGAGGAACAGAGGGAGTAATTGGTGAGGAACAGTGTGGGTTTAGGACAGGTTGCCTCCCTCTTACCTTAATACCCTTCTCTTTTGCCTCCCTCTTACCTTAATACCCTTCTCTTTTGCCACCCTCTTACATTAATACCCTTCTCTTTTGCTTCCCTCCCTCTCTACCTCCCCTTCACACTCAAATATAAGGTACCCCGTACTGGTAATATCTTACTTGTTGTAGTGATTGGTGTTGAGCCCTGGTGTGAGCTTGGTATTGATACAACCTGGGGAGTTGGGTGTTCCTCTTCAGTATTTGGAGCTGTGCCAATCTCAGGAGGTTCTTCAATCACATAAGAAAAGGACTCTATATATTCTCCACTATCAGTTGAAATGTTGTGTCCTGAACCTGTACTTATGGCCCCTAACAGTGTGGTATTTGAAGTTCCTTGTGCTTCTGAAGTTTGCTGGCTTGATGTTATTGTCAACTCCTTTGAAGTGGAGGAGCTATTACTTGTTGTCAAAGGAGGAGGAGGGCCTACATGTTCTACTTGATGCCTTGTAACATTTTGAACTCCACTGAGCAGTGGATTCTGGATTACACTTGTGTGGGTCATGGGGTTCCTGTTATCATTCCTAATACCATTTTCATCAGTCACTGTTGTTGTCCCCTGGAGGGGAGAGGCAGTTCTACCAGTGCCCTGTGCACTTAAAAGGGTGGGGGGATCCACAGGTTCTGGGGAATCTTGTTTTGTAATCTCTCCAACCCTTCCAAGCAATGGATACTGTGGTAAAATTTGATGGGTTGTGGTACTTCTATTGTCATTTGTTGCTGTCCCCTGGTAGGGGGAGGCAGCTTTTCTAATGACCTCTGCTTTTGAAGAGGGAGAGGAGTCCACATTTTCTAGGGTATGAGGATATGTAATCTTTTCAATCATTCTGATAAATGGATTCTGCAATATACCTGCACTGGCTTTAGGGTTCCTGTTGCCATTCCAGACATTGTTTTCAGTCTTTGTTGTTGTCCCCAGGAAAGGAGAGCCAACTTTACCATCTGAGGAAGATGAATACATATTGTATTCAGGAGAATTATTTGTGGACTTGCTTTGGCTTTTGTCCTCTGGAAGTGAGGCTGGGTTAGCATTTCGTCGTGGCTTCATATACTGCAAAACTGGCCGTCGCCAGGTCCTGTGGTGGCCAGGAAATGGACCCAGTCCAAAAGCCTGTGGTCTCCTCTGGTACCGGTCACTAAAGTTCCTTTGGACATTGCCTCTGGTGCCATTCCATCCACCACGCACCTTCCACATTTGTTCCTTCTTTGGTTTTGAAGTGACACTTGTGGTCTTCAGAGCAAGAGTGGTTGTAGTCACAGAAGCACTGAGGTTTCTTTGGACATTGCCTCTGGTGCCATTCTGTCTACCATGCACCTTCCACACTTGTTTCTTCTTCGGTTTTGAAGTGGCACTTGTGGTCTCCAGAGCAAGAGTGGTTGTAGTCAAGGAAACAAGAGGAGTCTTGGTCTCAGGAGCAAGATTCATCCCCATGCCAGATGAATGGAAGCTCTCAACCTTGAACAAAAGAAATATGCGAGTCTGTGCCTGATATTACTTGTCTGAACATCACTGGATCTTAACTGTTCTTCTAAGAGTGATACAAATCATATTTACCTTTTAGTTTATGACAATAACTAGAACAAAGTAGTGCATGATGAGTCATAATATTACAAGTATATAATGGTAGATTTCAAACCTAGAAGTACAGTTTGGTTATTGAAGAACAGTGGGTTTCAGGATGGGGTCAACAAATTGTCTGGAATAGATTTTAACTTATACATACATATACCAAGGCTTTTTCCCCCTTACTAGGGAGGTAGCCAAAAAGGAAAAGGCATAAAATCATTCCCACCCGTTCCATCCCTGAAAACACTCCACACCCCTCCACCCTCCCTCCCATCTTAGCACCTCCTAGATGACGGGTCATCCCTGCACCCTGTCCACTGTCCTGGGTCAGAAGCAGTGTCGCAAGACACAGCACATCCACAGCAAGGCCGCTTCATTAAATCGGCGACCCCCCCTCTCCATCCCCCCATATAAAGGAGAGGACGGGGAGAAATCCCTTCGGGCTGCGTCAAAATTTTGCTCACACACACTACCTCACCCCCCATCCCCCCATCCATTCCACCTCATGCATCACAACATCTTCCATATACAACCATTCTCCATTCACCCGTCTTCTGTCCTCTCCCGTCCTTCCTCAACAGACATTCCCCTCTTCCCCAAAGCCCCCTTCACCCCATCCATCCATCTCATCCTAGGATGTCACCTCATGTTCACTCCCTCCACATCTGCCTTCCATACCTCCTTTACTAGTCTTTCTTCACTCATTCTTTCCATGTGTCCAAACCATCCTAATACTCCTTCATCAACCCTCTCCCCCAATTCCCTTTCCAACCCGTGTTCTCCTCCTCACCTCCTCATTTCTCACTCTATCCAGCCTAGTAACCCCCCATCATACTTCTCAGACACTTAATCTCAAACACATTCAAGCTCCTTCTCTCTTCCTCTCTTATGTTCCATGTTTCTGCTCCATACAGTGCTGTTGGCACAATCACTCCTTCATATAGTCTCCTCTTAGCATCCATTCCCAAATTTCTATTCCTCATTACACTTTTTAATCCACCAAGGCATTTACTCGCTTCTCTCAATCTACATTCTACCTCCATCTTTACTCCACCTTTTCCTGCCACATTTGCACCCAAGTATCTAAAACTATCCACTTCCTCCAGTTGCTATCCCTTAATGCTCACTTCCAGATTACTGCCACTTTCACCCCTTGTACATCTCATCACCTTACTTTTACCCACATTTATCTTCAGCTTTCTTCTATCACACACTCTCCCAAACTCTATCACCAACTTCCTCAATCCCTCCTCCGATCCTGCCACAAGCGCAGTGTCGTCCGCAAACAACAGCTGGCTCACCTCCCACTTTTCTCCATTTCCTTTAACCATCTCCAATCCCTGACCCACTACCCTTGCATTTACCTCTCGCACTACCCCATCCATGTATAAGTTGAACAGCCAGGGTGACATAACACATCCTTGACGAAGTCCCACCTTTACCTCAAACCACTCACTCTCTCCATTTCTAATCCTGACACAAGCTCTTTTTAACTTGAACAAGTATTAAAGATACATACATACATTACATACATATACCAAGGCTTTTTCCCCCTTCCAAGGGAGGTAGCCAAAAAGGGAAAGGCATAAAAACACTCCCACCCATTTCATCCCTAAATACACTCCACACCCCTCCCACCCTTCCTCTCATCTGAGCACCTCCTGGATGACGGGTCATCCCTGCACCCTGCCCACCGCCCTGGGTCAGAAGCAGTGTCGCAAGACACAGTACATCCACAGCAAGGCCGCTTCATTTAATCGGCGACCCCCCCTCTCCGTCCCCGTTTGCATATAAGGAGAGGACGGGGAGAAATCCCTTCGGGCTGCGTCAAAATTTACTCACACATACTACCCCACCCCCCACCCCCCCGACCATTCCTCCTCATGCAGTCACAACATCATCCATATACAACCATTCTCCACTCACCTCTGTCTTCCGTCCTCTCCCTTCCTTCCTCAACAGACATTCCCCTCTTCCCCAAAGCCCCCTTCACCCCATCCATCCACCTCATCCTAGGACGTCCCCTCATGTTCACTCCCTCCACATCTGCCTTCCATACCTCTTTTACTAGTCTTTCTTCACTCATTCTTTCCATGTGTCCAAACCATCCTAATATTCTTTCATCAACCCTATCTCCCAAATCCTTTTTCACCCCTGTTCTCCTCCTCACCTCCTCATTTCTCACTCTATCTAGCCTAGTAACCCCCACCATACTTCTCAGACACCTCATCTCAAACACATTCAAACTCCTTCTCTCTTCTTCTCTTATGTTCCACGTTTCTGCCCCATACAGTGCTGTTGGCACAATCACTCCTTCATACAGTCTCCTCTTCGCATCCATTCCCAAATGTCTATTTCTCATTACACTCTTTAAACCACCAAGGCATTTACTCGCTTCTCTCAATCTACATTCTACCTCCACCTTCACTCCACCTTTTCCTGCTACACTTGCACCCAAGTATCTAAAACTATCCACTTCCTCCAGTCGCTCTCCCTTAATGTTCACTTCCAGTCTACTGCCACTTTCACCCCTTGTACATCTCATCACCTTACTTTTACCCACATTTATCTTTAGCTTTCTTCTATCACATACTCTCCCAAACTCTGCCACCAGCTTCCTCAATCCCTCCTCTGACCCTGCCACAAGCGCAGTGTCGTCCGCAAACAACAGCTGGCTCACCTCCCACTTTTCTCCATTTTCTTTAACCATCTCCAATCCCTGACTCACTACCCTAGCATTCACCTCTCGCACCACCCCATCCATGTATAAGTTGAACAGCCAGGGCGACATAACGCATCCTTGACGAAGTCCCACCTTTACTTCAAACCACTCACTCTCTCCATTTCCAATCCTAACACATGCTCTACTACTCACATAAAAACTCTTGACAGCTCCCAAAAGCTTTCCTCCTATCCCATAAATCTGCATAACCTCCCACAGTGCCTTTCTGTCTACCCTATCATAAGCCTTTTCCAGATCCATAAAAGCCCAAAAAACATCCTTCCCCTTTCCTATAGCTTTCTCACATATCTGTCTTACCACAAAGATCTGATCTACACAACCTCTACCCGTCCTAAATCCACACTGTTCCTCACCAATTACTCCTTCTGTTCCTCTCCTAATCCTCTCAATTAAGATTCTCCCATAAGCCTTCCCTACTACACTCAACAGGCTAATCCCTCTGAAATTACTACATTCACACTTGTCCCCTTTTCCCTTGTAAAGAGGAACTATACAGGCACTACTCCAGTCCTCCGGTACTCTACCCTCTCTCCAGCAAACATTAAATAATCTCACCAACCAGTCCACCATCACTGAACCTCCCTTTTTCAGACATTCTGCATGACATCCATCCAGACCAGGGGCCTTACCTGCTTTCATCATCTTTACAACTGCCTTCACCTCATCCTTCCTTATTTCTCCTCCATTCTCCTCACTCATCACTCTCATTTTCTTCGTATTTCCCACTGCAGCTATCTTTCCTTCCCTATCCTCCTTCACATTCAGCAACTCCCTAAAATATTCTGCCCATCTTCCCCTCACTGCCATCTCTTCCATTATCAACTCTCCATCTGTACCTTTTACCTTTTCTTCCCTACTTGATTCGCCTCCTCTTCCTCTCTTAATTTCTTTCCAAAACATCTTTTTATTACTTTCAAAATTTTCTGTCATACTCCTACCCCATTTCACATCTGCTCTCCTCTTTGCCTCCTTTACCTTTTGCTTTACTTCTCTTTTCTTTTCTTTGTACGTCTCATATGACTCCCCTGTCCTCTTTTGTAACCAATCTGTGAATGCTCGCTTCTTCTCTTCTACAACCTTCTTTGTTTCCTCATCCCACCATTCACTACCCTTTCTTCTATTTCCCCCTGTCCTTCTTGTTCCACACACCATCCTTGCACACTTTAAGACTCCCTCCTTGAACCATCCCCATTCCTCCTCCACACCCATCTCTGCTCTATCCTTAACTCCCTCCCACTCCTCCTTCAGCTTCTTTTCGTACTCCTTCTCCTTTTCCTTTTCATTCAAGGAGTTCACTCTAAGAACCTCCCTACCTTTTGTCCCTTTCCTCTTTCTCCATCTATCCTCCACTCTCAATTACCTTCCACCAACAAATGATCTGATATTCCCCCACCCTCTCCCCTTAGAACATGTACATCCTTAACTCTTCCTATCATAATCCTATTTACCACTACATAATCCATTAGTGCTCTATCTACCACCCTTCCCTCCACCACCCTCTCCCATGTGTACTTATGCTTGACTTTCTTCCGAAACACTGTATTTGCTATCATCAACTCTCTTTCTAGACACATTTCCACCATCAACTCTCCACTACGATTCTTTCCTGGAACTCCACACTTCCCAACCACTCCATCGATTGGACCATTTCCCACTCTAGCATTAAGGTCTCCCAGTACTATTACGTTGACATTTCTTCCTAAACCCTCTATGCACTCATTTAAATCTATCAGGAGTGAAGAGAGGGCGAGGGAGGGAAGGGGTGGCTATTCTAGTAAGTGAGGAGATAGGTAAAGGGGTAGTGGAGTGGAAGGAGGTTTCCTCAAGGATAATGTGGATGAAGGTGAAACTGGGAAAGGAGATGTGGGTCTTTGTAAGTGCATATGGGCCGGGCAGTGAGAAGAGCATGGAAGGAAGGGAGTATTAAAGATACAAGATAATTATTTTTAAAAATTGTTATAAAGGGGTAAAGGGGTTTTTCATACACACTAATCAATCAATCAATCCAGTGCCCCAGGCATCTCATGCAGAAGATCAGAGATCCACAAATCTTAGGTAACCCTCAATAGCCCCTAAATTAGCCCAAAAGTCACTCAAAGAAGAAATATTGTGTTTCTGTCTGAGTATGGCTATGTTGGGCTTGTGTAGGGTAAGATGTTTGGCATTTTCTGTGTGATTGTTGCATCTGGCATAGTTTGTTTCTGTGACCAGTCCTATGCTATTAGTACTATTTTAGTGCTGGACAGGGACCTGAATGCTGGTGAACTAGTATGGTTCTTGCCAGTAATGTGCACAGACATTGCAAGGGGCTTGAAATTGGGCACTTCACTCTTTTGTATTATTCGTATTTGGCAACTATCCAGTAGGGTGCAACACCATTTTCCACATTATAATTTCTGAATGGTAAGAAAATGGAAAAAGCCTGTGAGAAATAATTTTTTTCATTCATTTTTATATATTTTTGTGAAGGGCACTTTTGGGGCACAGGGCAAAGGGGCAGGTGCTCGGGCCTGGTTCTTGCTTCTCTTGGGAATGATATTTGTAGTAAATCTTCCCTACATAGTGTAAGTAGTTATGGTGAAGTTTCTCTCATGTGAGTAATGCTGGATGTAGCAAACAAGGTCTGCACCTCGTAGTGTGATGCTGGACAATGCAGCAAAAAGGGGTTGCCTCATATGTATGTTGCTGGACCATACAGCATAGAAGGCAGATTTATACTATACAGAGATACCTTGAGATACAAAATTAAATCGTTCCGTGACCGCCATCATATGTCAAAAAAATCATCTCAAAACAATTATTCCCATTTAAATTAATGGAAATAGAATTAATCCGTTCCAGTGATACGAAATTACCCCAAAACAAACTTAAATTATACAAAACAAGTACAATTCATAGATAAATACACGAGTAATAAGTTAATAACAATGATAAAATGATAAATAACAATGATAAATGTTATTTATCATATACCATGGAGACAGGTGATAGCAGTGAATGGAGGTGTGAGCCAGGAGGGAGGGAGGGAGAGAGGGCAACGAGAGCTAGCATATGACGCACACACACTTACAGTGGGTAATGATGAATACACAATATTACAAACACTTGAAAAGGAACAGTTTCCCACACAGAGCGATTAATACATGGAACAAATTAGACAACAAAACAGTATGTGCAAACACTATACAAGATTTTAAGATAAAACTTGATGCAGAGAGATACAAAGATGGGTCACCACAAGCATAGCTCCCCCCCCGTATATTACAACTAGGTAAATACTAGGTAAATACACACATTAATACAAATGAAATTAAAATAACTAAGATTTTCTCTTTTTTCATATGATTAAAAACAAGGCAAAACTAATTTTTTGGGCTTTTCAATTAAATTTTTGTTGGCTTTTCTTTTTAATTCTTTTTTGGGGGCTTTTCACTTAAATTTTTTATCATCACTTTCACGTCTGGCCCTTTTGGCTTTACCTTCATTACCTTCACTGCATGGTCACTTTAAGAGAAAACGATCAAGAGTAGTCCATTTCTGCCTCTTTTCTAACATGTGAAAATGTGAAAGGCATGTATCATTAAATAAGGTATTTGCTCTCCCTGTAGACAATTTCTCAGGGTGCTTTTTCTATACAAAAATCAGACAATTCTTGCCATTTGGCAAGGACATCATGAATTTCACGTAACGTTAGCACCTCCTCCTCACTGCAGAGTTCCAACATCACCCCCGAGTGGGTCATCTCCTGTAACTACTTCAGCTCCTCTGTCATGAGTTCTTCAGCATGCTCCTCAACAAGATCAGTAACATCTGCCTCGTCTAGCTCCAGTCCCATGGAACAACCAATGGACATGATCTCCTCCTCAACAGGTGGTTCTGATGGCTGTTCAAATCCCTCAAAGTCTTGCTCTGAAACAACACCAGTCCATAGCTTTTTCTAGCCCAATTTCAAGGTTCTCCTGGTAACCTTTTTGCCAGGAAAGATCTAAGAGTCTTAGATTACAATGTTGTAATGGTCTTTCCAAAATTCACGTAATGTTAGGTTGGTGTTTTTGCTAACTTTGAAGCAATGGTTGAAGAGCTACTTGTGAACAGTTTCTTAAAATTAGAGATGACTTGTTGGTCCATGGGCTGGAGGATAGATGTATTTAAGGGCAGATACACAACATTTATGAATTTGAATTCATCTATGATGTCATCCTCAAGGCCTGGAGGATGACCAGGAGCATTATCCAAGAGAAGGAGACACTTAGGTGGGAGACCATTCTCTGTTAAGTATTTCTTGACAGCAGGGCCAAAAACTAAGTTCATCCACTCTATAAAAAACTGACAGGTCACACATGCCTTACTATTTGCTCACCACATAACTTGTAATTTATCTTTCAAAACTTTATGAGCTTTAAAGGCCCTGGGGTTTTCAGAGTGGTACACAATTAACATCTTAACTTTATAGTCGTCACTAGCATTAGCTCATAGGGCAAGAGTAAGCTTATCTTTCATAGGCTTGTAGCCAGGTAGGCTCTTCCAGTGATAAACGTGCACCTAGGCATTTTTTCCAAAACAGCCTAGTTTCATTGCAGCTGAAAACTTGTTGCAGTATTTATCCTTCTTGAGCTACGATAGATTCAAGTCTTTATGAAGTCTTCCGCTGCCTTAACATCTGCATTGGATGCTTCTCCATGCCTAATTATAGAGTGAATCCCAGTTCGTTTTCTAAAATTTTCAAACCACGACCGCCTTTAAATTTTTCACCAACAGTACCTTCCTATGGTTCTCCCTCCTTCTTAGTTGTATCACATTTGAGGTCTTGGAAGATAAGAATAGCCTTTTCTGAGATTGTTTCTGTAAGTCACCAGCCAACTCATTCTCCTTAATCCATATAAAAAGTAGGCACTCCATCTCATTATGTAGGTCTGTTCGAAGTTTTGAAATAATGATGACACCTTTGGAAGGCTGCACCTTCTTTATTGTGTCTTTCTGCTTAATGGTCATGGATATTGTTGATGCATTGCGTCCACATTCTTTGGCTAAGTCACTCACCCACACACCACCCTCATGTTTTGCAATTATTTCATGTTTTACTTCCATAAAGATAATTTTTGGACGAGGTTTTCTTTTCACTATCTTTGTCCTTGTCTTTGGGACCCATGGTTATGCACAAAAATCTAAATAATACACAAAACAGGCACAAACATGACTAACAAACAGCAAAGATGTAAACAAGAAGACAACACACAAACTGAAGCATCGGGAATCATTGGGAGCTGAGCAAACAGTCTGCCACCTACTGCTGGCATTTCAAATTATTGCACATAACCACACTGTATCTCAAAATTTTCATTGTATGTTAGGGCGTAAATTTTCAAAAAATCTTACATTGTATCTCAAATTTTTCCCATGTTAGGGCGATCGTATCTTAAGGTATCACTGTATAGGGAAAAATTACTACAATTTTCTGTGGAGCTAATGTAATAGACAAAAGTAGGAGTAATAGTGTAGTTGATTCAGTGTGTGTTTAAGGGAAGGAATTACCCTTGGTCAACTGTAGGAGTGCATATGTAGTCCCACTATACAAGAGGGCAAATGTGTGTGAATATAGTAGTTTTAGTGGGGTCAACAGGACCAATAATACCTGCATGAGGTGGTTTTGTAGGACATGTCAGTGACATCTTCCTAACACTTAACTTTAAAACCTGTAAACATCCTTATCTCAATAGAAAGGTGTTTGAGGGGCTGGCAGTCTTCAGACTGAGCCAAAAATGTATCAACTTGTTTCCTCCACCTTTTCACACAACCTATAACTTCTCCCCTCCTACTACAAATTGGTGACAAAGATCCATACAAACAAAGGAAATATATGTCTAAATCTTTTTACCAATGAGATCTGTGGGATGCCCCAAGGACCAATGCCAGCTACTGTTGGGATGCAAAATCAGTGAAAATTGAAACAATATTTATTAAAACAATGATTGTGTCAAGTCTGTTGAGAAAGAGAAACTGACTGACTGACTTAACTCTTGGGGAAACTTTATACAAGCTTTAGAGATTGAAAAAATAATAATAAAAAGACATTAGGAGAAAATGCCTAAAACAGGGGACAACACCTCTGCATAGCCTACAGCATTAAAGGCAAACTTGAGTTATAAAACAAAGAATAGGAACACGGGATACCTCACAGTAACTACTTGTCGTCCAACCCAGAAATGTACTGTACCTGCAGGTCTTCCAGTCCTTTATGTAGGGTCTCCAAGTCTTCTGGGTGAGGGGTCTCCTGGTCTTCATTGTGTTCCAAGGGTACCTCACTCACTTCCACTTTCCCATCTACTATCTAGCCATGGGGAAAAGATGTCAAGTACTTACATTACAATACATAAAACACTGGGTCTCACATTGTGGGGACCAACTAATTACCTTGGGATATGGCTGTACAAGTTCAGAGGAAGGTAGAAATTTCTTTATGGAGGCAAGGGCTAACTAACAGGGGGAGATGGAAGATAGTTTAGTTAGTTTAAGGGTTTATTCAACAAAATAAAATACAATTTATACATACATATACACAAAAATTTTACAAAATTACTTGTTGAAAAGGGAGAGCGTGAAGCAAAGCTTATGGGGATATGTGAACTCTTAGGGGCCATAGGGAAAAGATGTCAATTAAATTTCAATACATAAAGCAGTGGATCTCACATCATGGGGACCATGGGATATGGCTGTGCTAGTTTAGAGGGTAAGGTAGAAATTTGTCCATGAAGGCAATGGCTCACTACTAGGGGCAGATGGAGGTAATGTGAACTCCTTAAGGGCATGGTGATTAAAGGGTTAAAAACCACTATCAAGGAGAATGATGGCATTGTACTATGACATCCTATGACAAAAACAAGGTCCCTTTTGGGACAATGAACACTAACTCTAGATATAGAATAACAGAGGAGTCTGATCTGTCCAAAGGCGAATGTGTAATTCTTTTTACATTCTCTTGCACCTCACAACTTCAATTTTTCCCTATTCACTTGTAACTTTCTTCTTGTGCACCCTGTGAAACTTAGTCACCAATTGCTTTAGTCTTGCTTCCAAATCTTCCAAGTGCAGTACCATCTACAAACAATTTATTCACTATCCAAATCCTTCCATTCTCACCCACTAATTCCAAACCTCTGTCTTGGGAATGATGACAGATACCTGCACAAGGTGGTTCTCCATGAAGGATGTCAGAGAGTTGATCCCTACCACCCTGTCAGCTTCCTCAGTTCTATTTGGAGGTACAGTCCTGAGAAACAGTCTTCAGACTGGATCCAAGATTTCTCTTTATGAAATTCAACTGCATTTCCTCCACCTACAAACAAGGAGAGCTGACAACCAGTAACTATTCCACTCCTACTACTTTCAGGTAATGCCATAGAAAGAATTCCACTAACAAATTGTAGATATATCTAAGTTTTCTTTCTAGAGATCAACAGGAGGGCCTGAGTACCACTGCCAACTGCTGTGGAACTGCAGATTTCCAGTCAGCAAAACTCAAGGCAACAACCAATTGATCAATCTCCTTTAGGCCACAATTGCTGCCTATCATCCTCCACATTTATCATTTAGTCCATCTCCCTTTCATTCACTAACCACTACTCATCTGCTCTTTTCACTGCACCTGTTCTTATGTTGCACCAGACCCCAGTCCACTTCAGTACCTTAACATGGGCATGACGTGGTGTAACTAAGATGTGACTGTTTATCCAATCCACCAACTCATTCCAATCCTCTTGGTTCTGATGTTGACGTGGCCCAACATAAGCTCCATCACCTATAGAGGTCCTATAGAGAAACATGCTCATTTAAGTCTGCATTTTATACATAAAAGCATTATATTTGCCAACAGTGGAAGGATGAAAAGAAAAAGGCGACTTGATTAGTGTAGGAGCTTGCAAAAGGGGAATAGACTACAGTGACAGAAGAAATCTCTTGATTAGGGATGGGAGAGTTGCACAAGGGTCATGAGAATAAACTAAAAAAGAAAATGCCTAAAGGATGTGAAGCAATAGTTTTCCACACAGATGCACAAATACTTGAAACAACTTAGAAGGTAATATAGCCAAAGCTACTATGCATGAATTTAAATCTAATAATGAAAATTGGGATGTTCACTGGCAGGGCTCCGACATGGGCAAGTGCAGACCCGGGGCAAGTCGAAAAGTGACCCCCCTCCCCCACCACCATCACTACCTTCCACATCTGATGGTCACTAGAATGATTCACATGTAACATTCATCCATAAAACAACTTTTATACGTACATCATTCATACACACAATTCATGATAAGTAAATCATGCATTAAAAGTACATTAGGGGGAATTTGCTTTACCTTCTTTTCACCCCTTTCCCCTTGTCAGGGCCCTGTTCACTGGTCAACCAGGTTTTTTTTTCAATATGATGGCACCTATGTTGGCATCATGTGGCGTAAGTGGGTAAATGAGGATGCCAGCATCTGCATCTTGATTATATTTATTTTGTAGTTGTAGCTGAGTTACCCCTTAATTCTGTGAACTGGTCTGATCATATTTTGTGTTTATTATTACTCAAAGTGGAAGAGAATGAGTAATACAGTGGTGACTATATTTCATAATGCAAGTAGTGTGATGCATTGTACATTAGGCATCCGATGCTGCATGCAAGAATCTGACTCATACTGAAGAGGTTAAAGCTGTGCTAATTGTAGCTGAGGTAAGCATAGGCTGTTCAAGCCTTGCCAGATGGCAGGTAAGTTTGTATTATAGTAAATTAACAACTTCAAAGAGTCATTTATAAGGAAGCACTAAGCTTTATCTTAATGTTATACTGAATCATGATGATCGAATAATATTGATTTAGCCTTAGTTCAATCCATCCATGAATTTAAACTAGGTTTGAGTATGACAGGAAATTTTGAAAGTAATAAAAAAAAAAATTGAAAAAAATAAGAGAGGAAGAGGAGGTAAATCAAGTAGAGAAGAAAAGGTAAAAGGTGCAGATGGAGAAGTGATAATGGAAAAGAAGGCAGTAAGGGGAAGATTGGCAGAGTATTTTAGGGAGTTGCTAAATGTGAAGGGGAATAGGGAGGGAAAGATAATTGCAGTGGGAAGTGCTAAGAAAATGACTGTGATGAGTGAGGAAAATGGAAGAGAAATAAGGAAGGATGAAGTGAAGGCA
This sequence comes from Oratosquilla oratoria, assembly GCF_046742065.1. Lineage (NCBI taxonomy): Eukaryota > Metazoa > Arthropoda > Malacostraca > Stomatopoda > Squillidae > Oratosquilla > Oratosquilla oratoria. Next base: position 44,028,299 of record NC_134792.1, on the reverse strand, counting down.
GTTAAGATGATGAGAGCAGGTAAGGCACCTGGTCTGGATGGATGCCATACAGAATGTCTAAAAAGGAGGTACAGTGATGGTGGACTGGCTGGTGAAGCTATTTAATGTTTGTTGGAGAGAGGGTATAGTGCCGGAGGACTGGAGGAGTGCCTGTATAGTTTCACTTTACAAGGGAAAAGGGGACAAGTGCAAATGTAGTAGTTTCAGAGGGATTAGCTTAAGGCTTATGGAAGGATCTTGACTGAGAGGATTAGGAGAGAAACAGAGGGAGTAATTGGTAAGGAGCATTGTGGATTTAGGACAGGTAGAGGTTGCGTAGATCAGATTTTTGTGATAAGACATGTGTGAGAAAACTATTGGAGAGGGTAAGGAAGTTTTTTGGGCTTTTATGGGTTTGGAATAGGCTTATGATAGGGTAGACAGGAAGGTACTGTGGGAGGTCTTGCAGATATACGGGATAGGAGAAAAGCTTCTAGGAGCTGTCAAGAGTTTTTACGAGAGTAGTAGAGCATGTGTCAGGATTAGAAATGGATAGAGCAAGTGGTTCGAGGTAAAGGTGGTACTTCATCAGGGTTGTGTTATGTCGCCCTGGCTGTTCAACTTATACATGGATGGGGTGGTGCGAGAGGTAAATGCAAGGATGGTGGGTCAGGGATTGGAGATGGTTAAAGAAAATGGAGAAAAGTGGGAGGTGAACCAGCTGTTGTTTGCAGATGACACTGCACTTGTAGCAGGATCGGAGGAGGGATTGAGGAAGTTGGTAACAGTTTGGGAGTGTGTGTGAAAGAAGAAAGTTGAAGATAAATGTGGGTAAAAGTAAGGTGATGAGAAAGGGGGTGAAAGTGGTAGACTGGAAGTGAGCATTAAGGGAGAGCAACTGAAGGAAGTGGATAGTTTTAGATACTTGGGTGCAAATGTGGCAGGAAAGGGTGGAGTGGAAGTGGAGGTAGAATGTAGATTGAGAGAAGCGAGTAAATGCCTTGGTGGATTAAAAAGTGTAATGAGGAATAGACATTTAGGAATGGATGCTAAGAGGAGACTGTGTGAAGGAGTGATTGTGCCAACAGCACTGTATGGGGCAGAAACATAGAACATAAGAGAGGAAGAGAGAAGGAGTTTGAATGTGTTTGAGATGAGGTGTCTGAGAAATATGATGGGGGTTACTAGGCTGGATAGAGTGAGAAATGAGGAGGTGAGGAGGAGAACAGGGGTGGAAAGGGAGTTGGGAGGTAGGGTGGATGAAAAAGTATTGTGATGGTTTGGACACATGGAAAGAATGAGTGAAGAAAGACTAGTAAAAGAGGTATTGAAGGCAGTGTGTGGAGGGAGTGAACATGAGGGGGTGACCTAGGAGGAGATGGATGGATGGGGTGAAAGGAGCTTTAGGAAAGAGGGGAATGTCTGTTGAGGAAGGACGGGAGAAAACAGAAGACGGGTGAATGGAGAATGGTTGTATATGGTTGATGTTGTGATGCATGAGGTGGAATGGGTGGGGGATGGGGGGGTAAGGTAGTATGTGTGAGAAAAATTTGATGCAGCCCAAAGGGATTTCTCCCTGTCTTCTCCTTTTCTGCATGAGGGGACGGTGTTGGGGGTCACAGATTTAATGAAGTGGCCTTGCTGTGGACGTGCTGCATCTTGCGACACTGCTCCTGACCCAGGGCAGTGGACAAGATGCAGGGATGACCCTTCATCCAGGAGGTGCCAAGATAAGAGGGAGGGTAGAGATTGGAGGGGACTGGAGTGTATTAGGGATGGAATGGGTGGGAATGGTTTTTATGCCTTTGTTTTTTGGCTACCTCCCTTGTAAGGGGGAAAAAGCCTTTGGTATATGCATGTATGATAATTGGAGAGTAATCGGGACCCAAGTGCTGCTCTTTTCCTATATACTGCTATTAGGTTGACATATGCACATGTGCGAGGCAAGATAAAGCTTGTAAAAGATTAAAAAAAAAAAAGAGAAAAATCCTAGAAAGTAGCAAATATATATCAAAGGAATATGTAAAAATACACAGGGATGTAAAAAGAGATGATGAAAAAGGCAATAGAAAAATATAAGGATCAACCAAAACTATTCTATGGATATGTGAATAGTAAATTGAAAAACAAGCATGAAATAGTGAATCTATGCCAGGGTAACATGGAATACATAGAAGACAAATGGCTGAGATCATGAGAAAAAATTTCAAATCCATTTTCACTAGAGAAAAAGTATGGCAATGGGGTGAAGGATGAAAAGTGAAATCCCCCTATAAGAGAAATAATAGCAACACAAGCTGAAATAATGGATCAAATAACAAGCCTTGATGTCAGGAAATCACACAGCCTGGATGGAATTCCAAACTGGATACTAAAGGAGTGTAAAGAAGAATTGGTATGCAAATATAAAATATAACAATTTGTTCACTTAAGGAAGGAAAAATACCAGTAGACTGGAAAAAGGCTAACATCATACCAATATATAAAGGAGGTAACAAGGAAGACCCAACAAATTACAGACTGGTTTCCCTTACAAATGCTGTAGCCAAAATTTGTGAAAAAAATTATCAAAAAGTGACAAAACACCTGGAAGAGAACAATATACTAAACCTGAGACAGTATGGATTCAAACAGGGAAGATCATGTGCCACAAATCTGATCTGCTTTTACTAAAGACTATTAGATATAATAGAGGTAAGGGACAGATGGATTGAATGTGCTTTCCTATATCTACAAAGAGCTTTTGATAAAGTGCCGAATAGAAAAAAATATTAGGAAAACAAAACCCATAAGAGGGGTTCAAGGTAAACTACTGGAATGAATGGAGGATTTCCCGCATGAAAGAAAAATGAGAATAGTGTTCAGAGATAATGTCCTGCTTGGGAAGAGGTGATTAGTGGAGTTCCACAGGGATCTGTACTGGCTCCAATAATGTTTGCTACTTATGTGAATGAGATGGACACTGGTGTGGACAGTTACATGAACTTCTTTGCCGGTGATGCAAAATTGTTGAGAAAAGTGAGCACTGAAATAGATTGAGTTGCTGCGGAGAGATCTGAACAAAATTTGGGAATGGAGTCAGGAATGGGAAGTGGACTTTAACATCAAGAAATGTTGTATAATGGAATTTGGAAAAAGTAAAAACAGGATATCAAGACAATATAAAATTGGTGAAAAGGATGCAAAGAAAGCGGGATTTGAAAAAGACCTGGGAGTAATCACAAAGGACAAGTTGTAGGTTTCTCTGACAATTTTGTTTATCTGTTTATCAAACAGATAAACAAAATTGTCAGAGAACCCTACAACTTGCTGAGGTCAATAGAAGTGGCATTTACTTTCTTAGATGAAGATATGGTGAGGAAAACACTAGTCACATTGATAAGACCAAGACTGGAGTATGCAAAGACACTATGGTCACCCAGTACCAAAAAGAATAAAAGGAAAATTGAAAGACTCCAAAGAGCAACTATGAAGATGGCCCACGCACTTTCAGAACTGTCATAACTTGAGTTACTGACCCTGGAACAAAGAGAAAGAGACTTGTTAACCTTCTATAGAATCATGAGAGGTATGGAAGTCCTTGGTAGGGAAGACTTACTAAAATGGGATATAAGAAATACAAGAGGACATAGAAAGAAACTCAAAAAGGACAGTTATAGAAGATACCTGAAAAAGAACAGCTTTTAGACCAGTCAAAGTAGGGCTGGACTTAGAACAAATTGCAACAGAAGGTTTTTTGGCTTTATCTTGTTTACTAGGTCCCTCTGATGAACACATAAAAAGTCTCCAACTTTTGGACACTGGGAAAGTGGTTAATTTGCATAAATTCAAGATGGCCGCCGTCCAAAGCTTCAATTTACAGATAACTTTTTTCTGGCTGCTCCCAGACCCTATAAATGTATTACAAACAACGGTTTCTGGCTTTAACTTGTTTATTAGGTCCCTCTGATGAACATATAAAAAGTCTCCAACTTTTGGACACCGGGAAAGTGGTTAATTTACAGCCAAAAAACCTTCTATTGCAATTTGTTATAGGTCAAGCCCTACTTTTACTGCACATTATTGTCTATTACATTTTGCCTAGGCCTATACTAATCCCATCATCTTGTTTCTTGTTTCAACAGATTGGTACGACATCTACTGAAGCCATGGAAGAAGAAGTGGTAAATAATCCCTGTGGCATTTGCTCAAACACATTAGACGAAGGAGAAACAGTCAAGCTGAGGGCGAAGGGAGCAGATACTATCAACAAGGCTAGTACTGAACGTGGAACGCCATCAATTACCGTGTCTGAGGGCCAAACGGTGCACATTGATTGCTGAAAGAAGCATGTCAATACGAAGCCAAATAGAATTCCTGGGAAGCAGAAGAAACGTCCTGAAAAACCTGCTCTTTGTTCTCAGACACCAGACTCTTGTTTTACAGAGAACTGCTTTTTTTGTGGTACAAAAATCTATTTGGACACAAAGCATGATTCAGAAGAAGTGTATCCAGTACGCACCTTCAACTTTCAAATGACAATACTTTCTGCATGTGATGCCACGGCTGATGAGTGGGCTGACACTGTTAGAGGCCGAATTAACTTTGCACGCGATCTTCCAGCAGCTGACGCAATATATCACAAGCAGTGCAGCTCAAATTTTCAGACACAGGCAGATCCCCTCTAAATATCGTGATTTCGCAGACAGTGAACCTCCTCACAAGGGTCACAAAGTAGATGCCTCACGAGAGGAAGCATTTCTACTCGCAATCGAGGATCTAGTCAGTGGCAATGATGATGAACAGACTACAGTGGTTGATCTCGTTGATAGAATGTCCCAGTTGTGCCCTGATGTTGAAGCGTATAGTGTGAAGTACATGAAACAGAAACTTATTTCATATTTTGGGGATGAACTGGTTATTAGTAACGTGCGTGGACGCAGCGATGTTGTAACTGTCAAAGAAACTGCTGCAAAGATTTTGCAACAATTCAAAGACTCGCCACAGACTGATGATGAGGAAGCAGAAAAAAGATAGTCAGGGCAGCGGCACAGTTGATCAAAGCAGATATAAAGAACATTGATACTTGTACAGATTTCTATCCATATCCTTCTGAACTCCGGTCACTGGATATGAATGTGGTGTACGTTCCGCAGTCCCTTCGTATATTGCTGCAAGAGACGTTCAGTGGCAAGTCATGTGATCTTGAAGTTGCATCAATTGGACAAAGTATCGTGCAACTTACCAGACCAAGGGCCATTGTAGCACCCATTCAGTATGGATTGGCGGTTCAAATGCACCAGCACTTTGGTTCCCGCTTTCTTGTGGACAGTTTACACAGCCACGGCTTCTGTCTGCCTTACGCAGAAGTTTTGAGGTTTTCGAAGTGTGCTGCCAATTTCAGGGGCACCAACATATCCACTGCAGGCAGGTTTGGACAGTTCGTGGCAGACAATGTTGATCATGATTGCGAAGAAGGGAGTTGAGCATGCAAGGGAAACCGTGACATATGTGATAGGTGAGGACACAGACTTGTTGGTGCTGTTGTGTCATTATGCAGAATGAGGGATGAATGGTTTGTACTTCAAGTCGAGCAAGGAAGGTGGGAAATGTTGGCATATTAACTCAGTAGCAGAAGCTCTCGGTGAAAGCATCTGTAGTGTCCTGCCAGTTGTCCATGCACTCTGTGGATGTGACACAACCTCACGACTGTATGGTATTGGTAAAAGGGCTGCCTTGAGGAAAGTGAGGAAAGACAACGGTTTCTTGAAATGTTTAGAAGCATTCTGTTGCCAAAGTGGAAGTAAAGATGCAATATCATCAGCTGGTGAAAAGGCCTTGGTTTATTTGTACGGGGGAAAAGGAAATGACGCCCTTGACTTTGAAAGACAAAGTTTTGCAACAAGGTGGGAAAAAGTTTAACTACCGTTGAAGTTCACAGCCTTCCCCCAACAACCGATGCAGCCAAATACCACTCATTCCGTGTTTATTGTCAGGTCCAGGAATGGATGGGGAACTGTGTGGACCCCGAGAAATGGGGCTGGTGTCTGCGGAAGGGCCAGCTTGAACCAAAGACGATGGATTCGCCAGTGGCTCCTGATTCACTACTGAAATTGGTCAGATGTCAGTGTAAGGACAACTGTGACACTCAACACTGTAGTTGCAAACGGAATGAGCTTGAATGTTCCAGTGCATGTGGTGAATGTAAAGGACTCTGTCAAAATAGCAACTTTGATGCAAGCACCGATGATCCAAGTGAATACAAACTCCTATCATGCCTCTGAATGACGTCATACTACGTCATGGTGACGTCATATCATATTTGCAATGCCTCATTCTGTATTTCTTGAATTTATCTTGAATTTATGTTTTACATGTTCATCAGAGGGACCTAATAAACAAGTTAAAGCCAAAAACCGTTGTTTGTAATACATTTATAGGGTCTGGGAGCAGCCAGAAAAAAGTTATCTGTAAATTGAAGCTTTGGACGGTGGCCATCTTGAATTTATGCAAATTAACCACTTTCCCAGTGTCCAAAAGTTGGAGACTTTTTATATGTTCATCAGAGGGACCTAATAAACAAGTTAAAGCCAAAAAATCTTCTATTGCAATTTGTTCTAGGTCCAGTTAAATGATTGCTAGATTTACTGGACTATTTCCCCACAGAGTGGTGGATGTATGGAACAAATTAGATGAAATGATAGTGTGTGCAAAAACCATACACAAATTTAAGAACAATTTAAATACTGCAAGATGCAAAGATAGGACACCACAAGCATAGCTCCCTTTCCCATAAGATACAACTACAGTAGACCCCCGATATAAATAATCTCAATACTGTATACCGCATATCAGATATGACAGACAAAAAATCTGACCAGACAAACCTTTGCTATAATGGGTTTTCTTCTGTTATAGTGAGGGATCCTCAGTTATAACTGATCTTCAGATATAATGACAGACCCGTCCCCATATCGTCCATTATATCAAGGATTTACTGTAATTTTTAATCCTACTAATTTCTAATACCCGACAAACTTCAGGATATAATGGATCTATCTGGTATTTCCATCGGATATAATGGATCCTCTATTATAACGGATCTTTAGATATAATGACAGACCCCCGTTCCCATATCATCCGTTATATTGAGGGTTTACTGTAGGTAAATACACCTGCCAGCCCTCCTTTTCACCCCTCATGTGGAGAAAAATGTCACCACTGTTCCCATATAGGTCATTGAAGGGGACTAAATAGGACACAGTGATGGGTTTAAGGATTACAAAGAAAGATCAAACCAACAGGAGACCTTTTGGTCCATAACTAGGTTGGATACTAAGAATAATTAAAGAAATGAATAAACAAGCAAACCAAACAATTGGAAAGCATTACAGCATATTGTTTAGATGTTTGTCTCGATTAATTTTTCAGTCTTAGGTCAGGGGTAGACAATTTGGTCACCCACACACCCAGGACACCCAGATTTCCTCTGTGGGCAATCATGGGTTGTTCCAAAGGATCCCTCTGGGCAACTACTGTAAAAGTGGAATTGTCCACCCCTGATATATATATATATATATATTATATATATATATATGCTCATGTTGAGGCTAATACAGCTACAAGGAAAAAAAATTAGCAATTCTTTTTAACGTCTCTGGTGAATTTCATCTGCAGGAAATCATGAGTTGCTCCAGAGGATCCCACTGGGCAACTACTGTAAAACTGGAATTGTCCACTCCTGCAAACTATACTACATTACACTGCTTCTGCAAGAAGTTTATTCCATTCATTAACTACACAGTTGCAGTAGTTTCTACTTCCCAATTAAATCTATGCCATGATAGCTTGAATCTGTTATTTCTCATCCAATTTGTATTCAGTATGAAAACTTCATCATACATGATGTTGATTCCCTTTAAAATCTTGAAGAGCTTATCAAGTCACCTCTGAGTCTATGCTTTTTTTAGGGAAAACAGATTCATATTTTAGAGGTCCCCTACTCTGTATTTTTCTCCTTTGAAAAGTCAAGGCATAAAAGGGTCTGGACTTGACTAGAACCCTAGTAACTGGTTACGTGAGTATACAAATTCAGAATTAGTTATGTCACAAAAATTAAGTTCCAAAATAGAAATACCAATACAGGGAATCCCCTATATATGAAACTCCAATATACAAGGATTCAAAGATGCAAATAAGAAAAAGTGAGGAAAATTTTCTCTATATGAAAGGCATGTGCTTCAATGGTACTAAGTATAAAAAAAAAATAAATAAATAAATAAAAATACTCTACAGAACCAAGTTAATCACACGAGCAATTGCAGAACCAGTCTTGCTTCAATATATGAATTATCAATATATAGGGAATTTCCTGTTTACAATTTCATACAAATCTGCAAATCAAGGGTTATCATTCATAACCGCTTCATATGGCATATTCTCTTATTGCTTGCAAACATCTAGAACAAAGTTTGAAAACAATGCACCAGGAAATTTACTTGAAACAATCAGGATGCTTCTAGCTATACTGTAATGTCACCTACCAACCACCATCTACTGAACAGTCCTCTCACAAACATCCACTGATAAACAAGAATGTCTTGTGCCACAGCTCATGATCTGGCTTCTGCATAAATCAAACTCAGACCTGGGAATAGAAGCTGAAGAATATCCCAAGTTTGAAGCTTCTGCCAGCAGCTCATTTCGGTCTCTTCCAGATGATATGGTGGCAATGTGTGATGTGACAGAAGTGTCTGAAAAATCAAACATATTCTCCTATACATGCAAATTACCTCATACTTATTGAATCAAATAACCCCATCTCACCAAACAAAACTAAAACACCCTTAAGACATGCAAGAATCACACTAACCTGCCTCCATTCAAGTTATCACCTATCTCTATAATAATATCAATATAGAATAAACTTGGGAACAGACACCATGCCCTAGATGCTGACATTTACACAAAACAGAACATACTGTGCATTGGCCAGTATTCACACTGTAATCAAATCTGTTGCTCCAGTACTTTCTTTCAGGAGGCCTGTAGCTCTCAAAAAATGGTCACAGGATAAGAGACTGTGTTGCTGTCTAGAAAGAGTAAGTGTAGGAAGTGTTGGAATGTATTATACTGTATTTATCTAATTGTAGTATACAGGAATAGAGCAACACTCATGGGGTCCCACCTTTTATTCTCCAATTATACCTAATTTAAAATTCATGCATGGTTCCAACTTGGCCTATATTGCCTTCTAACCTATACCAAGTATTCATACATCTATGTATTTTTGTACGAGGTATTGGCTGCATGATATTGTGGCAAAGTAACATGTACTTGATACTTTAGGGTCTATATAGGGCGCCCCTACGGACCAGAGCCACACATCATTTTGTCTGTGATAGAGAAACTCTTTTCATAGAGAAATTATGACACTTTTATACTACGACTATCCCTCTGTTATGCTTTCCCCCAACCCCTTGTTGCCGTCCTGTACCATTTCTAAATATTCATTTCCTTTTTTCGCCTACCCTGTGGTGGGGAAAGAGAATGCTACCACCAAGTCTTTCCACTCAAGTCGTAAAAGGCGACAAAAAACGGGACAGGGGATGGGATTAGGAGTCCTGCTACCTGTAGCCCCAAAAGGGGACATTCCTAAAAAAAAAAAAAGTAAAGGCATAAGAGGGTCTGGGAGTTTTCCAACCAGTACCCTAAGGTTTGGGTCTTTTAATGTGCGTGGATGGATGTGGTAAAAGGGAAGAGATAGGCAGTATGTTTGCGAGAAGATGGATGTGCTGGCTTTGAGTGAAACTAAAATGAAAGGAAAGGGCAACTGTGAGTTTGGGAGTGTAGCTGGGAGGTACTCAGGAGTGAAGAGGGGACGAGGGAGAGCAGGGGTGGCTGTACTAGTAAGTGAAGAGATAAGTGTGTAGTAGAGTGGAAGGAGGTTTCATCAAGGTTGATGTGGATGAAAGTCAAACTGGGAAGGGGGATGTGGGTTTTGTAAGTGCGTATGGGCCTGGTAGTGAGAAGAACTTAAAGGAAAGGGAGGCTTTTTGGGTAGATATAAATGAGTGCATAGAGGGATTAGGGAGAAATGTCAATGTAGCTGTATTGGGAGACCTTAATGCTAGGGTAGAAAATTAACTAATAGACGGAGTGATTGGGAAGTATGGAGTTCCAGGTAAAAAATGTAGTGGAGAATTGATGGTGGAGATGTGTCTTGAAAGAGAGTTGATGATAGCAAATACAGTGTTTAGGAAGAAAGTCAAGCATAAGTACACATGGGAGAGGGTGGTGGATGGAAGGGTGGCAGATAGAGCATTAATGGACTACAGTATATAGTGGTGACCAGGAGTAAGGTAGGAAGAGTTAAGGATGTACATGTTCTAAGGAGAGAGAGTGGGGGAATATCAGATCATTTTCTGGTGGAAGGTAAAATGAGAGTGGAGAATAGGTGGAGAAAGAGGAAAAGTGCAGAAGGTAGGGAGGTACTTAGAGCGAACTGCTTAAATGAGCGAAAAAAGGAGTGAGTATAAGAAGAAGCTGAAAGAGGAGTGGGAGGTAGTGAAGGATAGAGTAGAACTAGGAGTGGAGGGGGAATGGGGATGGTTCAAGGAGGGAGTCATAAGGAGTGCAAAGATGGCGTGTGGAACAAGGAGGGCGGGAGGAAATAGAAGGAAGGGTAGCGAGTGGTAGGATGAGGAAGCAATGAAAGGCATAGAAGAGAAGCAGGCATTCATAGATTGGCTACAAATTAGGATGAGGGAATCATATGTGAGGTACACAGTAAAGAAAAGGGAAGTTAAGCATAAGATAAAGGAAACAAAGAGGAGAGCAGATGTGAAATGGGGTAAGAGTACGACAGAAAATTTTGAAAGTAATAAAAAGATGTTTTGGAGGGAAATTAAAAGAGAAAGAGACGAATCAAATAGAGAAGAAAAGGTAAAAGGTGCAGAAGGGAAAGGTAGTTGTAGTGGGAAGCGCTAAGAAATTGAGAGTGATGAGTGAGGAAAATGAAGGAGAAATAGGGAAGGATGAAGTGAAAGCAGCTGTTAAGATAATGAGAGCAAGTAAGGCACCTGGTGGACTGGCTGGTGAGGTTATTTAATGTCTGTTTAAGAGAGGGTAGAGTGCCGGAGGACTGGAGGAGTGCCTGTATAGTTCCATTTTACAAGGGAAAGGGGGACAAGTGTGAGTGTAGTAGTTTCAGAGGGATCAGCTTGTTGAGTGTAGTAGTTTCAGAGGGATCAGCTTGTTGAGTGTAGTTGGGAAGGCTTATGGGAGGGTCTTGATTGAGAGAATTAGGAGAGGAACAGAGGGAGTTTATTGGTGAGGAACAGTGTGGGTTTAGGAGAGGTAGGGGTTGTGTAGATCAGATTTTTGTGGTAAAACAGATATGTGAGAAAGATATAGGAAAAGGTAAGGATGTTTTTTGGGCTTTTATGGATCTGGAAAAGGCTTAAGACAGGGTAGAGAGGAAGGCACTGTGGGATGTATTGCAGATATATGGGATAGGAGGAAAGCTGTTAAGAGCAGTCAAGAGTTTTTACAGTAGTAGAGCTTGTGTTAGGATTAGAAATGGAAAGAGTGAATGGTTTCAGGTAAAGGTGGGACTTCATCAGGGATGTGTCATTTTGTCCTGGCTGTCCAATCTTTACATGGATGGGGTGGTGCAAGAGGTGAATGCAAGGGTAGTGGGTCAGGGGTTGGAGATGATTAAAGAAAATGGAGAAAAGTGGGAGGTGAGCCAGTTGTTGTTTGCTGATGACACTGTGCTTGTAGCAGGATCAGAGGAGGGATTGAAGAAGTTAGTGAGAGTTTGAGGTGTGTGAAAGAAGGAAGCTGAAAATAAATGTGGGCAAAAGTAAGGTGATGAGATGTACAAGGGGAGAGAGTGACAGCAGGCTGGAAGTGAGCATTAAGGGTGAAAGACGGGAGGAAATGGATAGTTTTAGATACTTGGGTGCTAATGTGGCAGGTAAGGGAGGAGTGGGAGTGGAGATAGAATGTAGGTTGAGAGAGGCAAGTAAATGCCTTGGTGGATTAAAAAGTGTAATGAGAAATAGACATCTAGGAATGGATGCTAAGAGGTTATATGAAGGAGTGATTGTGCCAACAGCACTGTATGGGGCAGAAACATGGAACATAAGAGAGGAAGAGAGGAGTTTGAATGTGTCTGAGATGAAATGTCTGAGAAGTATGATGGGGTTACTAGGCTAGAGTGAGAAATGAGGAGGTGAGGAGAACAGGGGTGGAAAGGGAGCCACAAAACTGATTCCAAAAATAAATCATATGAAAATAGACTAAAACATATGAATCTGTTTTCCCTAAAAAAGCGTAAACTCAGAGGTGACTTGATACAGGTCTTTAAAATTCTAGAGGGAATTGACATCAAAAGTGACAAAATTTTCACATTGAATGAGAATCAGACAAGAAACAATGATCTCAAACTGTCCAGAAATAGATTCAATTTGAAAAAGGATAGAAACAACTTTGCCAACCATGTAGTTAATGAATGGAATAAACTTCCTGCACAGGTAGTGCAATGTAGTTCAGTTCAAAGCTTTAAGAATCATTAGATAAACACCTAAGCAAGATGCTGTAGTGATTATAATTTATTTTATATAATTTGTTTTTGTTTTGTTATCATTTGTCCGTTTGATTCTCATTTATTATTAGTTATATGTCAATTTCTTATTTACTATTCATTTATGTATTTCATTTATCTACATTATTATAGTTTTTATTAATTTACTATTATGATTTTTTTTGCATCCGACCTAAATATGGACCAAAAGGTCTCCTGTCGGCATGCTCCGCCTTTGTAATCCTTTGTAAGAGTATTAGGATGGTTTGGACACATGGAAAGAATGAGTGAAGAAAGATCAGTGAAAGAAGTGTGGAAGGCAGAGGTGGAAGGAGTGAATATGAGAGGGCATCCTAGGATAAGATGGATGGATGGGGTGAAAGGGGCATTACAAAAAAAAGGAATGTCTGTGGAGGAAGGATGGGAGAGGACAGAAGATAGGGGTGAATGGAGAGGGGTTGTGTATAGATGATGCTGTGATGCATGAGGGGGAGTGAGTGGGGGATGGGGGGTGAGGAAGTATGTGTGAGAAAAAACAAAAAAATTGACACAGCCCAAAGGGATGTCTCCCTGTCTTCTCCATTTCTGCATGAGGGGACGGAGAGGGGGGTTGCCGAATTTATGAAGCAGCCTTGCTGTGGATGTGCTGTCTTGCGACACTGCTTCTGACCCAGGACAGTGGACAGGATGCAGGGATGACCCATCATCCAGGAGGTGCCAAGATAAGAGGGAGGAGGGGAGTGGAATATATAGGAAATTGAATGGGTAGGAGTGGTTTCTATGCCTTTTTCTTTTTGGCTACCCCCCCTACCCCGTGTAGGGGGGAAAAAAGCCTTTGGTATATGTATGTATTTACCTAGTTGTAATATACGGGAGGGGAGCTATGCTCGTGGTGACCCGTCTTTGTATCTCTCCGCATCAAGTTTTATCTTAAAATCTTGTATAGTGTTAGCACATACTGTTTTGTTGTCTAATTTGTTCCATATATTTATCGCTCTGTGTGGGAAACTGTTCCTTTTCAAGTTTTTTCTATAACTATCCTTTTTCATTTTTTTTCCGTGTCCTCTTGTTTTACCGTTGTCCCACATTAATAGGTCATTCCTGTCTAAAACTTCCATTCCTTTCATTATTCTGTAGATAGTTAGCAAATCTCCTCTTTCTCTTCTTTGTTCCAGAGTTGGTAGGTTCAATTTGGATAGTCTTTGCTCATATGTTAGTTCGGCGAGTGTCGGTGCTAGTTTTGTTGTCGCTCTTTGTAATCTTTCTAGTTTCTTAATATTCTTTTTGGTACTGGGTGTCCAAAGTGATGCTGCGTACTCGAGTTTTGGTCTTATTAGTGTAGTAAGTATTTTCCTTATCATTTATTCGTCCATATAGGTATATTAGGCTCTGTGCGATTGCAGGTGGGTTCAAGGATTCTTGCACAGACCTTGTATATTTATTTTCCTGTGCAGCTCTATGGGAAGAATTTGCGTTTCTAAGCATGTTCTATTGGTGTTGTTTTAATGCAGTTATTCTTAGGCTTCATTTTGTGTTTATGCAAGTTATCTTTTTTTCTTAGTTTTTGGATACATAGTACATATACCTTTCTAAGTTGTTTATAAAAAATGATTAATGTATCTACTATTCAAATCCCTGGGATGTTTTATGTTGCCATGGCTGTTCAATCCGTACTATAGATGCAACTCAAAAAAGTTTTTTTTTTTATATAAAAAATATATATATATATATATATATTTTTTGTTTTATGCAGCTCCTGCCACTTATCCACCACTACTACAACCACAGCCATCAACCAGCAGGGATTCTACTGCTTCAAGCAACATCCCTACTTTCCAGCTTGAGTCAGATGATTCAGAAATGGAATATTCTGAGGGCTCAACTGATGAACCGCCCAGCCCCGGCAGCCAGCCCCAGATTTCCCCATCTGATATAAAGGAGCCTGAAGAGGAACAGCAGGAACCGCAGGACTTAGATTGAGGGAGTCAGAAGTTCAGAGCCTACTATATCTACAATGTCTGAGTCTGATGCCTTTTCCTAGGAACTTCCCCCCAACCTCCAGGGTATGGCCATGACAGAAGGCTCCATTTGCTCCTATCCTTGCACTCTCTTCTTGCTTTTTCCAGGCCCATAGACTATGATTAATTTGTGCAAACCTTATTGTATATCCTATTTCATGTGTGTTTAACCATTCATGACAAGGAAATTTGGAGTGTTTAATCTTTGAAGATTATACTAAGAGTAAATTTTGTAAGGTAGCCATATTGGCCAATATACACTTGTTGCAGCATCCGAGTCCTGACTAAAAAGGTCAATTACTAGTTTATTTTTATACTGTGTCCGATGTCTCTTTGGATAAGGTAGATATGCATATGTGGAGGAATGAATCAAGTACTTACACCTGTTTTCATATACTTGATATTTAATATCTGTACAAATTTGGATGTGTAAAAAAAAAAAAAAAATAATAATAATAATAATAATAATAATTTGCGATTAAAAAAAAAAACTTTTTTTTTTGCATCACTAATCTATACGTGGATGGGGTGGTGCAAGAGGTGAATGCAAGGGTAGTGGGTCAGGGGTTGGAGATGGTTAAAGTAAATGGAGGAAAGTGGGAAATAAGCCAGTTGTTGTTGTTGAAGTTAGTGACAGTTTGAGAGGGTGTGTGAAAAAAGGAAGCTGAAGATAAATGTAGGCAAAAGTAAGGTGATGAGATGTACAAGGGGAGAGAGTGACAGCAGGCTAGAAGTGAACATTAAGGGAGAGTGACTGGAGGAAGTGGATAGTTTTAGATACTTGGGTGTGAATGTGGCAGGAAAGGGAGGAATGGGGGTGGAGGTAGAATGTAGATTGAGAGAAGCAAGTAAATGCCTTGGTGGATTAAAAAGTGTAATGAGATGTACAATGGGAGAGAGTGACAGCAGGTTAGAAGTGAGCATTAAGGGAGAGTGACTGGAGGAAGTGGATAGTTTTAGATACTTGGGTGTGAATGTGGCAGGAAAGGGAGGAGTGGGGATGGAGGTAGAATGTAGATTGAGAGAAGCAAGTAAATGCCTTGGTGGATTAAAAAATATAATGAGAAATAGGCATCTGGGAATGGATGCTAATAGGTTATATGAAGGAGTGATTGTACCAACAGCACTGTATGGGGCAGAAACATGGAACATAAGAGAGGGAGAGAGGAGTTTGAATGTGCTTGAGATGAAATGTCTGAGAAGTATGATAGGGGTTATTAGGCTAGATAGAGTGAGAAATGAGGTGAGGAAAACAGGGGTGGAAAGGGAGTTGGGAGATAGGGTTGATGAAAGAGTATTAGGATGGTTTGGACACATGTAAAGAATGAGTGAAGAAAGATTAGTAAAAGAGGTGAGGAAGGCAGAAGTGGAAGGAGTGAATACGAGGGGACATCCTACGATGAGATGGATAGATGGGGTAAAAGGGGCATTACGAAAGAGGAATGTCTGTTGAGGAAGGACGGGAGAGGACAGAAGATAGGGGTGAATGGATGCTGTGATGTTTGAGGGGGAGTGGGTGGGGGATGAGGAAGTATGTGTGAGAAATATTTTGACACAACCCGAAGGGATTTCTCCCTGTCTTCTGTTTTTCTTCATGAGGGGACAGAGAGGAGGGGGTTCGTCAAATTAATGAAGCAGTTTTACTGTGGATGTGCTGTGTCTTGCAACACTGCTTCTGACCAGGGTAGTGGACAAGATGCAGGGATGACCCATCATCCAGGAAGTGCCAAGATGAGAGGAAGGGAGGAGGGTGGAGGGGAGTAGAGTATGTAGGGGATGGAATGGGTGGGAGTGGTTTCTATGCCTTTTTCCTTTTGGCTACCCCCCATGTAAGGGGGAAAAAGCCTTTGGTATATGTATGTACTATTCAAATCCTGTACTAACAACTATCCCATGATTAGTTTCATATCTTCAATAAGAGAATTTTGTGTTAACACTTATAATTAATAATTGTTGTCTCATGTTTCAGATAGAAAACCCCAACTACATGGCAGAACACCCATGTGGAGAATATTACAAGTTCCAAAAAAAATTCCCATCCCTTTTAATGCATAATTCTGACTGTATAAGTTTAATCTAGGTGACTGCCCCACTGAGTTCATTCTGGGATACTCTTCTAAATAACAACATTCTCATTAGCATAAAACATACCTGTGACTGGCAGGGATTCATCGAACTCTGAAAAGTACAACGGCATCACAAGGCATCATGTGTTTTTGTAAATTATCTGAACTCCAATATTAGTTTAAATATTCTAATAAAATTGAGCAATTTTCCTCATCTTTGTTCTGGTGGTGGTGATGTCATGGGGGATGGGTATAGGAATGGAGGGAAGGATGAAGGTACATATTGAGGGGAGACTGGTTCTCTCATAGAACACATCCCCTCACTCTCATGTAGCACATGCATTTGCACTTCACATATGGTTTATACGAGGTCTGTGAATGGGACAAATTTCATATCACTCCCCAATCAGGAATCACAAACACTTCTGTTCAGCTTCAAATCAGGTCTTGAACTACGTAAAAAGGGATCAGATGTCGCACCGAACTCCTAGCAAAATTTGACCTCTCATTGCCAAAGGTTTATGGGAGGTACAACTTCACTTAACTGAACTGAAAATGTTGTATGATACATATAGATAATCCCAATATATGGGAATTAGAGATGGGTAAGACACCAGAACCAATACTCAAGATGAAGAATTCACCAGGTGGTAAATAAAAGATTAATAATGAATATTATGCATAACTCTACAATACTGGAGAGGGTAGTCAACCATGCTTGGTCCTATGGCCTTGAGTCCATTACATGATGTTTTATATAGTGTTTTCATATATAGGAGCAAAATGATAGGCCACTATCTAAATTGAAAAAGTAAAGTTGTATAATTTGTTGTACAGGGTCTAACAGATAAATCTGTACAACTTCTTATCACATGTTTTAAGATTAATATCTCGGGTTATAATAAACAGAGAGTTATGAAATTTTCAGTATATTTAGAAAAAGCAATAATAACAATGATTTAATTAAATGTAACAACCTTCAGCTGTTATGACACTTTCAACTCTTTTACGAAACTTGGATACAGCGTTGATGATCTCGACTTTGATAATGAACCCACAGCCTTCTTGATGTCTGTCTTCAGGGTTGTTATACTTCTGTGTGGCTTGTCACATGCCTTGGCCTCAATTCGCGCCCAAAAATAATAATCTAAAGGGTTTAGGTCTGGCAAATTTGAGGGCCACAACTCTTTGTTCCAGAACTGCACATTTGACCCTTCGAGAAGGTTGGTGGTCCTCTTCGCTGTGTGGGCTGGAGCCGAGTCTTGTTGGAAGACAAACTGGTTGCCACTAGCCTTATCTTTCATCCAGGGTATTATTTTCTCTTCTAGAACTTTGCAATAGACAACGGCATTGACTTTCTCCTTGTTGTTGAAGAAGTGAGTGAAGACGTCCCCCTCAGTTGACACCACACAGAGCACCATGACACTTGCTGGTTTCTTCGTCGTTGTCTTGTGTTGAACCTCTGAGGATGAGGAGGCTATCCAGCGATCATTCCGCTTATTGAAAGTCGCATCAACTGTGAAAATCTTCT
Organism: Oratosquilla oratoria; assembly: GCF_046742065.1. Lineage (NCBI taxonomy): Eukaryota > Metazoa > Arthropoda > Malacostraca > Stomatopoda > Squillidae > Oratosquilla > Oratosquilla oratoria. Next base: position 44,010,137 of record NC_134792.1, on the reverse strand, counting down.
CGTCGGAAAAAAACTTGATGACTGAGCCATTCGACTTCATCCAGTTCAACAGCTTTTGGCACCTGGTCAAGCGGATTTCTTTCATTTTTCGTGTCAAAAGATGTCTTTTTCCTTGTGAGAATGAGGTTAATCCCAATTTCTTTAATGCTCTGTGAATTGTCATTGTGCTGACACCTCTCTTCTTTGCCAATGTCGATAATGGTAAGGCTGGATTTGCATTGACACTTCTCTTGAGACCAGCTAAAAAGCGAGGTGTTAGAATTCTGCCCCTTCTGGGCTTGTGAGCAGCTCGTTGGTCTTCGCCGGTCTCATCAAAACGTTTACAAACATCGTAAACAGTTTGTCTGGAGTATTTTAGCATCCTTATTATGGCACTAGGAGTGTGACCCACGCGACGAAGTTCGCATATGGCTGAACGTTTGGCTTGTTCCATTGCTTAATGTTTATTGCACCGGTGCTAGTATACAACTGGCTAAATTATTAGACAAATGGAAGTATCTGGAAACAATCAGAATTGCCATATGTTACTTTTTAAGTGCTTAAAACCTCTTCAAAGTTTGTACGGATTTATCTGTTAGACCCTGTACATGCTTTCATATACTAAGTATTCTTGAATACAGGTAGAGCTTGATATGCTTAATTGCTGTATCTCAATCTTAATCCTATTTCTACAGCTATGAATTCACTAAAATAACTGAGGTTGTAACCACAGATGCTTATATTAACCCCTTACCCAGCAAGGATGAGTGAACTCATCTTCATCCAATTTTCTTTTTTCAGAGTGTGACGAGTAAACTCAAACATAATGTTTCAAAAACAGGCACAGACAAGTATAATAATTGAATTAAGACCCTTCTTGGCCATCAACTAGTATACTCAGTGAATTGTACGTCTGGTAGCTGTGTCTCTTCCGCCTTGGAATGCATTTGTTAGTGATAAGATATCAGTCAAAGGAAGTAGATTCATAGCTTTTGAGCACAAACATATTTTTTTAATAAATTATGCCCAGATGTCGAGCTCAGAAGATAAGAATGAATATGAAGGTTCAATTAGAGGCTTGGATATATCAGATGAGAGTACAAGTTCATCTGACGATGGCTATTCTCTCTCAAGTGAGGAGGAGGAGGAGGATGATTCATGACATTGGTGTCGACATGTGTTCAAACAAAATATGCTTCCTCCACCACATTTCTCATTCACTGGAAATCCCAAATTATCAATTGTAAAATAAGATACAAATAAATATATAAATAAATAAATAATAAATATGATTATAAATAAAATTAAATAAATGTAATTTCTCTTTACTTTTGATTCCAATGTTGGGAAAAAAGACAATAAAAAAAAGGGAAGAAGTGTTCTTATTTTTGCCAGAAATGGTATCTTCAAAATAAAATTTCAAGTAAACCATTGGCAATAGATAAAAATAAAAGTTATTTCCATAACCAGCATGAAAAATACTATAAAAAGAAGCAATAAAAAAATTCATTTCAAATTAAACATTTCATATCGTTGGCTAACGGGTTAATTTGTAAGAATAGCTTATTTACTCTAAAAACACCTCTGTCAGGATTTATTACTGACACCCTCCGGGCGACAAAGGAGCACGTCTGATCACAGTTGTGCATTGTCAATCAGGGATTATGTTAACTGAATTGCCTTTCAGGCTGCTTGTCTCATAGATGTCAGGAATAAATCCCAGCAGAGGCATTTTTAAAGTAAATAAGCTATTCTTACAGTAGAGCCATTATGATTACCTCAGTTACTTTACTAAATTCATAGCTATTGAATTATGATTAAGATTGAGATATAGCAATTAAGCATATCAAGCTGTATGAAATTGTATTCTAGAATGCTTAGTATATGGAAGCATAAATTATACAACTTTACTTTTTCTATTTTGATAAAGTGGCCTATCATTTTCTGTTTACATATATAAAAATGTTATATAAAACATTATGTAATGGACTCGAGGCCATAGGACCAAGCATGGTCGACTACCCTCTCCAGGAATGTAGAGTTATGTGTCATTTTCATTATTAATCTTTTATCTACCACCTGGTGACTTCTTCATCTTGAGTATTGGTTCTGGTGTCTTACCCATTTCTAGCTCCCATATATGGGGATTATCTATTATATGTATCATACATACCTTTCACTTCAGTTAAGGTAAAGTTGTTCCTCCCACAGACCTTTGGCAATGAGAGGTCTAAGGTCACTAAGTGTTCAGCACAACATCTGACCCCTTTTTACATGGTTCAAGATCTGATTTGAAACCGAACAGAAGTGTTTGTGATTCCTGATTGGGGAGTGATATAAAATTTGTCCCATTCACAGACCTATAAACCCTATTGTGTGAAGTGCAAATGCAACAAGGTGTATGCTAAACAAAAGTGAGGGGACATTCTATGAGAAAACCCGTCTCCTCTAAATACATACCATCATCTTTCCCTCCATTTCCATACCTATCTTCCATGCCATGCCCAAAGTCAACACACACATCACCAGCACAAAGATTAAGAAAATCACCAAGTGGCCCCAAGGCCATGGTAAGTTATAATACCATATTTTACTGAAATATTCAAACAAATATTGGAGTTCGGATTATTTACAAAGGAAAATGATGCTTTGTAATCCCATTGTATTTTTCAGGGTTCAATCACAGGTATGTAATTTTATGCTTCCAATTTGAAGATTGTAATTCACAGGAGTATCCCAGAATTAACTCAGTGGGGTGATCACCTAGATTAAACTTACACCATCAGCATTACATATTAAAAGGGACAAGATAATTTGTCGGAAGTCATAATATTCTCCACAGATTGCATACACCTAAAAATTTTAAGCTGGTCCTTCATACTGGATTACCTGTGGATTGTGAGCACTACAACATTCACTGCTTAACCACTTCAGTACAATGACACCTACATAGGTGTCATGAGGTGCAAGTGGGTACACAAGGATGCCGGCATCAGTGTCTTGATTATATATATTTTTTGTAGTTGTACACAAGTTACCCCCAGATTCTGTGAACTGGTTTGATCACATTTTCTGTTTTCATTATTACTCAGAGTAAAAGAGAACGAGTAATACAGCAGTGACTTTATATTTTGTAATGTAAGTATTATGATGCATCATTCATATGGCAGCTGATGCTGCGCAGGAGAATTTGACTCCTACTGAAGCAGTTAAGCAAAACTACATTGTTATTACCAATTTAATTGATCTACTTATTATTACCATTTTAATTGTCTAAAAAGGGGAAGTACAGTGATGGTGGACTGGCTGGTGAGGTTATTTATTGTTTGTCTAAAAGAGGGTAGAGTGCCAGAGGACTGGAGGAGTGCCTGTATAGTTCCACTTTACAAAGGAAAAGTGGACAAGTGTGAATGAAGTAGTTTCAGAGGGATCAGTATGTTGAGTGTAGTTGGGAAAGCTTATGGGAGGGTTTTGATGGAGAGGATTAGAAGAGGACCAGAGGGAGTAATTGGTGAAGAACAGTGTGGGTTTAGGACAGGTAGGGGTTGCGTGGATCAGATTTTTGTGTTAAGGCTTTAGGAAAATGTAGGGATGTTTTTTGGGCCTTTATAGGTTTGGAAAAGGCTTATGACAAGGTAGACAGGAAGGCATTGTGGGAGGTAGTGCAGATATATGGGATAGGAGGAAAGCTGTTAAGAACAGTCAAGAGTTTTTATGAGTAGTAAAGCCAGAATTAGAAATGGAGGGTGGTTCAAGATAAAGGTGGAACTTTGCAGGGGTGTGTTGTGTCACCTTAGCTGTTCAATTTATACATGGATTGGGTGGTGCAAGAGGTAAATGTAAGGATAATGGGTCGGAGACTGGAGATGGTTAAAAAAAATGGTGAAAAGTGGGAGATAAACCAGTTGTTGTTTGCTGACAACACTGCACTTGTGGCAGGATCAGAAGAAGGATTAAGGAAGTTAGTGATGGTGTTTGAATGTGTGTGAAAGAAGGAAGTTGAAGATAAGTAAGGGTAAAAGTAAGGTGATTAGATGTACAAAGGGAGAGGATGGCAGCAAATTGAAAGAGTATTAAGGGAGACTGGAAGACGTGGATAGCTTTAGACACTGGTCCAAATGTGGCAGGAAAGGGAGGAGTGGAGCTGGAGGTAGAATGTAGATTGGGAGAAGCAAGTAAATGTCTTGGGGGGATTAAAAAGCGTAACAAGAAATAGACATTTGGGAATGGATGCTAAGAGGAGATTGTATGAAGGAGTGATTGTGCCAACAGCACTGTGTGGGGCAAAAACATGAAACATAAGAGAGGAAAAGTTTAAATATGTTTGAGATGAAATGCCTGAGAAATAAGGTAGGGGTTACTAGGCTGGATAGAGTGAAAAATGAAGAAGAGAGCAGGGATGAAGTGGGAATTAGAAGATAGGGATGATGAGTGAAGAGGTGTAAAAGGCAGATGTGGAGGGAGTGAACATGAGGGGGGGTACCAAGGATGAGACAGATGGATGAGGTACAAAGGGCTTTGGGAAAGAGGAATGTCTGTTGAGGAAAGGAGAAGATAGGGGTGAGTGGAGAATGGTTGTGTATGGATGATGCTGTGATGCATGGGAGTGGGTGGGGGATGAGGGTACATGTGAATGATATTTTGATGCAGCCTAAAGGGATTTCTCCCACTCTTCTCTTTTTCTGCACTTGAGGATGGATGGGGGGGGGGGGTTGCCAAGCAAATGAGGCAGCCTTGCTGTGGATGTACTACGTCTTGCTACATTGCTTCTGATCCAGGACAGTGGGAGAGATACAGGGATGACCCATAATTCAGGAGGAAAGAGAGAGGGTGGGGTGGTGAATGGGAATGGAGTATAATGGGTATGAAATGGGTGGGGATGGATTTATGCCTTTGTCTTTTTCTACCTTCCTTGTACGGGGGGAAAAAGCCATTGGTATAAATATGTAAACAAATATTGCATTCAGAAAAATAAATAATATACTGGTTATCTGCCAGTTATTTACACTTCAAGAAGTTTGGCAGTTTATAGGTCAACCATATTTACCTAACATTACCATGGATAACAAAATCAAATGTAGTACAATAAGCTATCACTGACATGTTGTGGTAAATTGAGATTAATTGTCTTATTATTAGTTTTATATACATGTAGATGGTGTTAAAGAATTGTATACTGGTGCTGTAGATTCCTTATATATGTGATTCTCATATGTTTTATACTTTGTAATAGGTTTAGATCCTATACAGCACTTTGAGTCGTGTGTATCTAATTGAATCCTATGTAGACATCTTTTGTTTATGTCAAGTTATTGATACGAAGACGTTCTAGACGTCGCTTGTTTGTTTACATCCGCTTGCTATTAAACTCAAGAAAGCAAGACCCCGTTTTGCGACTTTCCTCACCAACACAATGCTACACATGTTACATGTGGGGAAAATGAATTAATCTTAGGGATTAATGATAATATTGGTACTGGATTTATAGAAAGGGCCAATAATAAATTAGAAAATAAATTGGAAACCTATAAATGGCTATAATTCTCTCTAATCCATACATATGAGGATGATTACGATGAGAGATTAGCTAGCCACTTAAAGTTCGTTGAAGAAATCCAGGACTAATGAGTGCAGGTGGATAAACATGTCACACCCCAAGGGACACAACCAAACTCCCCTCTCTCAACCTGCAAGTCCTGACCATCTAGGTTTTAGAGTAAAACTCCCCGACATCAAATTGGCAGAATTCTATGGAAATCATTTATAGTGGACCCAATTCTGGGACCAGTTCAATTCAATGGTACACAAAAAGTCAGACATTGATATCACCAAATTCACCTACCTCAACGGAAAAAGGGCCCAGCTAGGGAATACCTTACATGACTTAAAAGACAAGCCTCCAATTATAAAAGCACAGTCACATCCTTAACCAACAATATGGGGACAAGATGAAAGTTACTCGAACCCTGATAAGGAAACTTATTCAGCTTGAAATATGAAAGCATAACAAGCAATATGCACTAAGCTTCAAGTTGAAAATAGAAAATAACCTAATGCAGTTGGAACATGATCCATATGTAGATATACCTAGTGGCAATTGGTTGATTGAGGAATTATTCCTACTGAAATTTCCAAGTGAATTAAGTACATGGTTCTAGGACTTAATACCCTAGTAGATTATGTGTGTGCAGACAACGCTCTAGGGAATAACTTATCAAACAGTAAGCCAAAAGGAAGCCACACTAACAAAATCAATAACTACACATCCTGATGGTATTAACCAAGTTCCAAAATGCAACAACACAGCAGCATCAATAGGAACTTATTCAACCACTGTAGGCTGGAAGTCATGTTTCTTTTGTAAACAAGATCATAAAACTTATGATTGTACATGATACAACACACTCCCAGCCAGAAAGGATAAAGTTGACAAAATGAATAGATGTCAAAAGTTCACCAAGACACATGACTCAAATGAACATGCTACAGTACTGTACTTCGAGAATGCCCTCACTGTCAAAAGGGAAAACATCACTCCTTTCTGTGTGTAAGCAACCTATCAAGCAAACAAAAACTCTAATGTTGTTAATGTTTCTAAAGCTAATAGTAGCAATCAAAATCATCAATATGGTGACTCCATTGAAATGACTGGAAAGTCCAAACCCAAGCCTAAAATAAATGATGACTTCAGATTTTAGTAACTCATAAAATCCTAAACCTGCCACATAGGTTATGTTGGTAATCTCTGACAAAAGGCCTGGACCATATTATGGTGTTGCAATGCCTACAGCAACAGTGATGGTCTGTTCAAGGGCTGGAAAGGTAGAAAGAACACAAGCATTTTTTGACCAAGACTCAAAGATCCTTTACACTTAGAGATTTACATACATACATACATATACCAAAGGGTTTTTTCCCCCTTACAAGGGAGGTGGCCAAAAAACAAAAGCATAAAAACCACTCCCTCTACCCTCAATCTTATCTTGGCACCTCCTGGATGACGGGTCATCCCTGCATCTTGTCCACTGCCCTGGGTCAGAAGCAGTGACTCAAGACACAGCACATCCACAGCAAGGCCGCTTCATTAAATCGTCCCCTCATGCAGAAAAGGAGAAGACGGGGAGAAATCCCTTCGGACTGCATCAATTTTTTTCTCATGCATCACATCATCAACCATATACAAACATTTTCCATTCACCCTTGTCTTCTGTCCTCTCCCATCCTTCCTCAACAGACATTCCCCTCTTCCCCAAAGCCCCTTTCACCCCCTCCATCCATCTCATCCTAGGTCGCCCCCTCATGTTCACTCCCTCCACATCTGACTTCCATACCTCTTTTACTAGTCTTTCTTCACTCATTCTTTCCATGTGTCCAAACCATCCTAATACTCTTTCATTCACCCCATCTCCCAACTCCCTTACCACCTCTGTTCTCCTCCTCACCTCCTCATTTCTCACTATCCAGCCTAGTAACCCCCCATCATACTTCTCAGACACCTTATCTCAAACACATTCAAACTTCTTCTCTCTTCCTCTATTATGTTCCATGTTTCTGCCCCATACAGTGCTGTTGGCACAATCACTCCTTCATACAATCTCCTCTTAGCACCCATTCCCAAATGTCTATTCCTCATTACACTTTTTAATCCATCAAAGCATTGACTCACTTCTCTCAATCTACATTCTACCTCCACCTCCACTCCTCCCTTTCCTGCCACATTCACACCCAAGTATCTAAAACTATCCACTTCCTCCAGTCACTCTACCTTAATGCTCACTTCCAGTCTGCTGCCACTTTCACCCCTTGTACATCTCATCACCTTACTTTTACCCACATTTATCTTCAACTTTCTTCTTTCACACACTCTCCCAAACTGTCACTAACTTCCTTAATCCCTCCTCTGATCCTGCTACAAGTGCAGTGTTGTCCTGCTAATAGCAGTGTCACCTCCCACTTCTCTCCATTTTCTTTAACCATCTCTAAAAACTCAGAGATTTAGCTAATAAATTAGCTTAAATCTATAACCAGCATGAACATGATTTTAGAATGCTTTGATAGGCAAGGAAGACAGAAGAATCATGAAATGGTGAAACTTGGTACTGTCTTAGGCAGACACAAGAAGAAAATCACAATGGCTGTAGTGGAAGAAATGCCCAAACAGAAAACTACTCCAGGTTTGCTGGCAACTGCCAATAAATTAAAGCAACTGAGCATTCAACTGGGAGATAAGAATAATATTCAACTGGGAGATAAGAATAATATTCAACTATTAATAGGAACAGATTTCATTGGACATTTCCTGTACAGAACAACTACTACGAACAAAGTAGATATTATGCAGTCCCCAGGTAGGCACTTGATCTATGGTATCATACCTGACCAGTGATGAGACTCCTACATCCTGCTCGGTCAATCTGTTTACAAAGGATTACAAAGGCAGAGCATGCTGACAGGAGACCTTTCGGTCCATATCTAGGTCAGATGCGAAAAAAATCATAATGATAAATAAATAAATAAATGAATAAATAGAAAATTATAATGTAATAAATAAAATACATGAATAAATGCATAGGTATAGTTAAATAATAAACAAACAGGTAAAAAGTAAATAATAAATTGAAATAACTAATAATACACGAGAATCAAGCAAATTATAATAGACAAATGATAACAAAACAAATAATGTAAAATAAATGATAGTCATTACAGCATCTTGCTTAGGTGTTTATCTAAATGATTCTTAAAGCTTTGAACTGAACTACATTCCACTGCCTCTGCAGGAAGTTTATTCCAGTCAATAACTACACGGTTGGCAAAGTTGTTTCTACCCACTTCCAAATTAAATCTATTTCCAGACAGTTGGAGACTTATTTCTTGTCTGATTCGCATTTAGTGTGAAAATTTTGTCACTTTTGATGTTAATTCCCTTTATAATCTTAAAGACCTGTATCAAGTCACCTCTGAGTCTACGTTTCTTTAAGGAAAACAGATTCATATGTTTAGTCAATTTTCATGCAATTTATTTTTGATATTTGGAATCAGTTTTGTGGCTTGCTGTTGTACTTTTTTCAATCTGTCAATGTCTGAGATTCAGTGACCAGGTGGAAACAAAGGATTACAAAGGCGGAGCATGCCGACAGGAGACCTTTTGATCCATATCTAGGTCGGATGCGAAAAAAGAAATCATATTAATAATGAAATAATAAATAAAAACTATAATAATGTAAACAAATAAAATACATAAATAAATGCATAGGTATAGTTGAATAATAAACAAACAGGTAAATATTAAATGAAAATCAGACAGACAAATGATAACAAAACAAAAACAAATAATATAAGATAATTATAATCATTACAGCATCTTAGGTATTTATCTAAATGATTCTTAAAGCTTCGAATTGAACTACATTGCACTACCTGTGCAGGAAGTTTATTCCATTCATTAACTACACAGTTGGCTTAGTTGTTTCTACCTACTTCCAAATTGAATCTATTTCCGGACAGTTTGAGTCCATTGTTTCTTGTCTGATTCTCATTCAATGTGAAAATTTGGTCACTTTTGATGTCAATTCCCTTTAAAATCTTAAAGACCTGTATCAAGTCACCTCTGAGTCTACGCTTTTTTAGGGAAAACAGATTCATGTGTTTTAGTCGATTTTCGTATGATTTATTTTTTATATTTGGAATCAGTTTTGTGGCTCGCCGTTGTACTTTTTCCAGTCTGTCAATGTCTTTCATGAGATTCGGTGACCATACGGAAACAGCATATTCCAAATGTGGACGAACTAACGATTTATATAGCTTGTTAATGAGTGATGGACTTTTGAAATTAAAAGATTGTGCAATCAGTCCTCGAATCTTATTTGCTTTCTCAGTGGCTGAAATATACTGCTTGGATGATTTGAGGTCGTTACTGATAATTACGCCGAGATCTTTTTCACTATTCACTTTTGTTAACGAATTTCCAAATAACTTGTAATCATACTTACTGTTATTTTTACCTACGTGCTTTACCTTGCATTTACTTGTGTTAAATTTCATTAGCCACTTTTCAGACAATTCCTGTAATTTATCTAAATCTTCTTGAATATCTAATTGGTTTGAGTGATCATTTGCCACTCCACACAGTTTTGTATCATCAGCAAATTTGGAAACAGTAGATTTTAGTCCATGGTCTATATCATTTATATATACTATGAATACAAGTGGCCCAAGAATGGAACCCTGAGGAACTCCACTTGCAACACTTTTCCATCCAGAAGTTTTTCCATTTAAAACAACTCTCTGTTTTCGACCATTCAACCAATTACTAGTCCAACCTAATAGGCTACCACTTATTCCATGCAAAGCTAATTTAGTAAGTAGTCTTTTGTGTGGGACGGTATCAAAAGCTTTTGCAAAGTCTAGATATATTAAATCTATATTGTTTCTTTTGTCATAATTCGAGATAACTGTGTTGTAGAATTCGAGTAAGTTAGTCACGCAAGAACGTTTCCGTCTGAAACCATGCTGGCTATCATTTATCAAACGGTTACTTTCTAAATGATGTTCGATAGCATCTCTGATGATAGTTTCCTTTATTTTTCCTACGGTTGAAGTCAAACTTATAGGCCTATAGTTATTTGGTTTCTTTTTGTCACCTTTTTTGACGTTAGCTAGCTTCCATTCTCTTGGGACATCTCCGGATATGATGGATTTCTTGAAAATAATTTCTAATGGAACAACAATCTCATTTTTCATTTCCTTTAAGATTCTTGGATGCCAACCATCAGGCCCTGGTGTTTTATTAACTTTGAGTTTGTCTATACACCTTTTAATTTTTTCTTTTGTTATATTTACCGTAGTAAGTTTACCCCAGACTTTTCACAGGTTTCAGTTTGGAATTCACTTTCAGGTGTTTCGTTTACGAATACCGAGCTAAAATAATTGTTTAAGATATTACACATTCCTTCATTTGAATATTCAAGTTGACCATCAGCAGATAATAGTGGACCAATGTGATTCCTAACAATCTTTTTTTCTCTAATGTAACTATAGAATTCTTTGGGATTCACTTTGGATTTATCAGCGATGTTCATTTCGTATTGTCGTTTTCTTTTCTTATTGTCTTTTTTAAATCTCTCTGTATTGATACATAACTTTCATAGTCATTAGATGCACCCGAGCACTTATATTTCTTATAAGCCTGTCTCTTTTTAGCAATACTTTTTTCAGTTTCTTTGTCGAGCCACTTTGGGCGAGCCTGATTTGGGGGACGTCTGTCCTTAAAAGGAATGTAAGTTTGAATCATCTTAGTGAGCGTATTTTGAAATATTTCCCACATCTGATCTACAGGCCTTTCGCTTAATTTTGCCTCCCAATCTGTAAGCTGAAGCTCCTGACGTAGTCCTATGAACTGAGCTTTACTGAAATCGGGTATTTTAGATACACAAATATCTATTCTAAAATTGTTTAGGAGTTTGAATCTAACTAAGTTGTGATCGCTATTTGCAACAGATTCACCGACTTCTACATCAGTTACCATGCTTTCGCGGCTAGTGATCAAAAGATCGAGTAAGTTTCCATATCTTGTGGGCTCTTTTACATGCTGAATTAAGTAATTGTCACCAAGAAAATCAATCAAGCGACTACCTATATGGCCATGTTCAAGGGTCATCCAATCAATGTCAGTAAAATTGAAATCACCCATTATCAATAAATCCCGGTTGCAGAAACTAGACGGTTCTTGAAATAACAGTTTGTCGTCTGCTAATGATAATGTCTTTGGCCTATATATTACACCTATATTCATTTTTTGTCCATTTGTTTGGGTTAACTCAACCCACAAACTATCATGTGCATCCTGTTTCACTTTCTCTAAAACACAAGCATGAACATTGTTTTTAACGTACAATAGAACACCCCCACCTTTCTTGTGGTTTCTATCCTGATGAAAGTGTTTAAATCCCGCAATATTAAATTCAGCTTCGAACTCTGTACCATTTAACCATGTCTCAGTTACTCCTATCATATCGAGATTTTCGCTTTTGACATACGCCTGTATTTCTTGAAATTTGTTCCTAATACTACGAGCATTAAAGTACATGGTTTTAAGAAACTCGTGATTATTTCTTTTTGACACATTTTGAATTTCAATATCATGTCTTATATTAGTTTTTTATTTATACCTTGCTCTATATTATTATTATGTCCTTCATTGACATTCAATGCCTCATTAACATTTCTCCTATCAAAATTAACATTTCCCCCATCACAGACATCTGGTCGATCGTGGTCATCCGATCTCTTTTGTACATTTTGTCCCCCTACGTCACCGTGATTCACGCCAGCCTCCCGTCGTTCAGTGACATTATGTCCGGCATCCCTTTCTAAAATTATATTTTGTCCTCCAGTGACATTATATCCTACCATGATATTTTTTCCTCCACTATAATTACATTCCATCGTGATCTTTTGTCTTCTACTGTCATTACATCCTATCTTGATATTTTGGCCTTCATTGACATTCTGTCCAGTATCCCTTCCAAAAATTATATTTTGTCCTTCACTGACATTATATCCTACCGTGATATTTTCTCCTCCATTATCATTACATCCTATCGTGATATTTTGTTCTCCACTATCATTACTTCCCATCGTGATCTTTTGTCCTCCACTGTCATTACATCCCATTGCAACATTTTGCCCTATGACATTACATCCTAATGTGACAATTCGTCCTCTAGCGACATTACATCCTATCATGATATTTTGGCCTTCATTGACATTCTGTCCGGTATCCCTTCCTAAAATTAGATTTTGTCCTTCACTGACATTATATCCTACCGTGATATTTTCTCCTCCATTATCATTACATCCTATCATGATATTTTGTTCTCCACTATCACTGACATTATATCCTACCTTGATATTTTCTCCTCCATTATCATTACATCCTATCGTGATATTTTGTTCTCCACTATCACTACTTCCCATCATGATCTTTTGTCCTCCAGTCATTACATCCCATTGCGACATTTTGTCCTATGACATTACATCCTAATGTGACATTTCGTCCTCTAGCGACATTACATCCTATCATGATATTTTGGCCTTCATTGACATTCTGTCCGGTATCCCTTCCTAAAATTATATTTTGTCTTTCACTGACATTATATCCTACTGTGATATTTTCTCCTCCATTATCATTACATCCTATCATGATATTTTGTTCTCCACTATCATTACTTCCCATCGTGATCTTTTGTCCTCCAGTCATTACATCCCATTGCGACATTTTGTCCTATGACATTACATCCTAATGTGACATTTCGTCCTCTAGCGACATTATATCCTAAAATTATACTTTGTCCTATACTGGCACATTGTTCTACATTAATGCTATACTCTACACTGTTTTCCCAAGTACATTCTATTTCCCCTTCCCTTTGGGCTTCTACCCTAAAAAAGGAGCTAATTCATTACAAACTCCCACAATGAGGTTTGTAAGAACATCTTTGCCTCTGTGGGTAAGGTGGATCCCATCAGAAGCGTAAAGGTCATGGCGCCTAGAAAAGAGATACCAAGGATCAAGAAAGTGGTATCCCAATTGTGTGCACAACTGCAATATCCTATCATTGATCCCTATGGCTCTACTGTTCCAACGCGAGCCTGCGTAGATCCTCGGGAGGATCCCACAGACTACGTGACGGCTCCCACGTTCCTTCATCTCCCGAAGGAGGACCTTGTAATTCCGAACAAGCTCCTCTGATCTCACCCTACATACATCGTTACTTCCCGTATGAACAATCGTAACCGTGTTCTTCCGTCCTTGCTCCCTGATGGACCGGGTACAATTGACGATCCCACGGCCTGGTTGACATACAAGCTTCCAACGTCGTTTAGTCTTCCGCTGCAGGATGTCGTCATAGCCTCGCACCATGGAGTCCCCCACCACCAAGAACTCCTGGTTTTCAGCCACTTCATCCTCCAGTAGAGCAAAACGATTGGCTAGAGCCAGCGGTTGCTCCACAGGGCACACGTCTACCGAACGCGGGCTCGACAAACGGGACCCCACGGAGCGCCACTTGCTCATGGCAGTGACAGTAGGGGAAGAAGTGGAACGCTCTTTGGGTTGTGGGGAGGGTTCACTCTTCTCACGGAGCGCACTCCTGAGAAGACGAATTTCCTCCTCACACATCCTGAGACGGACCTCTAGGTTCACGCAACCTTCACAAGCCATTTTGCTCCCCCTTTAGCAATAAAAACGGCAAAGAGAAAATACAAATCAACAACAACAAAAAATCAAAGCGGTCTCTAATAAACTAAATACGCGAAGCTTACTCTGCTTACCTTATACTATTTCTCCTACCTTTGGAGTACGGTAACAGAAAACCGTTTTGAATTTAAATAGAACACTGCACTTTATCTTATATATGTAACTGTATAGCACTATACGTATACAATCACAAAAACACAACACAATCACTTAACACTATTCGGAGATATAAATTTCACAGGTATTCGCTAGCTGGTGTCTGTGCAGAAAAACGAGGTCTCTAGCTGAGGTCACGAGCGGACTGAACTGAGGACAAAATAACGATTTTACATAGGTTATTAATGAGTGATGGACTTTTGAAGTCAAAAGATCGCGCAATCAGTCCTCGAATCTTATTTGCTTTCTCAGAGGCTGAAATACACTGCTTAGAATGATTTGAGATTGTTACTGATAATTATGCCGAGATCCTTTTCACTATCCACTTTTGTTAACGAATTTCCAAATAACTTGTAATTGTAATTACCGTTATTTTTACCTATGTACATTACCTTGCATTTACTTGTTTAAATTTCATTAGCCACTTTTCAGACCATTGCTGTAATTTATCTAAATCTTCTTAAATATCTCATTGGTTTAAGTGATCATTTGCCATTCCGCACAGTTTTGTATCATCAGCAAATATGGAAACAGTAGATTTTAGTCCATGGTCTATATCATTTATATATACTATGACTAGAAGTGGCCCAAGAATGGAACCCTGCAGAACACCACTCCTATAATTTTTCCATCCAGAAGTTTTTCCATTTAAAACAACTATCTGTTTTCAATCATTCAACCAATTACTAGTCAACCTAATAGGCTACCACTTATTCCGTGTGAAGCTAATTTAGTGAGTAGTCTTTTGTGGGGGACGGTATCAAAAGCTTTTGCAAAGTAAAGATATATCAAATCTAAATGGTTTCTTTTGTCACTGCAGGTAACTAAACCATCACTATTAATCGAGCCATGCACTGTATGCAATGCAGTGGTGACTGATTGTGACCAATACATAAACTGTGGGATTTAGATGTTATGGGTACTAACTCAAATCAGGACTCTCCAGATGATGTAAAGGCATTCAAACATTATGAAGGAACTGTAAGGTACGAGGAGAGAAAGTATTGGGAAGAACTTCCCTTTAAGACGAACCATCCATTCCTCCACCATAACTATGGACTTGCCTTAGGGCAAATGCATCATCAAAGGTAAAGATTTAAGAATCAACCATAATTACTACAATGTTATCACATCATTATCATGGAACAATTAAAGCCAGAGTTATTGAAGTTGATGACCCAATACTGAGCTCTAATACTTATCATCTACCTCACTATGCAGTGTGCAAGCGATCTATAATCACTCCTTTGCTGATTGTATACAATTGCAGTTCCAAAAGTTTAAGGTCAAAAGCCTCATTGAACGATTGTTATCTGGTCCGTCACTTACCAGAAAAATTAGGTAATACCCTAATGAAGTTAAGGATCAACCAGTTTGCATTTGTAGCAGATATTGAAAAGGTCTGCAACCTCAAAGAGATTTCACAAGGTTTTTATATCCAGTAAATCCTCAGGATGATAGCACTGAAATTAATACTTATCATTTCACATCTGTTATTTGGAGCCATAAGTAGCCCCTTTCTGTTACAAATGACAAACATCATTTCAAACTTTCCAAATCATTATTTGCAGAATTATTGCCCTCTTCTTTCTATGTAGACAATTTGATGTGGACAGCAAATAGCAAGACAGAAATGGTAAAGATACATGAAGCAGCTAACAAGGAGACTGCTACTGCAAGCATGTCTGGCACATTGGAATAGCAACTCAGAAATGTTAAGAGAATTAATCCACGAAAATAATTCTTTGATCTTCCCCCTTACTGACCTAGTCACATTATTAGGTCTAGAATGGGACATCAATGACACCCTATCCTTAAATGAATGTAGGTTTGAGTCACTGTCATACATAACCAATCACCAACTTCTTTCACTAGTATCCATCTCTTTTAATCCCTTAAGGCTTTGTTCCCCAATTCTTATAATAGGAAAATTACTTAATCAAGAAGCATGGGCAGAAACAGTGAGACAGGATTCACATTTATCTCCCTCATATCTGGAGAAGCGGAATGAAATGGCCAAGGAAATTAAGTAACTACCCTCCTTCAAGTTCCCATGCATAACCTGTGGTAACACTGATAAGGTGATATTACACATATTTGTTGATGCTAGCACCTTAGCCTACAGTGCAGTCAGTTATATTACTGACGAAAAACAATCCATTACTTTGACCTCAAAGGCCAGAGTTGCTCCACTGAGAAACAAAACCACAATTACTTTACCTCAACTAGAATTGACAGTTCTATAACTAGGCACACAACTTGCCTACAACACAGAATCTCTTAAGAGAATGTATTAAAGCGGTGATTACCTGGTCTGATTCAGAAGCAGCCCTACAATGAATCAAGAATGACAAAAGGAACATCCTATAAGTGCAAAACAGTGGCAAAATCTACAGTCTAGGTTCATCCTTCAGATATCAGCATGTACCCTTTTTAATCCCAAGAAATTTACTTGCTTCTCTCAATCTAAAACTATTCACTTCCTCCAGTCTCTCTCCCTTAATACTCACTTCTAGTCTGCTGCCTCTTTCTCCCCTTGTACATATCATCATCTTTTACCCACATAATTATCTTAAATTTCCTTCTTTCACACATCTTTCCACTCTGTCACGAAATTTCAAAATCCCTCCTCTGATCCTGCCGCAAGAACATTGTCATCAGCAAACAACAATTGGCTTATCTTTCACTTTTCTCCATTTTCTTTAACCATCTCCAATCACCAACCCATTACCCTTGTGTTTACCTTTTGCACAGCCCTATCCAAGTATAAAATGAACAGCCATGGCAACATAACACATCCCTGGCAAAGTCCCACCTTTACCTCAAACCACTCACTCTCTCCATTTCTAACAGAGGCTCTAATACTCTCATAAAAACTCTTGACTGCTTTTAACAGTTTTCCTGCTATCCTATATCTGCAATACATCCTAGTGCCTTCCTGTCTACCCTGTCATAAACCTTTTCCAAACTCATAAAGGCCCAGACCCATTACCCTAGCATTTACCTTTTGCACCACCCTATCCAAGTATAAACTGAACAGCCATGGCAACATAACACATCCCTGGCAAAGTCCCACCTTTACCTCAAACCACTCACTCTCTCCATTTCTAATTCTAACAAAGGCTCTACTACTCTCAAAAACTCTTGACTGCTCTTAACAGCTTTCCTTCTATCATATATATCTGTAATACCTCCCACAGTGCCTTCCTGTTCACCCTGTCATAAATCTTTTCCAAACCCATAAAGGCAAAAAATCATCCTTACCTTTTCCTAAAGCGTTCTCACATATGTCTTAACCATAAAAAGCTGATCCACGCAGCCACTACCTGTCCTTAACCCACACTGTTCCTCACCAATTACTCCCTCTAATTATTCCAGCTAAAAGTAATTTAGCATATTTGTTTATCACCCATGCACATGAAAGGTGCCTGCATGGAGGCATTCAAGAAAAAAATGTTACATGTTAAAATGTATTATTAGGTGCCAAAGTGACGTCAAACCATCAAGACCATACAGAGTTGTGCAACTTGTAAGAGGGTTGAGGGTAGGAAGTTTGAATATCCAGATCCACCTCCATTGCCTGTTGAATGAGTGACAACTGAGCATTCTTTCCTTTATATAGGAATAGATTATTCAGGATGAAACCCCACACAAATATTAGATATGTTTATTCACATGTATAAAAACTAGACTGGTGCATTTAGAGTTAGCCTCAGATATGCTGACCCTGACACTTCTGAACTTCTTTAGGAGATTTTGTGCAGTGTATTCATTCCTGAGAACAGTAATTTCAGACAATGGGTCCAATTTTGTTACTGGAGTCAAGTTTTTCAAGGAAATATTAGACGACAGGTTATCTGATTTGAAGGACCAGATAACCTGTGGACTGGATTCTTCACCTGTTAAAGGTGTTGGTCCTTGAGATGAATTTCCAAGGGAACTAGTTTGTCTAAGGTTTTTCACTAATCATCCTGTTGCATAACACATCTACAATGTATACATCATCTTTATCTGGGTATAGCATAACAATATGTCCTAATGGCCACTCATGTTGTGGTCTAAGTCTCTTCACTATCACAACTTTACAATATATACTCTACAAGAAATTCGTGGGATAACTGTTCCAGCCATAGCAATCCTCAGGGATACAGGACTGCTTGGCCAGACAATCTAGGAAACAAGCCCCAGGCCCAATATAATGAACAGTGTTTCTCAGGACCTCCCAAGGATCTCTGGGGAGAAACGCTAGATTGTTGTCTGCATTGTACTGTATTAGTGTAAATTATTTTTGTTCCTGACAGGATGGGAGCAGTTGCTGGAAAAATACATACATACATACATATACCAAGGCTTTTTCCCTCTTACAAGGGAGGTAGCCAAAAAGAAAAAGGCATAAAAACCATTCCCACCCATTCCATCCCTAATACACTCCCCTCCCCGCCACCCTCTCTCTTATCTTGGCACCTCCTGGATGACAGGTCATCCCTGCATTTTGTCCACTGCCCTGGGTCAGAAGCAGCGACTCCAGACAAGACACAACACATCCACAGCAAGGCCACTTCATTAAATCAGCGACCCCCCTCTCCATCCCCCCATACAGAAAAGGAGAAGACGGGGAGAAATCCCTTCGGGCTGTGTCAAATTTTTCTCATACATACTACCTCAGCCCCATCCTCCCACCCATTCCACCTCATGCATCACAGCATCATCCATATATGCTTCTTTAATTTTTACGTTTGTAGGGTTTACGTTTGTGAAGGAATGACACAAAGAAATGAAGAAAAAAATCAAGGAAGAAATAGATAAAGATATTTATCTGTTCATTTTTATTATTTATTACTTTGTTATTTCTGTTTGTTTATTATCTGTCATAATCTAATCATCTCATTCACTTTTTCAACATCCAACCTAGTTATGGACCAAATGGTCTCCTGTCGGCATGCTCCTCTGTAATCCTCTGTAACCATTCTCCATTCACCCCTGTCTTCTGTCCTCTCCTGTCCTTCCTCCACAGACATAAAGGATTACAAAGGCAGAGCATGCTGACAGGAGACCTTTTGGTCCATATCTAGGTCGGATGCGGAAAAAAAAATCATAAAATAATAAATAAAAACTATAATACTGTAAATAACAAATAAAATACATAAATGCATAGGTATAGTTAAATAATAAACAAACAGGTAAATAGTAAATAATAATAAATTGACATAACTAATAATAAATTAAAATCAAACAGACAAATGATAACAAAACAAAAACAAATAATATAAAATAAATCATAATCATTACAGCATCTTGCTTAGGTGTTTATCTAAATGATTCTTAAAGCTTCGAACTGAACTACATTGCACTACCTGTGCAGGAAGTTTATTCCATTCATTAACTACACGGTTGGCAAAGTTGTTTCTACCTACTTCCAAATTGAATCTATTTCCGGACAGTTTGAGACCATTGTTCCTTGTCTGATTCTCATTCAATGTGAAAATTTTGTCACTTATGATGTTGTCAATTCCCTTTAGAATTTTAAAGACCTGTATCAAGTCACCTATGAGTCTACGCTTTTTTAGGGAAAACAGATTCATATGTTTTAGTCGATTTTCGTACGATTTATTTTTTATATTTGGAATCAGTTTTGTGGCTCGCCGTTGTACTTTTTCTAATCTGTCAATGTCTTTAATGAGATTCGGTGACCATACGGAAACAGCATATTCCAAATGTGGACAAACTAACGATTTATATAGCTTGTTAATGAGTGATGGACTTTTGAAATCAAAAGATCGCGCAATCAGTCCTAGAATCTTATTTGTTTTCTCAGAGGCTGAAATACACTGCTTGGATGATTTGAGGTCGTTACTGATAATTACGCCGAGATCTTTTTCACTATTCACTTTTGTTAACGAATTTCCAAATAACTTGTAATCATACTTACTGTTATTTTTACCTATGTGCATTACCTTGTATTGACTTGTGTTAAATTTCATTAGCCACTTTTCAGACCATTCCTGTAATTTATCTAAATCTTCTTGAATATCCAATTGGTTTAAGTGATCATTTGCCATTCCGCACAGTTTTGTATCATTAGCAAATTTGGAAACAGTAGATTTTAGTCCATGGTCTATATCATTTATATATATATATACTATGAATAGAAGTGGCCCAAGAACAGAACCCTGAGGAACTCCACTTGTAACATTTTTCCATCTAGAAGTTTTTCCATTTAAAACAACTGTTTTCGACCATTCAACCAATTACTAGTCCAACTTAATAGGCTATCACTTATTCCATGTAAAGCTAATTTAGTAAGTAGTCTTTCGTGTGGGACGGTATCAAAAGCTTTTGCAGTCTAGATATATTAAATCTATATTGTTTCTTTTGTTATAATTCGAGATAACTGTGTTGTAGAATTCGAGTAAGTTAGTCACGCAAGAACGTTTCCGTCTGAAACCATGCTGGCTATCATTTATCAAACGGTTACTTTCTAAATGATGTTCGATAGCATCTCTGATAGTTTCCATTATTTTTCCTACAATTAAAGTCAAACTTATAGGCCTATAGTTATTCCGCTTCTTTTTGTCACCTTTTTTGAATATGGGAGTAACATTAGCTAGCTTCCATTCTCTTGGGACATCTCCGGATACGATGGATTTCTTGAAAATAATTTCTAATGGAACAACAATCTCATTTTTCATTTCCCTCTTCCCCATAGCCCCTTTCACCCCATCCATCCATCTCATCCTAGGACATCCCTTCATGTTCACTCCCTCCACATCTGCCTTCCATACCTCTTTTACTAGTCTTCACTCATTCTTTCCATGTGTCCAAACCATCCTAATACTCTTTCATCAACCCTATCTCCCAACTCCCTTACCACCCCTGTTCTCCTGTTCTCCTCCTCACCTCCTCATTTCTCACTCTATTCAGCCTAGTAACCCTCATCATATTTCTCAGACACCTCATTTCAGACACATTCAAACTCCTTCTCTCTTCCTCTCTTATGTTCCATGTTTCTGCCCCATACAGTGCTGTTGGCACAATCACTCCTTGATACAGTCTCCTCTTAGCATCCATTCCATAATGTCTATTCCTCATTACACTTTTTAATTCACCAAGGCATTTACTCACTTCTCTCAATCTACATTCTACCTCCACTTCCACTCCACCCTTTCCTGCCACATTTGCACCCAAGTATCTAAAACTATCCACTTCCTTCAGTTGCTCTCCCTTAATGCTCACTTCCAGTCTGCTGCCACTTTCACCCCTTGAACATCTCATCACCTTACTTTTACCCACATTTATCTTCAGCTTTCTTCTTTCACACACTCTCCCAAACTCTGTCACCAACTTCCTCAATCCCTCCTCTGATCCTGCTACAAGCGCAGTGTCGTCCGCAAACAACAGCTGGCTCACCTCCCACTTTTCTCCATTTTCTTTAAACATCTCCAATCCCTGTCCCACCACCCTTGCATTCACCTCTCGCACCACCCCATCCATGTATAAGTTGAACAGCCAGGGCGACATAACACATCCCTGACGAAGTCCCACCTTTACCTCCAACCATTCACTCTCTCCATTTCTAATCCTGACACATGCTCTACTACTCTCATAAAAACTCTTAACAGCTCCTAGAAGCTTTCCTCCTATCCCGTATATCTGCAGTACCTCCCAGTGCCTTCCTGTCTACCCTATCATAAGCCTTTTCCAGATCCATAAAAGCCCAAAAATCATCCTTACCTTTTCCTATAGCTTTCTCACATATCTGTCTTACCACAAAGATCTGATCTACACCTCTACCTGTCCTAAATTCACACTGTTCCTCGCCGATTACTCCCTCTGTTCCTCTCCTAATCCTCTCATTCATGATCCTCCCATAAGCCTTCCCAACTACACTTAACAAGCTAATCCCTATGAAAATACTACACTCACACTTGTCCCCTTTTCCCTTGTAAAGTGGAACTATACATGCACTCCTCCAGTCCTCTGGCACTTTACCCTCTCTCCAGCAACATTAAATAACCTCACCAGCCAGTCCACCATCACCGTACCTCATCCAGACCAGGTGCCTTACCTGCTCTCATCATCTTAACAACTTCCTTCACTTCATCCTTCCTTATTTCTCCTCCATTTTCCTCACTCATCAAGGTCATTTTCTTAACACTTGCCACTGCGACTATCTTTCCCTCCTTATCCTCCTTCATATTTAGCAACTCCCTAAAATACTCAGCCCACCTTCCTCTTACTGCCTTCTCTTCCATATCATCTCTCTATCTGCACCTTTTACCTTTTCTTCTCTACTTGATTTGCTTCCTCTTCCTCTCTTAATTTCTTTCCAAAACATCTTTTTATTACTTTCAAAATTTTGTCATACTCTTACCCCCATTTCACATCTGCTCTCCTCTTTGCCTCCTTTAATTTGTGCTTTACTTCTCTTTTCTTTTCTTTTCTTTGTACCTCTCATATGATTCCCCCGTCCTATTTTGTAACCAATCTGTGAAAGCTCACTTCTTCTCTTCTACAACCTTCTTTGTTTCCTCATCCCACCATTCACTACCTTTCCTTCTATTTTCTCCTGTCCTTGTTCCACACACCATCTTTGCACATTTTATGACTCCCTCCTTGAACCATCCCCATTCCTCCACTCCTAGCTCTACTCTATCCTTCTCTCCCTCCCACTCCTCTCTCTGCTTTTCCTTGTACTCCTTTTCATTTAAAGAGTTCAGTCTAAGCACCTCCCTACCTTTTGTCCTTTTCATCTTTCTCCATCTATCCTCCACTCTCAACTTACCAAAAAATGATCTCTCCCTTTAGCACATGTACATCCTTAACTCTTCCAATTATACTTCTATTTACCACTACATAGTCCATTAATGCTCTATCTACCACCCTTCCATCCATCACCCTCTTCCATGTGTACTTATGCTTGACTTTCTTCTGAAACACTGTATTTGCTATCATAAACTCTTTCTAGACATCACCATCAACTCTCCACTATGATTCTTTCCTGGAACTCCACATTTCCCAACCACTCCGTCAATTGGTTCATTTCCTACCCTAGCATTAAGGTCTCCCAGTACTACTACATTGACATTCCTCCCTAATACCTCTATGCACTCATTTAAATTAATCAAAAAATCCTCCCTTTCTTCTACACTCTTCTCACTACTAGGCCCATATGCACTTACAAAAACCACATCTCCTTTCCCAGTTTCACCTTCATCCACATTATCCTTGAGGAAACCTTCCACTCCACTACATGTTAACCTATCTCTTCACTTACTAGTATAGGCACTCCTTTTCTCTCTCAACCTCTCTTCACTCCTGATAACCTCCCAATTACACTCCCAAACTCACACTCACCCTTCCCTCTCAACTTAGTTTCACTCAAAGCCAACACATCCATCTTCTCACAAATATACTACCTATCTCTTCCCCTTTACTCTCATCTGTACCACATCCATGCACATTAAAAGACCCAAACCTTAGGGTGCCAGTTGGAAAACTCCTAGACCCTCTTATGCCTTTACTTTTTTTTAGGAATGTCCCCTGTGGGGCTACTGGGAGAAGGATGCCTGGTCCCAATCCCCGTCCCGTTTTTCTCGCCTCTTATGATCCAAGTGAAAATACTTGGTGGCAGTATTCTTTTCCCCCCACCACAGGGTATGCAAAACAAGGAAATGAAATTCAGAGAAATGGTACAGGACAGCAACAAGGGGTTGGGGGACAGCATAACAGAGGGACAGTAGCAGTAATAAAAGTTTCATCATTTCTCTGAGAGCAGTCTTCCTCTATCACAGACAAAATGATGTGTGGCTCTGGTACATAGGGGCGCCCTATATAGACCCTAAAGTATCAACTGCATGCTATTTTGCAATAACAACATGCAGCCAATACCTCAGACGGGGTATTGGCTACATGTTGTCAGGGAAAAAAAAAAAACGAGGTAGTCATTTTGTACTCAAAATATAAAATATAGAACTTTTTGTGGCATAATGTGTAAAAATGGGTGGAAGTAAGCTAATATCTGCTTTGTAATGATTTGTAGAAATATATTCTACAGAAACAATTACCTTAGTTCAGAGCCCTTACATGCCTAAGTGCTGCCCTGGGGCAAAGTGCCGCCCCCTGGCAAAGTTCTCAGCGATGCCCCCCCCTCCCCTATCACCACTTCCCATCTCCACCATCCCTTACAGCCTGTTTTAGCTATTGGCCTGCGAAATAATTAAATGGATTTTAAAAATTGTATCTAATGTCCCTATTCCAGAAAGGATAAGGAAAAAATTTCATATTCTGTTGATTCTACCGCAAAATTCGTATATTACAGTAAAATATTTAGGGCCCCTTTGACCTTTTCTTATTATAATTATTTTGTCAGCTTTGTGGGCAGCATGTCCAGACTAGAATTGCGCCCCCCTAAATGTACCGCCCCAGGGCATATGCCCCCCCCTGCCTTCCCCAGGTGAGGGCCCTGCCTTAGTTACATAATGAATATGGAATGCAATAAGCATACTCTTTGTATGAATGACAGGACAGTATGGCAATAAAATATATTTTCATCTTTAACCACTGTCATATGCAAAATCTTAGATTACTAGAATAAGGTGTGTTGGAAAAATTAAATAAAAAATAAGCTAAACTTAAACTAAAAATATTACAGCTATCCTTTACTGCAGTATTTGTAGTAGCTGAAATTGATAAGAGGTCTTGTGCTAAATCCAAAGATAGAAAGTCGGCCCCTTTGGGTGCACCACCTAATATGAATGAGGCAATTGTTTGTTGCTTCAGGCTCAATTGGCTGAAAACCCACATACCCCACAGTAGTCTGAAACATCCCTCAAACCTTCCACTGATCTCTCCAGCAAAAAACATTAGATTTATCTGTTGTGTATACGTATTTACCTAATTGTAGTACTGAAGAAATGAGCTGTGCTCATGAAGGCCTGTCGATTATTCTCCAGTAATCATAGGTTTAATTTGTTTATGACTACAGTATTCTATTCCAGCAGTTGATGTAACTGTATGGAAATTATTTTGTAATGTTCTTCTGACATGTGATGTGTATTTTTTTCTTTTGTGACCTTATGTAGGTTATTGGTTTCAGTGTTACCTGGTACAGTAATGGGAGGAATAGGAGGGAAGTAACTGCCCTTTGTCAGTTCTGTGTATAAAATGTGAAGGAAAGACATCTGAAGTTGTTGGAGACCTGAGGACAGGCCTGACAACAGTGGCAGCCCCAACGTCTCCATGCAGAGGTGAAGGCATTGATAAGATTTAAAGCCAAGTGGTAGGGAGAAGATTCTAACGTCAAGTTTCACAGGACCACTTCATACATATTGTTGGTCCTGGGGCGAGTATATGAATAGGTTTTAAATATAAAAGCAACTGTGATGTCGGTATTTTTTTTTTTTTTTTAGAATTGCACACCTACGCGATATAGCATTAGAAAATTAGTTTTTGTAAACTATGATACATCAACGTAATATAGTTTTTTCTTGGCGGAAATCTATGAATAGGTTTTAAATATAAAAGCAACTGTGATGTCGGTATTTTTTTTTTTTTTTTAGAATTGCACACCTACGCGATATAGCATTAGAAAATTCGTTTTTGTAAACTATGATACATCAACGTAATATAGTTTTTTCTTGGCGGAAATAAAGAATAAAAGACGTTGCTAAAAACCTCACGAAGTCGAGTCGACCTCAAAATCACCTTTGTTTTGATAGATTCGGAAGTCGAAGACGATGGCAATCCTGATGACATCTAGAATTACAGGTACCACATTACAAAATGCATGTTAGACGAATTTATCAACTTGAATTTCTTTGACCTCGGCATCTACCAAAACAAAGATGGCGTATCTAGTCGAAGCGGCTATGTGTCTTTGAGTATCGCATTTAGCAACTTTATGTTATTTATTTCCGCCAAGAAAAACATTACGTTCATGTATTATAATTTACAAAATTAATATCTAATTTGTTATTGCTATATCGCGTAGGTATGCACTAATATTTACGGTGATGTCCGTCTAATGCAGTGGTTCCCAACCTTTTCTAGCTTGAGGCACCCTTGCCAAGCCTTCAGAAGTCCCCGGCACCCTTATTAGAAAATCTAAATTCTAGTTTGTCAGTATTTTGTTGATTCAACATCAGTGTAACAAAATGTTGTCCCTGGACAATATGCAAGTACTCATCTTTACACTGATGCTGCTTTAATGAACAAAAATGGATGAACAAGAGTTGGTAATACGAAAATGGTTTTTGCTCTGAATTTTGGCGGCACCCTCATTTTATCTCACGGCACTCTTTGATGTCGCGCCACACCGGTTGGGAACCACTGGTCTAATAATACCAGTAGCATATATTCAATACAGACTCAAACATTTAATTTTTCTTCTTTAAGAATTTAGTCCACGGCTGAATATCTTGGGTCTGAATGTCCCTTGCAAAAGAGAACTGTGGAAGGGACGGGGAAGTCATGGCAGATGGAAGGGAGAGAAGGAAAGCCTGGACACATGGGAGAGGGGGAAAATCTGAGCAGACAGAAGTAAGAAGGGGTCTGGGGAGATGTGAAGAAGTGGTAGTCTGGGCCGGTGGGAGAGGGGGAGTGTTGGCAGATGATGGAAGTGTGGGGAGGAGTTAGACGTCAGGATGTGGGAGGGGAGTCTTGGCAGACAGGAGGGGAGATTGGGCAGAAAGTGTGTGTGTGTGGGGGGACTTGGCAGATAGGTGACAGGGGTGAAATAGGGTGGGGAGGGAAAGGGTGAGTGGAAGAGGGAGGAGTGGAAAGGAAACCACTTTCTATTGCTATAACGCGTAGGAGTGCACTTATAAAAAATGAAAATTTTGTTTGACACTATATCTACTGAAGGACTACCAGTATTGTCAAGTTTCTTTTTTTTCGCCACGTAAATAAAATCGCTGTTTAGATTAGGTCTGTAACTATTTCTTAACATCTGCCCACAAACGATTTATATATAAAATTCCATTCCCGCGTAGTAACTATCTATAGAAACGAGATTTTAGTTGATTAAAGAGGAAACGAGACCGTGAGTTGCACACAAACAGCCGGAGATTTGTATTTCAAATGAGAAAGAACAATGTCTGATGGTTGTTCCTCAAACGGGCAAAATAATAACAAGACTCAATGACCAGTATTTATAAGACCACTTACCTCCCGGTAAGTCGATTCCAACGATTTGATGTGCCAAAAACAGTATAATTACTCCGACGATTAATATGATAAAACGAATGATGATCATGATTGTGAAAATCGTCTTATTGTTTTCGCAAAACCGAGAAAAAACACTTCTTTCAGATGTGGTTGATGTCGAACGCCCTCGCCTTCTGTCTCGTGAACCTACTGGAGGCAACACGGGAGGGTTGCCAGAAACCTTTGACCTGATATTTAATAAACTCTTTAAGAAAAAAATAATTAACGAGTAGCCCATTGTACATATAACAATATACACGGGAAACACATATAGGTAATAGCAGAGCCATGGTTTGTAGATCTAAAGATATACAACTCTGTTCAATTTCACCATCGACTTGTTCGGTATGTCAGCTTCTACAATCGAAACCATTTTAAAGCTTTTCTTATGGCATGTTTCTCTTGTAATTATATGTTTTCATACTTGTTTTAAATAATCAGAATTGTTGATTTACCTCTTATGATTAATGTTCCGTGTAGTTTTAATTATACACACATTACCCCAAGTAAGGCAACATAAAAATCTTCAAACATTAGAGTTTTCGGAAAAGGCTTATGACAGGGTATACAGGAAGGCCCTGTGAGGCATTGGGAGGTACTGCCGATATATGGGATAGGAAAAAAAAAAGAGATGGAATTACTGGGTGTGTTTTTTTTAGGGGGGGGGGTCTGATCGGTATTAGGTGCATTTGTTTCGTCTGTTTCGTTCGGTCTTTCACTGATTGACTGTTTCCAGGGGCGTGCTTCTTTTCATGCTGGGTGTTTGCAGGTTTGATGACTGCGTGTTGAGATTAGGCTCTATTTCTTTATAAGGATTAGGGCTTCCAGGATGGTGAGGCGGTATGTGTTTGGGCATGACGTGATGGTATCAGTGTTTTCTGTGAGCATTTGTCTTATTAGGGTCTCCTTGTGTACCTGACGTAAATGGATTCTTGGGGATCCAGGCGAAAGATGGTAACTGAGGCGAACTTCCAAGCAGTGGCGGATCCAGGATAAAAAAAATTGGGGGTGGGGGCTAACCTGAATTCCTTCCTCTGAGTAGTCTGATGTATCAGAAGTCTGAGGTATACTTAACTTAATAATGTTTTTCAGATTTTTCTGTATTTTAGACATATATAATAGAATGTATTTTCGTTTTATATTGTTACACGCTTGTGCTAGTCAGTGATAAGGCACTGGCACGCGTATACTCTCGCATAGAGAGAAATTATTGCAGGATCCGTGTGTAGTGTTAGTGCACATGGACTCATGGAAGTAATAAAAAATAAAAGTAGCTTTAAAAAACAGAAATACAAACAAAAACGTGTATGAACTTCTGAACCTGTTAATAAAAGTATCTAAATTACATTAATAACACACAGCATTGTTCATGGGATCTCACACGAACATCAACCTCCTGTTTTTTGGGGCAAATACATTGATTACACTGTCTATTTCAATATTGATTTCATTGTGAACGCCGAGTAGCGCCAGGCCGTTGAGGCGATCTTGACCCATAGTATTCCTTAGGTAGGTCTTCAGTCGCTTCAGGGTTGAAAATGAACGCTCGGCCTCTGCGTTCGAGACTGGGAGCGTGATCAAAACTCGGAGGAGCTTGGCCAGGTTCGGATACATTCGGGTCTGGGCGTGGGCAAGGGCATCTCCAATGGATTCGAACTTCATTGTTGTTGAATACCAGCGCTCTGCTTCCGCCTTTACGAGGCTCAAGGTCTCGATGTCAGCCTCATAAACCTTTGCCGCTTCCAGTACAGCAGCAACATCTCCGTCAGCGCTGCTGAGCAGATTCTTGATCTTGAAGCCAACAGGAATAGTATCATTCCCGAACCGGGTCTGCAGCTCACTCAATACATGGTCGAGGAATGGGACATATACAGATCTTCGGTAATACTCCTCAGCTGTCTGGAAGGGTAAATTCGCTCGCTGTGTTTGGCGCTTGCAAACTCGAGGTACAGGAATGGTGTCGTGTGATGAACCGATCTCCTGGAGGAGCCCCTCTGCCTTCTTGAAGATGTCCTGGAAGCTGGTCAGTGCACCTTCCCGGGTCTTGTTTAGATGCGTCACCACATCACCAATCGTAGCGTACGCGAGACCAATCAGAAAGCGTGGCTCTCGGATTGCTATTAGTAGTACTCCCACCGTCGCGTCCGAGTTGCTCTCGTTCTCCAGAAAGACGGCAATAACTGGCAGGAATTCCATGAACACAATGACTGAGTCGTGTCGCTCAACCCATCTAGTAGCGCAGAGGCTGACCAGCTTCTTCCGCTTCGTGGACGTGTGGTCTTTTACGAGCTCAGTAAACCTCATCGAGCGCATGTTTGAGGAATAGATGTAGTTATACACCTCGCTGAGAGTCTAGAGAGCGAGCTTTACCTCCTTGGTGTCACAGGCCTTGGTCACAGGCCTGGCAACCCTACAACACGCGCAGCACAAAACAAATAAATGGAATTAAACAAATGCCAAACACAGCACAATTCCGCCCAAATACCGCACACATGCTGTAAGTTTATTTAACCCCCGGACCTGGCAAAACATCAGAAAGTACTAAAATCGATTAAATGGCATCCTTACAATGATTCATGGAAGAACAATTTGAGGGGGACTTCAGCCCCCCCCCCCTGGATCCGCGCCTGCTTCCAAGTTAACGTGCTTGACGGTGGATGTCTAAACGTAAATAAAGCGAACAAAATTAATAAGTTAATAAATTCACTGGTCAACAAAGAATTTGTCCCAAGGAAAACAATAGCAGTCTCTTATTTCATTTGCTTATTTATTCATTTGCTTATTTATTTATTTATTTTTTGCATGCAGAATCCACAGTTTTTGTGTTCCACGGTATGTTACCTTACGTGTATTACGTGGGATAAATTTCAGTCAAGCTGTAGGCAACACTGAGTTTGGCAACATTGCGTGAGATTGTTATGCACTTTCAGCCAAGCTCTTCTTTAAGTGAACCGCATTTATTGAGTCAGGGAGATCTGAATGATCTTGTGCAGGATTTAGACTTGTCAAAAAAGAAGTCTGAACTTCTTGCTTCCAGGTTAAAGGGATAGAATCTTCTTCAGAAAGGATCCAAAATTAACTTTTATCGTAAGCGACATTGTGATTTTGAAGTTTTTCTCACTTCAGGATGGATGGTGTGGTGTTTTGCAATGATGTATATTCTGTTATGGAGGAACTTAACCACATATATATATATATATATACATATATATATATATATATATACATATATATATATATATATATATATATATATATATATATATACATATATATATATATATATATATACATATATATATATATATATATACATATATATATATATATATATACAACGGCGAGCCACAAAACTTATTCCAAATATCAAAAATAAATCATGCAAGAATCGACTAAAGCATATGAATCTGTTTTCCCTAAAAAAAAATAATAATAATAATAAAAAAGCGTAGACTCAGAGGTCGCTTGATACAGGTTTTTAACATTCTAAAGGGAACTGACAACATCAAGAGTGACAAAATTTTCACACTAAATGAGAATCAGACAAGAAACAGTGGTCCCAAATTGTCAGGAAATAGATATAATTTGGAAGTGGGTAGAAAGAACTTCGCCAACCGTGTAGTTAATGAAAGGAATGAACTTCCTGCAGAGGTAGTGCAATGTAGTTCAATTCGAAGCTTAAGAATTATTTAGATAAACACCTAAGCAAGATGCTGTAATGAATGTCATTTATTTTATATTATTTGTTTATTTGTTGTGTTATCTTGTCTATTTGTTTATTATTATTTGCTTGATTCAAATTTATTATTAGTTACATGTCAATTTATTATTTGTTATTCACCTGTTAGTTTATTATTTAACTATACCTATGTATTTATTTATTTAATTTATTATTATGTATATCATTATATTTTTATCTATTTATCATCATTAATTTTTTCGCATCCGACCTAGTTATGGTCCAAAAGATCTCCTGTCGGCATGCTCCTCTATTATAAACCTCATTTAAGAAAGTTTGGGCAGAGTTTTGGGGGAATCGCAAAGCAAATAAGTATTCTGAAATCGTAAAAGAGCTACTGACATTATACAAGACCTTGGGATGTAATACGAGCCCAAAAATCTACTTTCTATACTCTCACTTGGAGTTTTTCCCTGCAAATTTTGGCGCCGTCACTGACGAACATGGTGAGAGGTTTTACCAGGACATTCTGAACATGGAAACCCGGTATCAAGGGAAGTGGAGCTCTTCATTTTTGGCTGATTACTGTTGGACACTAAACAAGGATCTCCCAGAAACAAAATACACTCGAAAATCATACATTTCTATATTTGAAAGGTAAGTTTCATTGAAAGATCAGCCTCATTTATTAGTTGTAATTGTTTAAAAAATATGCTATCACAGAAAAACTATGCTTGATAGAAAAAAATCCGAAAATATATTTGAAATCAGCAGAAAAAAATCCATCAAGTTCACCTCCTTGTGCTTGTAGGAGGTATTTTGATAAATTTTGTTGACCATTGATAATGTAAATTAATTAAAAATTAAGGTTATACCTATAACTTTAAATTCTCTTATAAAGATTTGTTTCAGAGAGTACAAGATAATGTTAGGGGTGACTTGTTTTTTATGAAACATGCACATGAACATGTGCACGATTTGGGATTTTGAGTGTATCTCAGCTACAATTAAAGGGAACAGAAAAATGTAAACCTGTGTTTGGAAATGTGTAAATAGTAGAATGAAACAGAAAAAAAGAACACCGTTTTGGTGCTGCCTGGATGAATGGTTCGAAAGTAACGTCTTTGAAAACGAGTGACAAATCTATAAAAACTACGTCATCTCATTCGTCATCACCTTGGTACTTCACGCAATCTTCATAATTATGGTTGTTATGGCATTGTAGCTCACACACATTACCTCACCCCCATTCCCCCGTCCAATCCACCTCATGCATCACAACATTTTCCATATACAACCATTCTCCATTCACCCCTGTCTTCTGTCCTCTCCCGTCCTTCCTCAACCGACATTCCCCTCTTCCCCAAAGCCCCCTTCACCCCATCCATCCATCTCATCCTAGGACGTCCCCTCATGTTCACTCCCTCCACATCTGCCTTCCATACCTCCTTTACTAGTCTTTCTTCACTCATTCTTTCCATGTGTCCAAACCATCCTAATACTCTTTCATCCACCCTATCTCCCAACTATTCCACCCCTGTTCTCCTCCTCACTTCCTCATTTCTCACTCTATCTAGCCTAGTAACCCCCATCATACTTCTCAGACACTTCATCTCAAACACATTCAAGTTCCTTCTCTCTTCCTCTCTCATGTTCCATGTTTCTGCTCCATACAGTGCTGTTGGCACAATCACTCCTTCATACAGTCTCCTCTTAGCATCCATTCCCAGATTCCTATTCCTCATTACACTTTTTAAACCACCAAGGCATTTACTCGCTTCTCTCAATCTACATTCTACCTCCACCTTCACTCCACCCTTTCCTGCCACATTTGCACCCAAATATCTAAAACTATCCACTTCCTCCAGTTGCTCTCCCTTAATGCTCATTTCCAGATTACTGCCACTTTCACCCCTTGTACATCTCATCACCTTACTTTTACCCACATTTATCTTCAGCTTTCTTCTATCACACACTCTCCCAAACTCTGTCACCAGCTTCCTCAATCCCTCCTCCGATCCTGCCACAAGCGCAGTGTCGTCCGCAAACAACAGCTGGCTCACCTCCCACTTTTCTCCATTTTCCTTAACCATCTCCAATCCCTGACCCACTACCCTTGCATTCACCTCTCGCACCACCCCATCCATGTATAAGTTGAATAGTTTTGGAAATAATTCAATAAAGATTTGCAGTGATAACGTCGCTATGAATCACAAATGTCAACGTGTGACATTGTTACGGAACGGCGGTAATTATTCCAAGTCAAATAATGGATAACTTTAGTTAGTTTAGTTCGTCTTATGGAAGTTAGAAAAGATTGTATTATTCCAAGCTGCCCAAGAACACTACTACATACATTTGAATTGTGATTTGTGGTAGTCTACCGCCAGGAAAGCTTTAGATCGGTGGTTCCCAGACTGGGGTTAAATTACCCCATGGGGGTAATTTAACCTATTTTCGGGGGGTAATGGAGAGGTGACAGAAAAAAGTTAAGAAGTCTGAAAATCAAGAAGCCAAGAATTCCTCAATTACCTTCAAGCATGCAACTTCATCCATCCCACTGATGTTCTTGACATCTTTGGCAATTGTCATTACTACAATAGAGATGCACAATGTTCAAATACAATAAATAAACAAAAATATCTCTAGTGTTTTAATTTAGCCATATATATCAATGTTGACAACATTTTGTGAAAGGGGTAACATGCTTAATGTGACGTGATAAACTGGGTAACAAGCTGAAAAAGTTTGGGAACCACTGCTTTAGATCCTCAACAATTACTATGAGACCTTTTCTACCAAAACGCTGTAGAACTGCCTTGTTTGCCGTTTTAAGTTTAGGCGTCCTATTTGTAGTTTCGAGTTTTCGCCAACAATTCTAAAGTTTGGTTGAAAATGCTGTGCGTCTCACAGGACAGGATGTGAACGTAACTAGCTGTTAAACTGTTTATTATGGTTGGTAAAATACATAGAAGTTGCAAATATCGGTGAAAATTCGTAAACGTTGACGGTTGTGCTGTTGCCATGTAAATTCCATTTGATTACAGAAATGACATTGAGTTATACTGTGTGCATTTTATTTTTTGCGTTTGCGCACATTTAACTTTCTTAGCGCCTTGATGTTGGGGATATTGTGGCATGATCTTGCTCTTGCTTTAGAAAAAATGCACAATGCAAAAAAATTAACAAGCATCAAATTTACAAGAAACATGTTCAAATGTGCTAGAACAGTTGTAGGTAGTAATATCATTGATCAGACACGTGCGTTAGTGTTCTCTACATTATCAAACACTGCTCAGCTCCCAAGAAGTTGTAAGAATGGATTGAAATATAAGAATAAAGAGTAACAGGAGGAATGACATGATGGTAAAAATTGAGGTCTTGTTTTCAGAGTGACACAACTATCATCTCGTGTTTTTATATAATAATATATGTGTGTTTTATGTGTTTATTTGTTTATTTACTTATTTGCTTACATTTGTTTACCTAATAATGTATTTATATATTTATTTTCAAGACTGGAGTTCGGCAGTTATGCTGTATTGTAGGAAAAAGCAAAATACGGTGAAATATATTTCTTTATTATTTACATATTTGTACAATTATATAGTCATCTTATCATAGTTGTATGGCGATATCGAATGTAATCTAAGTATATATATGCAGCCATAATACAAATGTACATTAAATTATCTAAGGATTATTGTGTATGAAAACATACAGTGCATATAAACAAACATGTGTGTATGTGTGTGTGTGTGTGTACATGTGTAAAAAGCAAAGAAGAACAGGTTGTCAAATGTTTGTATGCATTTGTTTGTGTATGTGTGTGCATTTTTATCTATTCAAGTATATGTATATAAACGTGCACACACATACAGTCTATATAAATACGTATATAAATCATGGATATGGAAAACACGCACGTTAAAGTAGATTAAGGGGTGGCGTGGAAGTTAGGAAACGTAGGATGTAGGGAAGGGTGATAAAATGAAGTTTGTATGAAGTGGAGGGTTGTGGGACGGTGTCTCGGGAGGAGAGTAATTGGCTCGAGGTAGGGTCGGCATTAAGGCAGGGTTGCGTTGTGTCGCCATGGTTCTTCGGTAGACGCATGCAAATGAGAGACCTGAGGGGTAGGTCAAAGCAGAGCAGGCCAGTTCTGGGAAAGATAGTGAGTGAGGTAAACCACACAATGCTCGCAAACGATGTAACATGAGTTGGAGAAAGTGAAGAAGAAATATGTCAGAAGAGAAAGTTAGGTGTGAATGTCAACACGTGCAAAGTATAAATGAGAAAAGAACTGAAGAATAAACTCGAAAGAAGTGACTTGGGAGATGTGGTAGCTGCTTGAGGGGATTTAGAAGAACGAAACAAGAAACGGACAATAGACTGACGGATGCAAGAAGGGTGGTAGGTGTGCTGAATGTGTGTTGAGGAAGATATCAATCATAACAAAGGTGGTAATGGTGGAGAGCATAGGGAGATCACTATGTGGTCACATATGAGAACTCATCGGTAATGAACTGGGTGCTGCATGAGGAAAGCGGATAAGGCACGAAATACAGACATAATTTGGAAGTGCTGGGAGGTGAAGTGAGAGTGGGATAGGGAAGCAAAGATAAGCAAAGCATTGTTGAAATTGGGGCCCACGAATGGAATAGGTAAGAATAGACTGGAAAAGGATTCCAAGAGGCAACTTAAAAAAAGGGGGGGGGGGGCAAGAGCAGACCCCCAGAAAATATAGAAAGGAGTTGCACAAGAGAAGATGGAAGGTCAAAAGACTCATCATGGAGGAAACGGAGTTGCCAAATGCAGCCCTAGAATGGAGTGGAAATGCTACAGAGGCCAAGAGGGCATCAGTGGAAAGGGAAGGTAGGCGATGTGCGGTTCACCATTGTCTTGGATCACACGTTGAACTCGTAATCGACTGTTATTACCCTCTCGGATGTGAGTTCATAGCCATAGCCCGATCTATGGACCATGTTGTGACCTCACACACATACTCCCCATCCCCTTGCTCAACGAGGGGAGTGACGGCTCATACGAATAAGTGTATGGTATAACGGAAGCACGGATTAAACTCGGGAACAAAGGCGTGGGAAGTCATGGGGCTTACAACTGCACTAGCAAGCCGTGTGCGTGTGTGTGAGGGATGCCATTGATCAGAGACTGGGACGGATAGACAGATGGGGGACAGGTCGATGGGCAGGGCCCGTGTGCCGGCGCGACCCTTGCAGTACCCGCCTAACGGAGGCCTGAGCGTCGTGGACGGGAGAAGGGGAGATCGTCGTTCTCGCAGATATGTGAATGGTGGAGAGTAACTTCGTCAGAGGATAGTCGGCGCTGGAAAATAAATATATATCTATTTAAATTCGTGTAGTAACCACAAAAAGGAAGAGCGTTTTCTTGCGTTTTTTAACAAGACTAAATGAAAAAAACGTTTCAAACTTGTATGCTGAGTAGCTGGCTAAACCACTCGAAGATAGGATTGGTCAACAATATGTTAGGTATACTTATACAATCGTGTTGAATTGGATAGCGCCGGAACAACCACAAATAAAAGTGATATAGTAATGGAATTTTATTGGATTTAGTCTGATGAAATAAATCAAAGATGTCATTATAAACCTTAATTGAATGAAGTATATATATATATATATACATATATATATACATATATATATATATACATATATATATATATATCTGTATATATATATACATACATATCACTTGGACAGAATGTAGTGACACATTTGTAAATAATAATCACGAAGAACCCACAGTCGGAATAAAAGGAAACTTAGAAGAAAGTATAACTTCTATATTTCGGCTAATAGCCCTCCTGAAGAGGGCTATAGCTATGAGCCAAAATATAGAAGTTACACTTTCTTCTAAGTTTCCTTTTATTCCGACTATGGGTTCCTCGTGATTAATATATATATATGTTCATGCAGAAACCACTACTAAACATTTTCGTCTATTACATCTTCAGAGTCTGAAGATGTAATAAACGAAAACGTTTAGTATTCCGAACTTTAATTTCCCTGTGGTTTCTGCATGATCATTTAGTTACGTGCTTGTATATATAAATTATATTTACATCCCAGTCATATATGTTCCTGGTAAAATAAAATAGAAGACCTCTTAGATCCCCGCTCTGCCTCCGGGAAGTCGAACGATCCGGGAATATAGAGATTTAAGTAATATTTTCACCGCCGCCATTCGATGAACTTGGGATGGATGGGAGGGGGTGGGATTGAAGACGTTGAGAAATTGGAGGGGGATGTGGAGGAACTTTTGATACCAATACTGTTAACACAGTGATGTCCTTTACTGTTTCTGTTTTGGTTAAGGACAGACATCATTTACAGTGGTGATAACGTAGGGGAGGGAGACGCGGGCGATTGTGACGAAGACGAGGACGATGTCGACGAAGACGAAATCGATGCCGAAGATGTGTCACAGATGTGTGTGTGTGTGTGTGTGTGTAATAATAATAATAATAGTAATAATAATGATAATAATATACGGTTTATTGGGTATAGCAGCATTGCTGCTGAAAATGTACATAAAACTATGACAATGAAAAGATGTTGTTAAAAGCATTAAAAAACAAAACAAAAAACAGTAAGCTAAGGAATAGCTGTGTTGTACAACAATGTTAACTCTTGTTGTTGATTAAGTCCACAAATGTCGATATGGGGCTCTTCTTATACCGGTCGGTGCGTGCGCGCGCGCGCGCGTGTGTGTGTGTGTGCGTGCGTGTGGGTGTGTGGGTGTGTGTGTGTGTGCGTGTGCGTGTGACATTTCTGGCCCTGGGCACTGGTGATGCGCCGATTTCATCCTTTATTCCGAGCTAATTCATTCAATCGTGTATCGAGAGGATTGTCGCCTGTCTTGATATCCACCTCCCATGCAGAGAGAGAGAAAGAGAGAGAGGGGGAGTATTTAGCTCAGGTTTGTTGAGGCTTGGCCTCCTGGGGCAGGAGTGGCCGAAGATTCAAAGGGTTGGTACCGACTGTAGTGCTGTTGGCCCCCGCGAGGAGCTTCTCTGAGCACGGCACATCTGCCCAGCCTTTGGCGTCTCCTCGAAGGGCTTGTGGATTCCCCTACATGTGATGTTGGTCACAAAACAATGATTGTATTTACCTAGTTGTATTTCGCGGGAAGAGAGCTATGCTCGTAGTGACCCGTTTTTGTATCTTTTCGCGTCCAGTTTTTTTCATAAAGTCATATATAGTTTTAGCACTCACTGTTTCCTCATTAAGTTTGTTCCAGATATCTATCACTCTGTGTGGGAAGCTATTCTTTTTCAGATCTCTTCTGTAACTGTCTTTCTTGTTTCTTCTCGTGTTCTCTTGTATTTCTTCTGTCCCATTTTAGTAGGTCATCCCTATCCAGAATTTCCATCCCTTTCATAATTCTGTAAATGGTTAACAAATCACCTCTTTCTTCTTTGTTCCAGGGTTGGTAAACTTAGTTTATCCAATCTTTGTTCCTATGTCAAATTGCAAAGTCTTGTGTGTGTGTGAGTGTGTGTGTGTGTAT
Source organism: Oratosquilla oratoria (assembly GCF_046742065.1). Taxonomy (NCBI): domain Eukaryota; kingdom Metazoa; phylum Arthropoda; class Malacostraca; order Stomatopoda; family Squillidae; genus Oratosquilla; species Oratosquilla oratoria. The sequence continues at coordinate 43,971,309 of NC_134792.1, read as the reverse complement.
GTATATATGGTTGTGTATGAGTGTGTGTGAACGCGAGCATGTTTTACCATTGTCTCGGATCACGTGCTGGACCTGTGACTGGTATCATTACCCTTCTAATGAAAACTCATACCTCGTGCGTGCGTGTGTCCGCGTGTTTTTTGTATGCGAGTATGTGTGTGTGAACGCGTGCGTGCGTGGTTCTTACTGTTTTCTTGCATTATATTGTTTTCCTTTTTGTCTTTGTGTCTTTATGACGCCACCACCCATGACGTTGCGGCATCTTATCAGTACTGAAAGAAACGTAGGTGATTTTGGTGGTGGTGGTGGTGATGGTGGTGATGGTGGTGGTGGTGATGGTGGTGGTGGTGATGAGTGTGATGTTGGTGTGGATTTTAAATGTAACAAAGAAGACGTCGATGATGATAGTTACGATAACGATGCTGCCTTTTTTTTTTTTTTACTGTATTGACCATGGTCTTGTCATTTTTGTGTCAGAGGGATGACATACCTTATTTGTCACTTCATGGTGACCTTCGGGAGCGCTTCATCTCGACCAAGATGGCTTCTCTTCGGGATGAAATGGTTTCTTCCCTCCAAGTCGACTTAACGGCAGCAGCAAGAGCAGGGTGGTGTCTATCCTATGACATGACGCCATACTTGACTGGAGGACTGCTCTGACGTCATGGCGCTGTAGTGACGTCACATGGAAGAAGTGACCTCTGCTTTCCACATTTGGCCTGCAAAATAGAGACAATGTCAAAATTCTCTTTTATGGCTGTTATTCATATTAGGGAAAGATCCCGTTTTTTATATTCGTATCCCTTTGTATGAAAACTGAAACAAACTAATAGAGCTGTGTCGGTTGAGTTGGTACTCAAGATGTTATTTACCAAGACGACACACGACAAATAGAGTAACTGGCAACTTTGGTGATCACGAGGAAAATAATCTGCTCACTTTTGAAAAAAAAAAAGTCGATATGACATCACCTCCCCATAATGTCCTGGGACAGGCGATATGACGTCCCCCCGTAGGCTCCGCCCCTCCCCCCTTCCCCCCTCCCCCGGTCCCCGTGCATGTAAACAAATGGATTTTGTGTATATGTAAATTTTCAGCCCAAGTTTAGCCCAAGGAGGGGGAGAGACACACAGAGAGAGAGAGAGAGACAGAGAGAGAGAGAGAGAGAGAGAAGGGCTACTGGTATCAGGTACTGACAGCGTGTGAGTTAACTTCACTTTACTTCTCCCATCTAAGCCACTTAGCACCAGACAGACCGTCTCCCTCCCATTTCCCCTACTCGGTGGGAAACGACCACAGCTGTGCCCTCGGTCCCTAGCAGCTATGGACCCTTTCACTCTGGCCAACCACGGGAGCCAACGATGTCTCGACTCCCGTGTGACGCAGCGAATGGAGAGAGTTAAACCAGTCTTAGACCCTTTTTGTGTCCAATACGTTGCTTGTTTATGTTGCGGTCGAGATAGCTGTGACGGCGCCGGGCCAGCGGTCGTGTCCATTCTTACAACATCTTGGTGCTTGGTGATCTAATCGACCCTTTAAGAAAGTTCGAGTCTTGACATGCAGAGTTGTATGGACGACCCGGACAAGACTTGCACTCATGTGTTGGCATCCCACGTTTCCGTTTCTTTCTTTCGTATTTCTCTCGCTCTTTTTTTTTCTTCTTCTTCTTCTTCTTCTTCTTCTTCTTCTTCTTCTTCTTCTTCTTCTTCTTCTTCTTCTTCTTCTTCTTCTTCTTCTTCTTCTTCTTCATTCTTCTTTTTCTTCTTTTTTTTTGTCTTCCTCAGTTTATCTTTCATCTTTATTTATTTAGTAGATTACTACAGTAATCGTACTTGCGAGATAAAATTTGGATCCAATAAAATAAGAAATATCTCTGTGAGAAATATTTGGAACCAATTTTTGCAGTGTTGGAATGACCACTACGGTGCTTTTTTTATAGAAACAATAATAGATTCAAAAGCATACGTTCTTCCACTTCGTGACAAAAATTTAGGATACCCACGGTTTGCCTCTCAGGGCCATGAGCCTCTCCCCCCCCCCCCCGTATTGCTCGTAAGTCTTAAGCCCGAATGTCAATGTGTGGTTGCTTGCATGGGTATGTGCGTGCGTGTACGCGTGCCTGTATAGTGCGCGCTCACTTGCTGCGAATGTGTGAGTTGCAAGACTGAACAATGACTCTGCCTTCGTTACCAGAACAAGTTGAGCGACACACACACACACACACGCACGCACACACACACACGCACACACACACATACACACGTACACACACACACGCATACACACATGTACACACACACACACACACACACACACACACACACACACACACACACACATACATACATACACATCCCGCCCAGGGCTGAAATAATTTCAGTACCGTTGCGCTGCGGGTTGTTACTCCAATTCTCGTGGGCGGGGAGTTGGGGAGGGGTGCGTGTAAGGTCACAGTATCACCCATAGATCGGTGATACGAGCTCTGAGCTTTCATCCATTAAGTTAATAACTGTCGATCACGAGTCCGACACGTGATCAAAGATCATGGTGATGACACCTACACCTACACACGTACATCGACATACACACTCAAACACACACGCGCAAACATACTCATCACACACACACACACACACACACACACACACACACACACACACACACACACACACACACACACACACACACACAGGGAGAGAGAGAGAGGGGGGGGAAGGAAGGGAACTTGAATGGGTTGGCGAGAAATTGCACCAAATAAGTGAAGCGAGACAGAGACAGACAGACTCGGGTATTGCGAACATGGAGGAAGAGGAGGGAGAGGTTGGAAGAACAGAGACTGAGGCCAGTCAGTCAGTCAATCAGTCATTCAGTCTGACGGACCCATCGTCAACAAGTTGCTTTTTGTCGGGGTCTTTCTAGTCTCACAGTCCCGAGGTCGTTTAAGAGCGTAGCTTCAGAACTGAAGTACCCGGGATGTCTTTACCACATAACTTCAGGATCCTGTGCGGTTCTTAGGCGTGGTAAGGCGCGCACGCCCGGAGGCGTCTAGCAGCTTCGACCGAAGCCGTCACCTTTGCTCTAAATGTGCACTTTAGGGACGGTCTGGGGGAGAGGCAAGACACAGTTACTGTTGGGAATCGTAGAGAGAGGAGTGCAGGACTCGAGCCCGCGGAAGAGGGCACAAGATCCGCATGCTTCTGATGAAGCCACCAACTCGCTCTGTATGTTGTGCCTAATCAAGACGGTCACTTACTATGCGCGACAAGCTTATTTGCACAAGACTCCAGCAGCTGAAAAACCGACGGAGACGTCAGACTATGTATGAACAAGCAAGTCAGATGTCACAAAAATAATGTGGTAGGGCGTTGCATCAGCCGAATAAGATCTATCTAGGTAAGCCATCTTGGTTAAACCTTAACTCTAGTATGACGCAGTTAGGTGTCGTTCTTATATGGCTTTATGTGAATTTAATTTGAGTCATAATTCACGCCAATATTTTTCTGTGTTTTCAAGGTAACTTTTTCGAAGTAGGCCTTCAAGGTTTATTGAACATAGTGTCTCACCAAGGTTAAGCATGGGCAGCTGATAAGACAAGATACTATTGTGTCGGCTGTACACTGCAAGTCTTTCCAGGTTTTTATATCTTACATATTTTATTGGACCATTCTTTTCCTGGTGAGATAACACGACGATATCGCCAGTTAAGATAAAAAATATCGTTGCTTGCCAAATCGTCATTGTGGTGGTATTTTAGAAAATTCGAGAAACGGCGGTTAGAACGGCGATATTATAATTTTGATATACATTTTTCATTTAATTAGGGGATTCTCAGTTTTAAGAATACAGTTGTAGATCTTAGGAAGTTGTGATATATCCTGTCGACATTACTGAAAGACAGCCCACGTCAGCTGGATTCTGCAGTGAATATGGACTCTGTCTAACTTTACTTATTTTCTTGCCTGATTTGGTCTGTTATCGGTAGGTTATCTTCCCTTCTGAATCTTATTGGCTTATATAAACTGATGTAGCATAGACTCAGATAATATGTCAACAGAGACGTGTACTCCAGATTTCTTCCTTTTTCTCTCATTTTTAAATGTGCCCAATCCACATGACCACAGTTGAAGTCACCTAAGAAGATGGTTCTGTGGATTTCTCGTTCAACTCTTTTGGCTGAAGACCTCGAGGTCCAACAGAACATATCTGAGCACAACCTCCGGCTTAAACACTCCCCAGGCTCTCGTTAAGGATTTTGTCTTTTCTGTGCTCACCGTAACTTTCTCTTGACTGAATATACTGCACTACCTTCTGATTTTTTTTGTGTTCTGCTCGGAACTCCTGAGAACTGTACAACCCTTTCATCCTACTCCTTCCCCTCTCTCTCTCTCTTTCTCTGTGTGTGTGTGTGTGTGTGTGTGTGTGTGTGTGTGTGTGTGTGTGTGTGTGTGTGTGTGTGTGTGTGTGTGTCTTTCTAAAATTTGACTGTTTTTCCTCCAGCGATATGTTGTACATTTTATCCTCCAGTTCTGTCCCTGTTTGATGTGTGTCATGTCTGTTGTCATGGAGACTGTCCGACTCGAAGGGCAGTTGGGAGACAGAGTTATTTGTGTTTGCATGCAATATGTGTGCGTGTGTGAAATGCACCATATTCTTGGATCACGTGTTGGGCTTGTGATCGACAGCTACTACACTCCCGGAAGAGAGCTCAGAGCTCATGTATGACCGATCTAGGGGTAATGCTGTGACCTGACACACACACTCACTCCACGAGTGACATGGAGAGTTGGAGTTACGGCTCGCAGCGCAGCAATACTGAAATTATTTCAGCCCTGGGCGGGATTCAAACTCGGACCGCTGGGTTAGCAGTTGCGAACGCTACCACTGCGCCGTTGAGCCGCGCGCAGGCACGCGCGTGCGTGTGTATAAGTTTACGTGTCAAAAATAGAGTAGTATTGAAGTAAACATAGAAGAAGGTAAATTGTAGGAAGCATAGATAAAGAAAAAGGTTGCGGGGTGAGGGAAGGTGGGGTCCTCCAATTTCGTCCGGGTACCCAAACCCCGATATCCTGAGGCCAGGACCGGAAATTGCATTCCGGGAAAGCGCGGTTTCCCCGCTTCAACCGCCCGGGTGTTTTTTCTCCGCGTTGCACATCCGGGCTCACGGGCTCCGGATAGTGACCTCATCCGTGCTCTGACGCTGCAGCTGAGCTGGATCCGGGAGGGTGGGCCCGTGGAACATGCAACAGTGCGCATAACGATTTCTGATTTGAATACACAATGTAAGCGCAGTAAGTGACGTGTGAACCTTTGTGTGTGTGTGTGTGTGTGTGTGTGTGTGTGTGTGTGTGTGTGTGTGTGTGTGTGTGTGTGTGTGTGTGTGTGTGTGTGTGTGTGTGTGTGTGTGTGTGTGTGTGTGTGTGTGTGTGTGTGCGTGTGTGTGTGTACGCTCGCGTTTTAGCGATGTGGCGAGAGAAAGAGAGCAATCCCTTGCTCCTTGGCTCTTTTTTGTCCTGTTACTACCTCTTATTCCTGTTTTAGAATTATCTCTGTTTTATCTCCACCCTATAATTATCCTTCCTATTTCCCCCTTTCCCCCCTCCCCTTTCCCCCCTCCTTACCCGCCTTCTTTGTCTCCTCGTTATTTTTCTTCTCTCCCCATTCCTTCACTTCCTCCTCCTCTTTCTCTTGTCTTTCTTTCTCCATGTCCTTCTTCTTAGCTTCCTTCTCTTCTTCCTCCTCTTCTTTTCCCTCCTCTTCTTCCCCCTCATGTTCCTGTTCCTCTTCCTTCTCCTCTTCCTCTTCCTCCTCTTGTCTCACAAGTCACCTGATGGGAGCGTCGTCGGCCGACTTGCACGGTCATCTGGACTGCCGCCGACCTTTGCCTCTCAGCCGAGGTTGGCTGCCCTGCCCAGCCCCTTGGGTGGCTGTCGAGGTGGCTGCCGGGCTCGGCTTTTGAGATGGCTGTGCCGGGAAGACTATCCAGGGGGCTTGTGGGGCTGGGGTAGTGGAACCGGGTGGCTTTTTGAATGAAATGGCTTGAGTGGTTTTGTGGGTTAGCTTCTGCGTGGCTGTGCAGCGCTACAGTAGAGTGTCTCTGGGTACTCTGTAACGCCCAGAAGTCGCTTCCGAGCTGAACAAAATCGCCTGACGATATCCAGACCAAAAACTGTATGTGTGACAATTTCGTCATGCAAGTGTTATTGGATGAGAGAGCGCATTTGTGACGTCACGGGGCTGAGCTCTACGTCATGCACTCCGCCCCCCCACCTCTGAACCCCCCCTCCCGTGCCCCCGCACCTCTTCCTCCCTCCCTCCCTCCCTCCCTCCCCCCCCTCCCTCCCCGCGCCCGTCACCACGTCCCACAAGCTCCCCCACTTCCGCGTCCGGGTCTCCCCAGCCTCTGCCTTCTCGTCACCACAAAAAAGATAGAAGCGCTGGTGAAATGTAGGCAATGATGATAATAGAAATTATAATAATAATAATAATGATAATAATAGTAATAGTAATAATAGTAATAATAATAGTAATAATAATGATAATAGTTATAATAATAATAATAATAATAATAATAATAATAATAATAATAATAATAATAATAATAATAATAATAATAATAATAATAATAATAATATCAATAATAATAATAATGACATTAGTAATGATAATAACAATACAGTAATGAAACTAACAGCAATAATGATAATGATCGTCACCACAAAGCCTCGATATGGCAAGTCAGACTACTTAACCCACGATTTCCTACGTGAAGGTACAAGAGGGAATGACGATGACCATTTAGGAGAATTTGGGCTCGGAGTGGGTGGGCTCTGAAGAAAGTGAACGAGAAAGAGACATTGTGTGTGCGTCTCTCTCTCTCTCTCTCTCTCTCTCTCTCTCTCTTTCTGTGTGTGTGTGTGTATTTACTTAATTATACCTAATTGTAGTATACAGGAAATGAGCAACGCTCGTTGGATACCGTCTCCTACTCTCCAGTTTTACCATACCAATCCTCAAATTCATGTACAGTTCCAACTTAATCTATATCCTCAATTTCCAATTATCATACTTAGATTTGAATCAATGCATTGTTCCAGCTTGACATGGAGGTGTGTATGTGTGTGTGTTTATGTGTGTGTGTGTCGTCTGGTAGCAGCTAGAACAAATACGCAAGAGGACGTCATTCTTGAACGGATGAATTCTTTACTTCCAAAGGATTGCTCTAGGTCGAATAAAATGGCCTGGCGTCACACAGAATAAAATCCTTCAAGTCTGTACCCTTGGACACGTAGTGTTAGTGGCTGAATTGGAAATGGATGAAACGACCGATTGTAAAAAGGCTTTTGTTTCGGAGAACAAAGCTTGCAGGCGGGTTACGAGTGGAGTCCCTCAGGGTTCCTTTCTCGGGCCGCTCCTGTTTGCCATGTCAGTAAAAAGAAAGAAAAAAGAAAAGACCACGACCTCGAATCAGACTGATCCAGATTTGACCACGAAACCGATCTTTCTATGCGGAAGAGCGGATGATAAATCTAGATGCCCGGGAAGATCTAGGCGTGCTAGGGCAGGCCGTCGTGGTGAGGAACGTACGCCAGGAGGCTCTGAGGAACTGCGGCCGAAGCCGTCACCTTTGCCCTATTATGCGCTTTAGAGGACTGTTGGGGCATTTAACTAATATGGTCACTGCTGGGAATCGGGGAGGAGTGCGGGATTCGAACCCACAACTAATGAATACGAGACCAGCACGCTTCTGATGACGTCACCGGCACAAAGACTAGAAAAACGGGTTTGGTGCAGATTAACGCCATTCCGTGGCTAACTGGACACCTGATCCGCATGAAGCCAAACCACCGCACGGGTGACGCGATGTGATATGTTTTAACGTCACAAACTCTTCCCATCGGAAGGCTAGGACGGTGCCCCTTACAGGGCACTTTGTAGGGTGAAGTTCAATGAACCATGCCCTTGGTTCAACTTCGTCGGTGGCAGGATTCGAACCGCCATCCCCTCGACCTTCGCCGTAAGTAACGACCCCCCCCCAACCCGCTCAGCCAGCGAGCTTCCTGATACTGCACTGATATGTGTGAATTTGCCACGAGGGAGAGGCCGGAGGTCCTGCATGGGACCATTTATGTTAATGTTCGTGTTATGAACAACAGCGTGACCGGTTCTGGGGAGAGGGTAGCCTGAGTTCGCTTACCCATAACTTCTGAACAACCTTGAGGATTTGAAAATAATAATAACAATAGTAACAATAACAAAGATGATAATAATGTTGGTGTTTAGAATATGTTCACGGTAAATACACACCAGGAAGGAAGGTCTGGCCATTAATGTGGATTCAAAGGAGCAATGGTGAAGAACAGCTTGATATGCGAGAGGTACACACTTCTAGCTGAGGCTATCGCATAAATACCCCCAACCACCACCACACACACTTTTTTTTGAGTGCTGGTATGAAAGCAAAGAATATGCTGTAAGGTCTTTTCTTTTTCTTGTTCTTCCTCGTCCGGCCTTGTTGCAAGATTAAAAGAGGTTCCAACTGATTTCCTTCGCTATTGTGAATACATTCCATTCCATTGTATTCCTATTGTATTCCACTTCAGGACTCCCCAGGACCAATCCCTCTGAAATGCCTTAGTCCATGCTTGCCCCTATTGATCTAAACAAACATAACCCAACCTAACATTACATAAAGGAACATAACCTCTGACCTACGCTTTTGTGAAGAAGGCACAGGCGGGCGCAAAGTCCTCACAGGAAGAAGTCATCTCGAAAATTATTTGTCATCGTTTGGAAAGGACGGCAAATATGGCGAGCGCTCACACGAAACTGGGTAGTGAGGAAGGGGGATGGGAGCAAAAATGATTGGGTCAAGGGAAATAACATAAAAATATACTCAAAGATTCATTTTATCAGTCCACCTGTAGATAATCATGTGCTTATTTTCTATTTATTCATGTATTTATTTATTGTCGGCAGTATAAAGCGCCTTTATCCAGTCCCTAACGTACAGTACGAGTATATGAGGATAGACTCGTGGTGTCCCACTCAAAGTGAACTCACTGA
>NC_134792.1:43942246-43952246 GCF_046742065.1 Oratosquilla oratoria | reverse complement strand
ACCTGTACGTGCGCGTGCGTGGGGGTAGGGGTGGGGGGTAGCAGCGTCTGTGTCCACGGTCTGACCGACTGACTGACTAACTTAATTTCCATGGATACGTTCCAACCCGCTTTGCTCCTGTTTTTACGTGAGTCATCCTCCCCCCCCCCTACTCCCCACTTCCCTCCCCCTCCGCGTCTCCCCCTCCCCCTCCCCCTCTGAGGACGATTCTCAACCGACCGGTCCTCGGCTTCGTCGTCGTCGCCGTCCGCGTCCCGGGAAATAGACCTCCGGGGTTTCCCGAGCGATGTAAACATACTTGAAGACCTGTCTGACGAAGGAGTCCACAAAGTCGAGCGAGATTGGCAGGGAGTCGTGACACAGGACGCGATCCCACAGGGACTTGTAGTAATTGGACAAATTTAGGTTCAAGAAGGAAATAGACCAGAACCGTTTCACCAACACAGTGGTTAACGAATGGAATAGGCTTTGTAACCATGTGGTCAGCGCTGAAACAATTGGTTGTTTTAGGAGAAGATAACTTTATGGTTAGGGATGAAAGGTAGTAAAGGACATGGAACTGTCTAGTGTAAGCCTTATAGTCTCTTGCAGTCTCCTCCATTCTCATGTTCTTATAAATCGTAACGGTCGTCCTTGTCAAATGAAGCTCCTTGGGTCGTGCTTCTAGACCCTTTCTCCAGCAATGGCGAACGCTTTGTAACATTAGAAAGTAGAAATTTACTAAATTCTTTGACTGCACTTGCGAAACTTGCCGGAAGAAGTTATAAGTAAGCCAACAAGTTAGACCATTTTAATTACAAGGCCAAGTTGAAAGACGATGCGTTAGATATTTTATTATGGCTGGCACCAGACGATTTGATTCGCTCAGGTCAGGTCTCAGTGTTGAGGGACGAGGGGAGGTGCCATGGATGTTAATAAAATCGTCCGACGGCAGTCATGGTATAAGGAAAGGTACCACCAGGCACGGGAGGAATAGGTTATAATTTCTTTGTCCCTGAGGGGTTATCCCAGAGACGAATGAAATCTTCTGGTAAGAACCAGAAGACGTAGAACCTACCTACCCACCCCCCTTAACGGGACCCCACACCGACAAGGGGGCCATAGTTACATTTCCACCCGATAGAGAGGGCCCCACTGTCCGAATGTGACACAGGGCCCCCGCTACATGGCATAGAGTTATGTAGTTTGCATTTACGCCAGGAAGATGGGGCCTTAGGTTCGAACGTTTCGCAGGGCCCAAGCGTCAATTATGGGGGCCCAGCCAGATAGCATGAGTAGAATAGATAGTTTCACCAGACTAAAGGTACGCTTTGCTCGGTGCTATTATCGTTCAATTATGATCATTTATGTCTCAATGATGATCGTCATACTATTGTGTAGAGCGCTAATTCTTTGCCTTTGAATGGGGCTGTTGTGCTTCGAGCTGCAAACTACGAGGCTGATCATTTTAACCGAGCCTACCAACGTGTTTACCCAGATATGACGCCAGGTATGATGCTCGTCATTGGCTGTGGTAGTAGGCCAGTAATCGCACCGAGCAAATCGTACCTTTAGAGTGGCCCACTGCCCCAACTTGGTACAGGGCCCATCCCTTAAGTGGGCCCCCCTCAGATATAGAATTACATTCGTTTCCGCCAAGGTGAAGGAGGCCCCTGTCCGAACTTGCAGTGGGACAAGGTGGGTCTCGGTCCGCCACTGGAGGAAAAGGAGGAAGAGGGTGAGGAGGAGGAGGAGGAGGAACTCCCCGGATCTGGTGTGTCCGGTGATTGTCGCAGTTTCCCTTTTCTCCCGCGGACGCGCGCGCGCGCGGGCGGCGGCCGTTACACTTTCCCCGCAGCTGTCTGGACATCAGATATCTAATTCTTTTGTCGCCATCCCCTTCCGCCCTCCCTCCCTTTTTTATATAGTTTCTTCGTAATTACACCATACCGCTTCTCCTGCTGGTGTCCTACATCCTACAAACAAGAAAGAAAAAAAAAGTGCTGATACAGGTACTCACCACAAGACTGGAAGATAGTTGCGCCGACTTCGCCATCATCGCCGTCGGGAGAACAAGGTGTTCCTGTCCTGCAGCACCCACCGGGGTAGCCCTTAGGGATCAAAACACGTGGTTGGCATTTCCCTGCTGTCGGAGCCGCCGCCGGGCGATCGGCCAACTGACGAAGGATCCTGCGTTCTCTGTACTGGTCCTCCTCCTCCTGCAGCAGCAGCAGCAGGAACGGGAGGAGGATCTTACTTTGGTCGCCGCTCCGGCGGTGATTATTACCTCGAGAGTTGTTGTTGATCCTCTTGGGTGAACACCCTGGGCCGTCGCACCCTCACACGCACACACACACACACACACACACACACACACACACACACACACACACACACACACACACACACACACACACACACACACACACACACACACACACACACACACACACACACAATACACTGGTCACTCCCGGAAGTGCCCATCACTCTCTTTCTGTTCTTCTTCTTTTTCTCTTCTTCCTCCTCTCTCTGCCCCTCCACAGCTGGCTTGTGGGGACACCATCTGGTTCTGGAAGGAAAGGCGGTGGTGGTGTCTGGCAACATAACCGCTTTCCATATCTCCGGGGCTGTCGAAGGAGGACGTGGGAGAGGAAGGTGACGGAGGCTACCACGAAGTCAGAGTTCCTGCGACGGAAGAACCGACGTTGCGATGCTCACACGCGTTCTCACGCCGCTGAAGGTGAAGGCGCCAAGGTCGACACAAGAATAGGACACTTCGCCTCGGAGAGAGAGAGAGAGAAACCATCGATATGATGTTATGAGGAAGTGCCACACTCAACTGAACCTTAATTTTTCATGTTTTTATTTAGCCTCAGCACTACGAGTCGAAGTTGCCTGGCACGTCCGTATTTTACCAACCAAGGGGGGGAGGGGTGGCAGAGGTGCCACGGAAGTAATATTCCAAAGGAAATTAATGTAAAGCAACAAAAGTGCCATTCGGTATTGAAAGGGTTCATCGAGATAGTTCATGACCCTACCGCTCCCGAGGTGGGAGGGGAGAGGGGGGCACAGAGATGAACGAAATCGTCTGGTGTCACGTGGTCAGGATGCTGTGTAACAGAAGAGAAAACAGCCATTTTGCGCTCTGCCGGTCAAGAAAGTCGCATGGTGCTCAGAACACCCACGCGAGACTCCTCAGAAGAATTTAGAAGTCCGGGACGGTTTTAGAAGTTTCTACAAGACTAGGAGAGTCTTTGCAAGTCTCCAGAAGACCAGAATGGTATTTAGAAGTATTAAAAGACAAGAAGGGCCTTTAGAAAATCAGGAAAGTCTTTAGACGTCTCTGAAAGACCAGAAGATTGTTTTGAATCTCTAGGGAGCTAAGATGGTCTGTAAAGCGTGTAGCTAACCAGAAGGATCTTTAGAAATCCTCACAAGCCTGTTGAAGGTCAGGAGGGTCTCTAGAAGCCCGTGGGAGACCAGAAGGGTCTTTAGGAGTCTTTAGAAGACCAGGAGGGCGTGGCGAGGTGTTACATGCATTGCTTTGCCCCATAACAGCACCCACTGCTCGACTTCTTTCACATCTCCAAACCGCAAATTGGTACGGCCCCGCCCCGCCCCACCCACGGCCGACCTTCTACGATGTAACGGTCATAACGGTTCTCCGGGCCAAACGTTTCCCAACGGTTCTTCGTAGCGCGATCGCTCCAGACAGGGCTACCCGTGTGTGTGTGTGGGGGGGGGGCATTTGCAAGCTTGCTGCCCAGAGGATGAACGCAGTTGGCAAGCCTGCTTGCTGCCCCGGACGTGGAGCAACTCGCAGGGGCGAGGAACGAGGTGACGTCATCTCCCCGGACAGCTGACGCCGACGGCCGGGTCTGCCAGCCAGCCTGGGACGCAGCCGCAGCCGCAAGTTCACCCAAATAGTTGAGTGTGTCAGTCCTCCTCTGCCACGCCTCACCGCGTTCCCGCCGACTCGTTCTGTGGTGGGGATTGTGTTCACACAGTCAGCGGTGGGCTGGAGGAAGCCATAGGGTCGTTCCGTGTGTGAGCATTGTGTACTCCACAGGGCGGGTGTCGCTGTCACGGGCGGACGGGTGATCCGCGCCATCTCTGGCTCCCCACCCGACACACACCACCCGTCCCCGGAAAGCCGATGGGTCTGACATGAGAGTGAGGGAGTAGGGTAATGTTTGCCTCCAACGTGACACAGAACGCTACTGCATGTTGTGGTCAAGTTATTAAGGTGCCACGTCAGTGCAGAGGACAAGGTGCTGTTGTTGTGTTCAGTTGTGGGGATAACGTTATGAATGACGTATTGTTGTCTTTGTCAGTTTGAGGTTGTTGACATGTGACTGCGTGGGTGGATGTGGATGTGAGTTGTGAGTGTATGAATTCACTAGTGTTGTGTGACGAGTCTCGGGTAGCTTTGGCGCTACAGTGTCCCCAAGGATAGAAGCGCTTGTTATCGGATTTGGTCTTCCTGTAAGCCGAATAAAATATATTGATACTAACCGAACCTCTGATGGGCTCACGGGGCCTGAGGGTTAACCTAACCTAACCTAACCTCATCAATCTAACCGATGAGGTACTACGGAAATGAATGGAATAGGCTCAGGGTATCCCGAATCAGGTTGGGGAAGACGTAAAGAGATCATCTTAACCGAAGTATCAATATGAAAACGTTTACCGGGATCAAACGTTTGCCGGGAACAGAATCTTATTTAGAGTGCACATTTATCGGGCGTTTTTTGTTGTGATGAAGTGGGTGTAGGGTTCTTGCGTTTGTTGGGATCAAACGTTTATAGGAACTAAACGTTTGTCGGGGTCAAACGTTTCAAGGTTTTTTCTTTTGGGGTTTGCTTTTCGGCCGGACACTTGGGGCTGTGGCATGTGCCCTCACGTGACCGTGTGGACGTCACGTGATCACGTGGACGTACACGTCTCTGGCCACGACTTGTTATGATTTCCAGAAGGCACTTGTCATACGAAGGAACATCAACACAAACATATCCCCCCTCCCTCCCATACCCTACACTCCATTCCACCCCTTGTTCGCATCACAGCTGGGAAGTACCCCAGGGTTGATGTACGCGTCACTGCTGGGAATTAAGCCGAGGCCGTTTACATGTCACAACTACACTTGTGGAATATCATTTATAGCCGTACCGACGTCATTGTCGCCCATTTGGGCGATGTCACAGAGGGAGTACAGTCTATTTGCAACACACTAAGGCACTGTATTTTCAACAAGGGACCTTTGACGGGCTTTGGTCTTGAAATGGGATTTTTTTTTTTTTTTTTTACATTTTCTGTTTTCATTCTGATGTCATATATATTAACAATGGAAAACACCGTCTCAATTATTTGTTCCACAAACTATGTTTTCACGGATGCACGAAGATAGATGATGTCGCGAACCTTACACGGAGAGTTGGTGAGTTTCGCGAGGAAACTGGAACACGTTTGGCAGCCTGTGAGTGGTCTCACAAGGCCAGGCCCGTCCAGGACAGGTCAGGTAAGGCCAGGCCAGATAAGACCAGGCCCGAGCCACGCCCGGGACCCCGTGAAGACCAGGGCGGTGGCGCCAGGAAGCCCCCCACTTCGCCCGGCCTCTCCTTGTGTTGCGGAGACGTGCTAAGCCTCAGAATCCTCAATCTTGAGGTCGGCCTCGATCTCCTCCGGGGAGCGAAGGTCGATGGCGAAGCGCTTGGGTTTCTTGGCCTTGTTGTTTTTCACCTGCGAGCGAGAGAGGGAGAGCGAAACGGGGTCAAGATCGGTCATCAGGTCAGGGAGCCAAGTTTGACCAAGGCTGTGTCCGTTCTAGCGGGGTGTGACACGCGGACTAGCCGTTTGTCAACCAAATAATTCACATGCACGCGCACACACACACACACACACACACACACACACACACACACACACACACACACGCACACACACACACGCACACACACACACACACACACACACACAGTTTTTAAAGGCTGGGAAAGGAGGATGAAGTGATAGCTGGTGACATGAATGCAAAAACAGGAAGCGAAGGGACTAATAGATATGGTGTAGATCGCGTAGTAGGTAAAAATGGAGAAATTATACTGCGAATGTATGACGGGCCGGGATGAATGGTGGGAACTTTTTTCGATTAAAAATTCATACTTAATGCACCGGGGTAAATAAGGGTGGGGCCGATATCTTAGAAAAAGAAAAGCAGAAGAAATGAGGACTGGTAAAGGCTTAGTGCCGACCAAGTGGAGAGGATTAAAGTGAAAGCGGCAGTCCAAATGTTGAGGAATGGAAGGTCACCAAGATTAGAAGGTGATATGATGGAAACGGAAAGGGAAAAAAATTGTACCATGAATGCGGAGTAGTTTTGAGAGAAACAGAAAGGAGAGAAAGGTTCTTGAAGGTTGGAGGAAAGTGTGTGTAGTGCCAGGTTATATGAGTAAGGGGGACAGTAACAATTATGGAGAAATCGGTATGTTACAAGGGATGGGTGTAGGGTATGCTTTACTAGGCCACCCTCCTTTTCAAGGGAGGAAAGATCTTTTGATATATATAAGAACACCAGGGAAACTATACGAAGGAATAATATAGATAAAGAGGTCACAGAGTAAAATTAGGAAAGGAATGGGATAGTTTTCGACAAGGATGGGACAAGGATGTGTATGTCACCATAGATGTTCAGTATATACGGCGATGGAACCATAGAAGAAGTGACAGTTGGGGCTCGGCAAATAGAATCAGTTTTCAGCTTAGGGGGAAGAAAGTTGGAATATAAACCACAAGCTCCATGTAGATGATGCTGTGATGATAAGAAACATTGAAAATGGACAGCATAGTCAGTGTGATCAAATGAAAACGAGGTTGAATATCAGTTGGAGTGAGATGATGGAGAAAGAGAAGAAGGAATCCCTATAAGTCGACTTCATACACGAAGAGGGGTGGGTTGGAAGAGATCGATCTTTTTATGTGGAGTAGATGTAATTGTGGATGGGTTTAGAGAGAAGCAAGTGGAGTATGAAGTCCTGGGGGCAAGAAAAACAGCGAAAACACTGAACGAAGTGTGAGAGGATAAAAGTGTACCGACTGAGATAAAAATAGCTAAGATTGAGGGTACGGTGGAAGCCTCGCTGTTGTATACAAGTAAGTTGTGGACATTGGGATTATTCCTAAAAAAGGCTAAAGCGGTGGGAATGGACTGCCTGCAGGATGTGTGTGGTATCATGAGATTAAATACTATTTCAAACACAAAAGTAAGGGAAAAGTGGTGGGTGAAGGTGCATGTAGAGTGATAAAGATAACAAGAGCCTTGTTGAGGTGGTATGGGCACGTGAAGAAATTAGACTAGTATAAAAGGGGATGGAAGAAAAGTGCGAGATAGAGTATGGAGGCGACCAAGATCACAAAAAAGAGGAATATGTCTGTTTCAGCCACCATCACTTCATGTTATTTCTCTCCTTTTCTTCCTCCTCCTTTTCCTCTTATTACTATTGTCTTTCTTCATCTCCACTCCTCCTACTTCTCATTTTTCCCTCCCTGTTCTCCACCCTCCCTCACGCATATCTACCCCTGCCCCTGGCCCTGGCCCTGGCCCTGCCCCTGCCCCTGCCCCTGCCCCTGGCCCTGCCCCTGCCTGTGGTCCTTACCTCCCTGGAGAAGAGCTGGAAGGCCTGCGCGAGAGCGAAGGTAAGCATTCGGGCGTTGAGCCTCGAGTCACAGACGAAGGCGTGGCACTGGAACGGATGGACGGCCGCCAAGCTGCTCGTGTTCCTGACGGCGCCGTTGCCGGAAGACGACGACGACGAGGAAGAGTCCTCCCGGACGACGATCATGGCGAAGACGCGCGTGTAGACCAGGTCTTGCACGCCGTAGCTGCAGCAGGAGGAGGAGGAGGAGCGTGCACAAGTCGTGCGCAAAACACTCGAAGTTAGTTATGATTGGAAATATCTCACTTTCTGTTATTGTTGTTATTGTTATTAATTATTATTACTATCATTATTATTATTATTATTACTATTATTATTATTATTATTATTATTATTATTATTATTATTATTATTATTATTATTATTATTATTATTATTATTATTATTATTATTATTATTAATTATCGTTATTATTATTATTATTATTATTATTATTATTATTATTATTAGCATTATTAACATTATTATCATTATAATTATTATTATCAGCATTATTATTTGTTGCATTTTATTCATATATTCAGTTGTGTGGTTGTAATAGAAATATTCTGAGCAGAAGGCTTCGTGTGTGGGCGGTTGTACGACAGGCTGGCAAGAACGAAGAAAATGGAGGCAAAAAGAAGGAAGATGTGATGAAATGAAGAAAATAAAGGCTGGGAAGAAGGAGGAATAATTAAAAAAGTGTGGTAGACAATGAAAAAGGATGAGGATGATGAGATGTAAGAGTATGTAGAAGATTGTTTAGGTTTTGGAGGTGGAGGCGACGCCAGCACGTGAAAGGGGCGGCCAGTGATGACGCGCGCTGAGTGGCGCAACGTGTTGCAGACAACGTTGAAAGACATTGTGGTGTGTGTGTGTGTGTGTGTATGTGTTTTGCATGTTCCTGTGTTCGCGCTCGTGTATTCACTTGGTCTTTGGATCACGTGTTGGACTCGTGATCGACAGCTATTTCCCTCCTGGAAGAGAGCTCAGAGCTCGTAGGTCCCGATCTATGGGTAATGCTATGACCTTGCACACACACACACACCCCCAACTCCCCGCCCTACGGAGGTCCGCTGCGATACTGATATTATTTCAGCCCCAGGCGAGAGTCGAACCCGGACCTCCGTAGTGGCAGGCCAGAGTTCTAACCACAGCGCCATGAGAGGTGTATGTATGTGTGTGTGTGTGTCTGTCTGTGTATGTGTGTGTGTGTGTGCTTTGCATGTCTGCTCGTGCGCGCGTGTATGTATATATATATATATATATATATATATGTGTGTGTGTATATGTGTGTGTATTGTGCGTGTGTGTGTGTGTGTCTGTGTGTGTGTTTGCTCTTATGTGTGTGTGTGTCTGTGTGTATGTGTGTGTGTTTGTTCTTATGTGTGCGTGTGCGTACGTGTATGTGCGTGTGTGTGTGTGTGTGTGAGGTGTGTGTGCGTGCAAGAGAGGAGAGAGAATGAGAGACTAAGATAAAGGAAAAGGAAGAGTGTGGACTAAGATGCTTCCGTGTGTGTGCAACTTTTTGATGGCTGTCTTGGTATTATACATCATACCTGGTTTTTTCTTCTTCCTGGAGTGTATGCACCTTATATGAGCTTTGGTATTCAACACCAGAAGTCTGACTGGACTGATTTTATTTTATTATTATTATTATTATTATTATTATTATTATTATTATTATTATTATTATTATTATTATTATTATTATTATTATTATTATTATTTTGTCTGTTTTGAATTCTACATGCTATGACTGTAGACTGACCTTCCACTGGCTATAGGGTTAACCGCTCTTGTGTACACCTACTACAGGTGACATTTTCAAGTCACCCCCGCTCCCTAAGCTGATACGCTGTGCACGCACAGATGTTCCGTCGTACACATGCATCTGTAATTACACCAGCACACGTTTCCTTGGCGTACAGTTTTCCCACGTGTTTGCGCAGCTGTTCTTGACGTTAGAGCCGGTTCTGAAGCCACAGCTTCATCGATATACTCTCTTGTCTGTTGTTATTCAAACACAGCTGTGGTGGCAACAGCTGTTTTGCCCCCTTTGCATGTGTAGCAGCTGGTACTCTTTCTTGTAGGAACAGCTAAGCTGCTGCCGCTACAAAGTGTGGAGAGAGAGAGGGACAGAGAGAGAGTATTTGCTGCTTGCTTGTGTTTGCGGCAGATCAGCGTCCAGTGCGCGTGCGTGCGTGCGTGCGTGCGTGCGTGAGGCTGTAACGGTCACTACGGCAGCGGATGCCTGCCAGCCTGCCTGCCTGGCTTTGGGCGTCATTTCTCTTTCACTTTTCGCTCTCTCTCTCTCTCTCTCTCTCTGT
>NC_134792.1:43934746-43939746 GCF_046742065.1 Oratosquilla oratoria | reverse complement strand
TGTGTGCGTGTGTGTGTGTGACTAGCGTGCCTTGCGAGTACCTAACAATCACAGCGGCACTTGTGTGCACGGTTGCGGGTGCCAACCGCATCTCTCACCTTTGACGCCGAGTCTCTGCATGTCCGTCGTCAGATCCTCCTCGGCCGAGGAGGGCGGGGCGCCGGTGGTGGACGGGGGCGGAGCGGTGCCCGGCGGAGGAGCAGGGGTCTTGGCGCCGTTGGGCTTTGGGGGGAGCTGTTGGGGGAAGACAGACCAGAAGGTGGGGGAAGTTTAGTCACCAATATTTTGGGTGAAGTGCGGGGGGGATGTCAGCGTCGAATAACAGTATATCATAAGTATCTAGTGGTTCTATCTTTTGGAGGAGTATTGAGCTGAGGACGTGGAGTCACAAAGGGGTTCGAGGAGAGACTTAAGGAGAGTAACAGCAGAAAGGAGGGATGGTGGGACCTTAAAGTAGTCAGTAATCTTTTTTAATTGGGGATGAGTCTGCAGTCATAAATGAAAGTTTCGCGATTCTGGTCTGTAGTCATCTGTAGTCATAGAAATATGCTCCACATACTTGGGTCACAAGAGTTATATTTGCACAAAAAATAATAATGATAATGATAACAATAATGATAATGTTAACAATACTAGTGATAATATCCATGATGATGATAATTAGTAATAGTAATAATAGTAATAATGATAATAATGACAATAATAATAATAATAATAATGATAAGAATAAGAATAATAAAATAGTATATACAGTGGATAGATGATTGAATGAATGAATAAAGAAAGAAATAAAGAAAATAACATACGAGTAGATAGATGAATAATATCAAAGGTTATGGCCACAGCTATGTTTTTTAATATGACTTTTGCTACCTGACGGTAATTGATCTTTCTTGCACTCTCATTGTCGATGGCCGTGGTGGTCACTTTGTAGAAAAAAAAATAATAATAACACAAATAAAAACGTGGCCACATCTCTCGTGTAGTTTCCTAGCCAGCGTACAGCTGGAGCCAAAAAATCCGACTTGACTCATGATGTAAAAACACGCAAGTAAGGTTTTTATACGTTTTATATATGTTATATACGTTTTTCACTTAAGGTTTACGTGCCCGTGTTATTATATCGACAGCTCTGGTCTCCCCCGCCCCTTCCCATATCGTGGAGGGTGAGCCAGATAATTCCTAAAACTGGACAGTTTCTTCTGCGCATGCGCATGCACCTGTATGTTCTATTTCTTCTTGATTACTTTAGGTTAATTTTCTCTTTGTATTCACACTACTTTTCTATCAATGCTATCATGTTAAATTGTATAACAAAGTTAATGTATAATTTGTCAAATAAACGTTAATTGGTAACTGTCGAGCTTGGGCAAGCTAGTGCCCCCTCCTCGTCCAGCCTCTCTCCTGACCTCACTCTAACATTTTCGCAGTCGTCGTGTAAAGACGTGCCCAGTACCCAGTACCCTTCCAACAACCTTGGGGGTATACGGTATTGTTTAATTGTTAGGCAGATCAAAAACAAGGAAGAACTAAAGTGTTACTGATAATTCCAATTAAATGTGAAATTTCTTATTTGTTCAATTATAAGTCTTTATCTGATATGTTGTCTTGTTATAGTTAATAATAAGTATAACATATTTAATATATCCTACTAACTTAGATCATGAAGACATCCTTAGTCATTCTTCCCACATCTAATTAATTAAATTAAGAGAAATCCTCAAGATAGTGAAACTTAACCAAATTACTATCTTCAATGACACATGTTTGAAGAGTTATGGTGACAGTTACATTGTCGTATCTTCCATTTTTTGTCTCTTATCTTTTAAGTTGAGGTAGGTTTCACTCCTCGAGTATAAGAGATAGATGGGAACACGACAATATTAATATCACATTTGTTTTGAGAGAACTGTTGCATGGAGAAATGTATGAAATACTAAACGTAGAAGATATGTCTTGACTGTTTTTATGAACATCGAGTCGGTTTCTGGTGTCCAGAGTATTGCCATGTTGTGTAACTATGTTCTTAAGACTGCACGATACAGTTTTATATACAATGATTACTTTGTAATATGAATTGCTTTCTTTTACGGGAAATATAGGAAATATTCATCAGTAAATTTTATATTTACGATTTCACTCTCCAGTCAAATGAATGTTGGATAACTCTGATCCAAAGGGGTGTTCATCAGGCACCTCCTACGGGGTGTAGCATGATGACTGCAAAAAAAGTAATAGCTGCACGGCATTCACGCTATAATGGTCGGAAAAGTGGGCTGGAAAAACCTTGTACATGGTAACTACCTCTATGATGCGAAACAAGGTCAGCCAACAATACGCCATCTCTGGACAATTGGTCTCCGGGGATGGGTGGGGGTGGGGTGGGTGGATGATGGGTGTGCTTTGTCAAGCCATCCAAACGTTAGTTCGCCCACCACCCTACCCCACCCCCGGCCCCATCTCCCGCCATCCATTGGCGGAGGTCCACCCTCGTGTCAGCCTGACATGAATGCTGTATTCCCCAGCCACCTAGTGACACGGGATGAAGCATTTACTCGAGCTATTTGTTTCGCTGCGTATAACCTTGGGACTGGAATTGGTTTACACAATGCCTTAAACTCATGTATCCCGACTTAACCTTACCTTCCTCTTAAATCGCACTCGCACTATGGAAACTTAAGGGTTTTACGGCGTAGACATACAGTAGGTGGTCACGTGCATCCTTGAGGAGCACCCACACTATGAAGGCGAACCTATCCCGCGCAGACTTAGAGGTCGCAGCGAGGTCTTTTTCTAAGTCGCCGCGCTTCGGGAGAGGTAGCCGCTGGACGGGAGGGCGACGAGAAGGTCGGGTCAGGTCGTGGCGGGTTTCAGGAAATTTTGAGCATCCACAAAACTCAAAAATTGAATCGGCGGCCGATCAGGTCGGAAATTTGGACGGGACGCCTTCACCTTCATGCGGCAACCTTTATGCGCCGTCCGGTGGGCGTGTTGCGGCGCCCGACGGCTTGTGGCGGGGACCATTAGTGTTGTGGCTGTAATGCTAGGTCGCCATTTGACCCCGCCCAGTCGCCGTTAGACGGCAACTGGACGGCGACGGCGTCCAGACTACTCACCCTCCACTGCGATTATCGTTGTTGGCCTCCAAGGACGCACGGGACCTCCTACGTCGGCGCGCTAAAACCCTTAAGTCTTCATAGTGTGAGTGCGGCTTTACTTTAACTTTGTTCCCTCACCCTTGTTGGGTCGGCCACTTGAATATCATTTCACACTATATTTTGTTCACTACTTTATCAACAGACCTAACCTAATCTAACCGAACGTAGTTTAAATGTTGTGTTGGCTCTAAAAAATCAATAAAAATAAAAGGCTTAGGGTTAGAATTAGTCAATGGTAACTATATTCCTCGTGACATTTGAGACCAAACTAACAGTCCAACCTAACCTAACCCAATCTAACAGAACAGTGACTAACCTAATCGATGTTAAATGCTTGCAAAACACCATTCTACTCCATGTTAGGACACGCCCTCCCGTCGATGGAGGCATGGGCACGGAACACGACGAGCGTAGCTTACATCTAGTATAATTCAGTTAAGTCAGTATAAAGAGATACAATACAGGCATATGTAATCAGGGAATCGCAACAACTCAATCGGTAAAACAGTGGTCTTGTCGAAATGAGATCGCAGATTCGAAGTCCGCTTGGATCAGCTGAGAGAGAGAGAGAGAGAGAGAGATGGGGGAGGAGATAGGAATGGTGCCAAGGCAACGCTGATGAGCTTATTGCCTTTGGGGGGAGGGAGAGGGGGCACAGAAAACTGGTACGCTCGTTACTTAGTTCCATGTTCAAGTCTCCAATTTAATTCCAACTGTTCATAGAAATCGCCTCTTCAAGCTGATGGAGCACTGGTTTCAGACTCTATTCATAACCACAACCATACCAAGCCGGATAAATCCACCGTGGTGAAGCACAGAGGCTGTATCATCACACATGGGGTAGACCGATAGTCCTGCAGTTGACCACCAAGGCTAAATAGAGCACCTGCCAAAAAGTAGGTTAAACTTGCATGCAGGCTGACAGGACAGGTGGAGAGTGCATGAACGCTTTCTTTGCCTCTGGCGACTTGCATACTTTGTTCTGGCTACGACCAAGGGATTCGATTCAGTCTGAGGACTTCCCCTTCTCCCCCTTTAAGTATTTCCTGACTTTTCTTCTTCTTCCTCTTCTTTTCTTCTCTCTTCTTGTTCTTCTTTCGCTGTGTAGCACTGAACCCTCAAAGCATAGAAGAAGCCCAGGGGCCGCAAATGCTTGAGCACCACCGCATTCGAACAGCGATCCCCACCACAAAGTCGCCGCAAGTTCTTAGCCTGAGATCGGGAGCGGAAAAGCCGCATCACGTCCACCCCAGAGGCGCTGCAGAGGCGGAGGCGACCTTCGGTTATGTTGTCTACCTCTGGCGGGCACATCGCTCATACCTGATCGGGAAGAAACTCCTTCGGCCAAAGAATAATCGAGAGCGGTAGTCTTCGGACATTCGAAAGCAAAAAGAAATCGCAAGATCGTCATTTTCGTGCGACACAGACACGCCGTCCTCGTATCCACACATGCTACACACAACGTCTCCCAGATCGAAAGCAGAAAGAAACCACAAGATCGACACCATTTCGACACAAACACGTCTTCCAAGTATCCACAAATGCCACATACGAGTCCTCTTCCACTCGTGCGCTTCTCACTTGTTTCAGTGTGAACACCCGGTTCACATATTCTCATCCTTCCTGAGACCACACCGGCACTTCTCTGCACCCATACATACATATCCTATACAGTATGTAAGTCCAATGTGTGCTCAGACGCCACAGTGTGGTGTGTGTGTGTGTATGTGTGTGTGTGTGTATGTGTGTGTGTGTGTGTGTGTGTGTGTGTGTGTGTGTGTGTGTGTGTGTGTGTGTGTGTGTGTGTGTGTGTGTGTATGTGTGTGTGTGTGTGTGTATGTT
>NC_134792.1:43864746-43927246 GCF_046742065.1 Oratosquilla oratoria | reverse complement strand
GGTGCTGTTCATTACACCGGAAAATTTTCAGAATAAGGACCACCGCATTTATTTTGAGCACTTAATTAATGGAAGTAACGGAACAAAATATGAAGAGAAAATTTAAAGTTTTGCATTGTAGACTTTGCTGTGTGCATTTGGGGAAAACACTAGAAAAAAATCATAATATGAATACGACGTAAATCAACAAAAACACAAAATTTCCCCAGATTTGCCCCTAAACAAACTAAAATTCCCTCATCTATAGACAAATTCCCTGGAAATGGGAGAGCTGCCCGCGAGGCAGTGGCAACGGCATCGAGGGTGGGGGTGGGATGAGGTGGGGTGTGGGAACTCAGCCAGGCAGCCCTCTCCATCCACCCCCCCACTCCCTACTCCACACCCAGTCTCTCTTCCTCTCCATCCATTTTACCTCCCTACTCTCCACTGCATCTTAATCCGTTCCTCTCTTCCTCCCTTCGGTCCTCCTTACTCTCACTCTTCACCTACACCTCCCTCCCTGATCTTCTTTCCAGTCTATCTCCCTCCTTCATTCCTACTTTCTCGTCTTTACCTGTACTTCCCTTCTTCCATCTCTTACTCTCCCTTTCGCTCCTCCCCAACCTACTCTACTGCCACATCCTGCATTTGTTTTCCTATCGTCACTTTAGATTCTTCTCCAGATTCTCTTTTTTTCCCTTTCTCCTATCCACATTCCCAAACTCTCCCTTCCTCCACTTTCTTTCCTCCCACGCTCTCCTCTTCCTGCCCTCCTCCTCCTCCTCCTCCTCCTCCTCGTCTTCCTCCTCCAGATACCCTTCATTGCCTTAATGCTGTGCGCAGGCAACTTACACCCACACGACTCCATCAGTTTCCTTGACAGCGATGCCAATTCTCGCGGTGGTGGTGATAGAAGTGACAATGTTGGTGATAGTGGAGGTAGTGGTGATTGTGGTAGTCGTGTTCCTGGTCACTGAGGTGGTAATGGGGGTGCTTAGGGGTGGCGGTGGTGACGGCAGAGTTGGTGATGGTGGCGCCAGCCACGTTAGCTGTGGTGTGGCATTGTTGTTGTCGTCGTCGTCGTTGTTGTCGTTTTTCTGCCAGCGAGAGCGCTTCCCTGCCTTCGTTGTTGTTCTTTGATTCTTGCGGTGCCGTCCATTTCGACGACGTTGATAATGACAGTATCAGCGGCGGCGACCATCACCATCACCGTCCGTTCGACTCTCACTCCACATGAGTATGGATAGATTGGTGAAGTCCCACTTTCGTCCCCATACACTTTCCTTTGTGAACGCCTCTTCCTCCTACTCTTCTTCCTCATCCGCTTCATCCTTCTCTCTCACCTTCTACTCCTCCTCCTGGCGAGCATCGGCTTTAGATCATTGCTGGGTGATTATTTGAGCTGAGACGGGGTCTCGCTCTTGTGGGACCCCTTTCAGACTAGGGTTCTTTGCACTCACAGTATGAAGATATTGTGTCTCGTCGCCGATAACTCATCACACCGTAGAGGTGGCCAAGGAGATTTTTAACCCATTCAACTCCGATGACAAGATGTCTTGTCATTTGGTCAAATAAAACAAAAAATCATAAAACACAAAAATGTTTGATCAAACACCAGAAAAATATGACGTCAATCCTCGCTTCGCTCGCAGCGAAGCGAGGACTGACGTCATATTTTTCTGGTGTTTGATCAAACATTTTTGTGTTTTATGATTTTTTGTTTTATTTGACCAAATGACAAGACATCTTGTCATCGGAGTTGAATGGGTTAAGGAGGGCAGTAGAAAAGGAGGGATAATAGGAAAAATAAATAAATAAATAAATAACCGGTTTTCTTTTCTGGGTGGAGATTAGTCCCCAATTTTAAAATATTTTGCGTGACTCTGGTCCGTAGGGGGTGTCACACAAGTCCTTAAATGATTGACCGTTTAAACTTATATAGTCAATGCCCCATAATATGAGGAAACAACGGCCAGCGCGCTGCGGTAGTGAGTGGACTTTACCTTGATACTAACCACGTGTCTCAATCACTTCTTGCGAGCAAGAGTGAGTGTTGTTCTGGGCTAATCGTAGGCGGCTTTATCCAGCTGTGTGATGCCCCTCCCGTTCAGAGGGGTGCTTACTTCGATGTTTCCTTTTGTTATGGTCGTCGCAAGGCTATTTTATTCGTTTGCACGTGATCCCTTTGGAAACGAAGGGGCTAATTTACGTCGATGAAAATATCTACATTTCCTATGATGAAGGTTCCCGTTTCTTCGAGATCGACCAAGGACGTGAGGGTGTGTGGGGGGGGGGGTTGAGGGGGTTGAGGAAGCTTCTATCTGCAGCGCGCCTTCTGAACGACGTCAAGGAGGCCAACCTTTCTCGTTTTTTTTTTTTTTTTTTTTTTTTTTTTTTTGCCAAGTTCCTGAGCTCCTTAGCAGATGAGAGACTCTTCTCTCTCAAGTGGATTAAGGTGGGTTCTTCTTCGTCCTCTAGTTTATTCTGTTTTTTTTTTTTCCCTCTTTTTCGTCTACGTGTATTGTTGTTGCTACTGCTGCTCTTGTTCCTCCTTCTCCTCTTCCTCCTCCTTCTCCTCTTCCTCCCCCTCGGCCGTGTTTCGGGCTCTTCCAGATGGTCTTATGGTCTTCCCTGTGGTCTTTGATCAAAAAGTTTTGTTATGGCGGAGCGGAGGTTGAGGAGCCTCGACCGTGGAGGCAGCAACATCGGCTGCAGCTGTTGTTCTTCTTCTTCGCGCAATTGTCGAGTCATTTGCAGCAGCTCTCTTCTTGTTTCGCTTTTCGTCGCCTCTCTTCTTACGAACTCACATTTATTTGTTTATTTATTTATCTGTTTATTTATTCATCTAACTATTTAATAATTTATTCGTTTATTTATTATTTGGGTTAGGTTGAGTGAGTGCCTTGGCTGGCTACCTCCCTTAGAAGTGGGAAAAGGCTCTTAATAGATAAATTTATCATTGTTTTCTTACTCTCGTTAAGTGTTTGTTGCTTAAGATCAAAAACGAAATTTTTCCTTTTTTCAATACTGGAAGGGACTGAATCAAGAAGGGCTACTGAAGGGCTTAATCGAGACAGAACCCTTCGCTCTCGAGGGAAGGGTTGCCACAGAGCCGAATAAAATCACCCGGCGGCAGAACAAGAAAGAGTGCCACCCGGTACGGAAGGGCTTGAAGCCGTCCAAAGTGAAGGACAAGTCCGTTCCTTGACGTTTCTGTGACGTCATTCTTCTGAAAGGAAATGACGTCATAATTGAAGAAATGACGTAGAAACGCGAGACAAAGATCATCAAAGTAATTAAATGAGATTGAACTCCGAACATATTGTTCTTGACTGAATGCATCTTGTTTGTGGTGCAAGTCATCGATATAATGATTTCCAATTCTGTAACTACCATAACCACTTTATTTAGCGTTTCAGAACCTCAGTGAATGTGTGTATGTATGTGTGTGAGAGAGAGGGGGGGGGGAGATCATAAAAACATGAGAATGAAGGAGACTGCAAGAGACCAAAAGGCCTACACTAGGCAGTTCCATGTCCATTACCACCAATCATGCCTGTCCATAAAGTTATCTAGTCTTCTTTTTCAACAATAAATTTCTTCAGCGACCGCTACATTGTTACTAAGTCTATTCCATTTGTTAACAATTCTGTTGGCAAAACAGTTCTAACCTATTTCCTTCTTGTATCTAAAATTGTCTAATTTAGATAAATTACTGCGAGAAAGGAGGGGAAGGGGATCTCTGGGACCGAATGTCAGACCCTCGGGGCCGTATCTTCAAGCAGGGGTGAGGGTGTTATTGGGCTTTGGTTGCGAGCTACGTGAAGACTATCACATTACATATCTTATCTGAGAGATCTAGGGAAGAAACCGAGGACCGGTGCCGGTTACCCCGGGGCCACGGGACTTCCGGTTTTGAATAAAGAAACGCGAGGCGACGACGGCAACTGGTCCGTTGCGACCGTTATTTTCGGTTATAATCGTTACCCCGTCTTCACCGTCGTTATATCACAAACACCAGCGCGTTACTGTTCTTGCTGCCGTATCACATCTGTTACCATCAGCGTCATTTTGTCTTTATCATCGTCGGCAATTACAACAATTATTGTCTCTTACCCCCGTGCGGACTCGTTCCCGGCTCATGAATAAAAAGACCCGGGTTTTTATCTTAATGACTCTCGGTGATTGTCATTTGCCTTGGCTGTCCGAGCATCCAGGGTAAAGGTGAAGGCTTTGGGCGTGGACGAGTTCCTGGCATGTGTTCCTCATATCTTTCTTCAGCGGCCTGTTGCTGCTGATGACGCTCTTGAGAATGATGCAGCCAACGTACGCGAACTCCTTCTCATACTCGACGATGCACAGTTGGCAAAATACCCGTCTGGTCCGGTCCCCCTATAGGCTAGTAATACTTCTTAACCCTCAGGGGGTTCTGAAATAAATTCCAGGTGTTGGAAAAGTTTATTCCTCGTATTCGTAGGAATACAGCAGCTGTAGTCCCTGTAAGTAGATGTATAGCCACTGCTACGCTGCCTAGACCCGACTACAGGTAGGCATTGGGGTCGAAAAAAAAATAGAATCAAACTTGGAGTTCAGGATCATACGCTAGGAGGAGGTGCCGAGTAACTGTGATCGGAGTTGTGATCACCTTTGCCCTATCATGCGCCTTTAGGGAATGTTACTGCAAGTCGTTTCTAGGAATCGGGGATAAGTGCGGGACTCGAACCCCCGACTGGGAGAAGGATGCGAGACCCTCTGTTGGTACAATGTGAAAGGTGTGACAACAGCGCCAGTGTGGTCACGAATCTGGTGATACAAGTGTTATTAAACACGAACACTTTAATCTGTTCCTTTCGCATTTACCCGCAGGTAAAAGCTACAATGATGCCACGTCCTCCCTCTTAGGCTACAGAAGCACCTGAACCGCGCGGTAATGCTGGCGACTGTACGTGCAGTCCCCGACGGGGCTTACGACCAAGGTCGAAACAAGAACAAGTCAGTCCACTCCGAGAATAAGATTGAACCCTGTGACGTCATGGGAAGGCAGGGAAGGTGCTTAGCAGCCTAGAGTTACACTTCTAAGAATGAATTTGTGAGTCAAGTCACTCGACTGTAGCGCCTCCACGTAGCGTCACATCATAACACATACACAAGCACGTGCGCACATACATGCATACGTACATACATTCATCCATATATGCATACAGCCACATACACACATGCGCTCGCGCGCGCACACACACATACCCAACTCGTGGCGCAGTTGGTAGAGTTCCCGGCTGCCATTACAAAGGTCACAGCATTACCCATAGATCGGTCATACGAGCTCTGAGCTCTCTTCTGAGAGGGAAATAGCTGTCGATCACGAGTCCAGCACATGATCCAAAGACCAAGGTGAATACACACACACACACACACACACACACACACACACACACACACACACACACACACACACACACACACACACACAACTCGTGGCGCAGTTGGTAGAGTTTCCGGCTGCCACTACGGAGGTCCGGGTTCGAATCCCGCCCAGGGCTGAAATAATTTCAATATCGCTGGGCTGCAGGTTGTTACTCCAACTCTCGTGGGCGGGGTGTTGGATGTGTGCGTGCGTGTAAGGTCACAGCATTACCCATAGATCGGTCATATACGAGCTCTGAGCTCTCTTCAGGGAGGGAAATATCTGTCGATCAAGAGTCCAACAAGTGATCCAAGACCATGATGAATTACACACACACATACACACGCATACACACACGCGCGCGCGCGCACGCACGTACACACAAAAACTGGGCAGCGTTGCCACATCTTGTCACGAGTTGCTCAAGGTGAGATACCTTCGAGCTGAAGCGGCGTATTTGGACTGAGGTTTACCGGCGCTTCTATCCTTGTAAACAGTCTCTCTCCATGGAGGCGATTGTAAACAAAAAGGACATCTCTCTCTCTCTCTCTCTCTCTCTCTCTCTCTCTCTCTCTCACGCTCTCTCTCTCCCTCTCGCTCTCTCGCGAGTACAGTAACGCACTGTTTACATTATGTGGCGAAAATTAAACAGTAATATTGGCCTGAAGAATGGTGGACCTCGGCTTGAACAGGACCCTCGTGGATCGAGACCCCCGTGCGGGCCGAAGATCTCGTCCTTAACTAAAGGAAGCGAGACCAAATAAGGTCCAATACTAATACTCTTCAATGGATGACGGATAGGCTGAAGATCGAAATCGGAATAAAAAGAGGGTTTTACCCCAGAATGAAAAAAAGGGAAACACACCTTAAATCTAAATATAACAATACGGGCAGACTGATTAAGAAGAACAGGCGCACAGCGAAACGTTACTACGAAATTAAGGTTGCCAGATAAGCGAGATCCAACCCAAAGGGATTCTTTCATCTCCACAGAACAAAAAATAAAGGATAGGCCAAATTAAATATGACGAAGATGTCATGATAGATTCGGAGGAAAAAATGAGAGGCAAACAAATATTTTCTCACGGTGTTTACAAAGCAGAAGTTAGATATGGTATCTGACCGCGACATGATTTTTAGTGGGGATGAAAGAAGTAAACTAACTAACATCAGCATTAATAAGGTAGAGGTAGTCAAACAGATTGATAGACTTAAAGCTACAAAATCTCCGGGTCCAGACAATTTTTTTCCCAGTGTTTAAAGAGCATAAATTTGAAATATACGACCAGTTGACACTGGTTTTGTACCTATTGACTGGGGGTAGGCAAACGTTATTACTGTTTTCAAACAGGGAGATTATCTATATGCAACTACGGGCCAATTAGTTTGACACCAGTTATAAGTAAAATGCTTGAATCAATAATAGTTAATAAAATCAGAAATCACATCTCCAAGGGTAAGTCATGTGTAACTAATCTTTAAGGATTCAGATAACAATGGTAGTTACGATGTTATTTACTTATACTTTAGCAAAGCGTTCAACAAGGTGCCCCACCAGAGACTACTAAATAAAGTCAAAGTCCATGTCATAGGAAGAAAAGTGTTCGAATGGATTAGAGTTTGGATCAGTGACGGAAAACGGCGGTATAGGTATAAAATCTTAATGGGGGAGTGTTTCTAGTGGAGTTCCTTAGGGCTCTGTTTTTGGGTTCCTTATTGTTCATTATGTATATAAACAACATGGACAATGGGATATGTTAGTAATTTTGCGGACGACACTAAAATAGGACACCTAATTAGGTCAGGAGAAGACGCCAAGATTCTGCAGGAGGATCTTAACATGGTCGGTGAAATGGCAAATTGACTTCAATATGTCAAATTGCAGCATGTTAAACGTAGGTTTACTCAACCCAGAAAGCAGGTATAACTTAGATAACACTTTTTTGACAAAACTGAGTGCAAGAGAGAATTGGGAGTTCTAGTGAGTCCTGACCTTAAATTCAGGAAACAGTGCATTAGCGCCAGGAATAGAGCTAATAGAGCATTAGGTTTCATTTGCTAGGACGATTACGAACAAAAGTGCAGAAGTAATGATCAAACTTTATCTGGAGTTAGACCCATTCTTGACTATGCGGTACAGTTTTGATCTCCTTATAGAATAGATAGCAATTCACTAGAATCAGTACAGAGGAGAATGACCAAAATTATACATGGGGTTAGAAATTTACCTTACGAGGGCAGGCTTAGACACCTTAATTTACGCTCTCTGGAAAGACGCAGAGTACGGGGTGATCTAATAGAGGCGTTCAAGTGGATCAAAGGCACTAAAATAGGTGACGCAAAGGTCATGATATTAAGACAACAGGGTAGAACTTGCAGTGATGGATTTAGATTTGACTAATTTAGGTTTAAGAAGGAAATGGACAAAAATTGGTTTATGAATAGTGTGGTCAACGAATGGAATAAACTTAGAAACCATGTTGTGAGCGCTGTTTTGAGAAAAAGAAAAATTTATGGATAGGGATGACAGGCGGTAATAGACATGGAACTGCCTAGTGTACGCCTTATGGTCTCGTGTAGTCTCCTTCATTATGTTCTTATAGCAGCAGCAGCTTATCGGAAAGCCCCAAAGTCGAAGATTTTTTTCTTCTTGTGATGCTCTCGTTTGTAAGTCGCAGTCTATTGAATTTCCGTTTTTCATGACACTCGTTTTAGGCATTAATTCTTATCGTATTTCTGCAGTTCTTTGAAATATATAGATGAATATATATATATATATATATATATATATACATATATATATATATGTGTGTGTGTGTGTGTGTGTGTGTGTGTGTGTGTGTGTGTGTGTGTATACAGTATAAATATATAAACTATGTGTATATATATATATATATAAATATATATATATATAAATATATATATATATAAATATATATATATATATATATATATATAATATACGAATATGCACGTATATAAATATGTACATGTGTATTATCATATAGTCGTATTGGAGAACCCAGGGAGAAATATATGTAAGCCGTGGGTCTACTGCAGCGGGGCCAGTCGGAGGCGACCAGTTCATCCTTGAGTCTTCACCATGACTCGGGAGGTGGATGGAAGGTCAAGAGGATAAGGTCGAAGGGCTCATAGAGGGAGGACGAGGGAGAGGAAAGTATTAAATATATATATATATATATATATATATATATATATATATATATATATATATATATATATATATATATATATATATATATATATATATATATATATATATATATATATCCCATTCCCTTTCGTACCGGGTGGCACATTTCCTTGTATACCAACTGTGGTCACTGGCCTCACCTGGAGGTCCTGCCCCGAGGGGCTGGGACTCGGTCTCCGAAGTGGACCTAAGATCTCTATCAGCTTTTACCGTGTTCCCTCTATATTTTCACACATGGCGAACTGACAACCGACAAATGCTCTCCTCGCCTATCACTTTCTGCTGGTGATATAGAAACAGTCCCACACTAGCAATACAACACATAAAACCGTTCAAAGTTTCTTCCCGGAGAGGCCTACGGGAGGGCCCGAGGACCGTCACCGGTTGCTTTGGGACTGCGGGTTTTCAATCTGTGACACTTGAGGCAATAGTTGTTCATGTTATCGAATGTTATTGTTATTGTCATTGTTTTCATTTTTATTGTCATTGTCATTGGTATTGTAATTGCCATTAATACTCTTACAAAGGATTACAAAGGAGGAGCCTGCCGACAGGGGACCTTCTGGTCCATAACTAGGTCGGATGCGAAAAAGTATATAATAATGATAAATAGATAGATAATCTGATAATATAAATAATAATAAATAAAATAAATAAATAGATAGGTAAAGTTAGATAATACACAAAGAGGTAAATAATAAAAGATAATAAATGGACAGATAAATAATAATATATAACAATCAAATCAATAATAATAAACAGACAAATAATAAACAAGCAAATAATATAAAATTAATAGCAGTCATTACAGCATCTTAGTTAAGTGTTTATCTAAACGAATCTTAAAGCTTCGAACTGAGCTACATTGCACTATTTCTGCAGGAAGTTTATTCCATTCATTAACTACATGGTTGTCAAAGTTGTTTCTACCCACTTCCAAATTAAATCTATTTCCTGGCAGTTTGAGACCATTATTTCTTGTCAGATTCTCATTCAGTGTGAAAATTTTGTCACTTTTTATGTTGTCATTTCCGTTTAGAATCTTAAAGACCTGTATCAAGTCACCTCTGAGTCTGGTTTTTTAGGGGAAATAGATTCATATGTTCTAGTCGACTTTCGTATGATTTATTTTGTGGCTCGCCGTTGTACTTTTTCCAATATGTTAATGTTTTTAATGAGATTCGGTGACCATACGAAACCAGCATATTCCAAATGTAGACGAGCTAGCGATTTATATAGCTTGTTAATGAGAGATGGACTTTTGAAGTCAAAAGATCGCTCAACCAGTCCTAGAATCTCATTTGCTTTTTCAGAGGCTGAAATACACTGCTTAGATGATTTGAGATCGTTACTGATAATTACGCCGAGATCCTTTTTACTATCCACTTTGTTAACGAATTTCCACATAACTTGTAATCTTACTTACTGTTATTTTTACCTATGTACATAATTTTGCATTTACTGTACTTGTGTTAAATTTCATTAGCCACTTTTCAGACCATTGCTGTAGTTTATCTAAATATTCTTGAATATCTCATTGGTTTAAGTGACTATTTGCCATTCCGCACAGTTCTTTATCATCAGCAAATTTGGAGACAATAGATTTCAGTCCGTGATCTATATAATTTATATATATCATGAAAAGAAATGGACCAAGAGCGGAACCCTGAGGAACCCCACTCGTTACAGTTTTCCATCTAGAAGTTTTGACATTTAGAACAACTCTCTGTTTTCGATCGTTTAACCAATTATTAGTCCAATTTAATAGGCTATCACTTATTCCGTGTGAAGCTAATTTAGTAAGTAGTCTTTCGTGGGGGACGTTATCAAAAGCTTTTGCAAAGTCTAGATATATTATATCTATATTGTTTCTTTTACCATAATTCGAGGTAACTGCGTTGTAGAATTCGAGTAAGTTAGTCACGCAAGATCGTTTCCGTCCGAATCCATGCTGGCTATCATTCATCAAACATTTGCTTTCTAAATGGTGTTCGATAGCATCTCTGATGATAGTTTCCATAAATTTTCCTACGAGTGAAGTCAAGCTTATAGGCCTGTAGTTATTTGGTTTCTTTTTGTCACCTTTTTTGAATATGGGAGTAACGTTAGCTAGCTTCTATTCTCTTGGGACATCTCCGGATATGATGGATTTCTTGAAAATAATTTCTAATGGAACAACAATCTCATTTTTCATTTCCTTTAAGATTCTTGGATGCCAACCGTCAGGCCCTGGTGTTTTATTAACTTTGAGTTTTTCTATACACCTTTTATTTTTTTCTTTTGTTATATTTACCGTAGTAAGTTCACCCTAGACTTTTCACAGGTTTCAGTTTGGAGTTCACTTTGAGGTGTTTCGTTTACGAATACTGAGCTAAAATAGTTGTTTAAAATATCACATATTCCTTCATTTGAATATTCAAGTTGACCGTCAGCAAATAATAATGGGTCAATATGACTCCTAATAACCTTTTTATCTCTAATGCAACTATAGAATTCTTTGGGATTCTGTTTGGATTTATCAGTGATATTCATTTCGTATTGTCGTTTTCGTTTTTTTTATTTTTATTATTATCTTTTTCTAAATATCTGTATCATTACATAACTGTAATAGTCATTAGATGCACTCGAGCACTTGTATTTCTTATAAACCTGTCTCTTTTTATCAATACTTTCTCAGTTTCTTTGTCAAGCCATTTTGGGCGAGCCTGATTTGGGGGGGGGGGGGCGTCTGTCCTTAAACGGGATGTAAGTATGAATCATCTTAGTAAGTGTATTTTGAAATATTTCCCACATCTGATTTACAGGTCTTTCGCTTAATTTTGCCTCCCAATCTGTAAGCTGAAGCTCCTGACGTAGTCCTATGAACTGAGCTTTACTGAAATCGGGTATTTTAGATACACAAGTATCTGTTCTATTTTTTTCGAAGTTTGAATCTAAGTTGTGATAATTCATTGCAATGGTTTCACCAACTTCTACACCGGTTATCGTGCTTTCGCAGCTAGTGATCAATAGATCGAGTAAATTTCCATGTCTTGTACTGAACTAAGTAATTATCACCGAGAAAATATATCAAGCGACTACCTACAGTATATGGCCATGTTCATGGGTCATCCAATCAATGTCAGTAAAATTGAAATCACCCATTATCAATAAGTCCCGGTTGCAGAAACTAGACAGTTCTTGAAACAACAGCTTGTCGTCTGCTAATGATAATGTTTTTGGCTTATATATTACACCTACATTCATAAACTGGACAAATTTAGACAGTTCTTGAAACAACAGCTTGTCGTCTGCTAATGATAATGTTTTTGGCTTATATATTACACCTACATTCATAAACTGGACAAATTTAGATTTAAGAAGGAAATAGGCAAGAATTGGTTTACTAATAGGGTGGTCGATGAATGGAATAAACTTAG
This sequence comes from Oratosquilla oratoria, assembly GCF_046742065.1. Lineage (NCBI taxonomy): Eukaryota > Metazoa > Arthropoda > Malacostraca > Stomatopoda > Squillidae > Oratosquilla > Oratosquilla oratoria. The sequence continues at coordinate 43,915,230 of NC_134792.1, read as the reverse complement.
TAACCATGTAGTAAGCGCTGAAACTATCAGTTGTTTTAAAAAACGATTAGACAACTTTATGGATGGGGATGACAGGTGGTGATGGATACGGAGCTGCCTAGTGTAGGCCTTATGGTCTCTTGCAGCCTCCTATATTCTTATGTTCTTATCTTTTGTTCATTTGTTTGGGTTAATTCTACCCACAAACTCTCATATGCATCCTGTTTCACTTTCTCTAAAACACAGACATGGACATTGCTTTTAACGTACAACATAACACCCCTACCTTTCTTGTGGTTTCTATCCTGATAAAAGTGTTTAAATCCCGCAATATCAAGTTCAGCTTCAATCTCTTTACCATCTAACCATGTCTCGGTTATTCCTATCATATCGAGATTTTTGCTTTTGACATAAGCCTGGATTTCTTGGAATTTACTCCTAATACTACGAGCATTAAAGTACATGGTTTTAAAAAACTCATGATTATTTCTTTTTTACTCGTCTTGATTTTCAACATCATGCCTTACATTATAATTTTGTTCTTTATTGACACCTTGGTCTATATTGACATTTGGTCCTTTATTGTCATAATTATTGTTATTATCATTGTCCTCGTTATTGTCATTGTTACTCTCATTATCATAGTTATTATCATTATCATTGTCCTCGTTATAGTCATTGTTACCCTTGTCATAATTATTGTTGTCATTATTATTGTTATCGTTATTGTCATTGTTACTCTTATTGTCATATTTTTTTTGTCATTATTATTATCATCATCGTTATTGCCATGATTGCTTTTGTCATTAATTATCAATTGTTATTAATTAATTGTTATTAATTATTAGAGAGAACGTACCGCCTTCTTGGCCAGCTCCCTGAGTTGTCTCATGGCGTCGTGCATGACGTCGACTTAATAACCATCCTAGAAATTAGAAAGAAGTAAAACAAATGAGTGAATAAATGAATGCATGGATAATTATAATATTAACATAAATCTTAATTGTGATGATGATAATTGTAACAATGATGATAAATATGATCATGGTGATGATAATTATTATATTGACAATCATAATTGATCATGATGGTAATAATCCTGTAATAATGATGATAATGATAAAATGATAACGACGACGAAACTGAATAGACTCGTTTGGCGTCAGAAAAAAAAGCGCCCCAGACGATGACGAGTCCCGTGGAGGTGATTCTCTCCGACGTCATCCAGGCCACTATTACGAGCAATTATCAGTAGAACACATTCTCTCTCTCTCTCTCTTGTAGACTGTAACGTAAATGGTGTGATCGTTTGTGACTCCCAACCAGCTCTACACGCCCTCTCCTCACCCAGACCCAACTACTATCGTGTTGTACAGGCCATACTGACCCAACTCGCCGTTGTTCATGAAGCATCTATGGCCGTATCTCTCATATGGGTGCCTTCACACGTCGACCTTGCTGGCAACGACACGGTGGACCGTATTGCCAAAGCAGCTTGTGCCTTCGTCTTAGACAACGAACGCGTAGTACCCTCTCTCACATGCCTCAAAAACAGAATACACGCAGCCACTCACACCATAACAACACGCCGAAGGGATGCGGAACGAGCCACCAGTGTCTCCATTCAACACCACGACCACTTCCTACCCAGCCGCCACAAGTATCGCCGACGCGGACCCATGGTACGGAGACACAATGTTGTCAGTGCTCGGCTCAGACTCGGATATCGACCTGTGTGGCAAATATCCCAGGCGGAAGATATGCCACATTACTCATCATGCAGGCTGTGTAACCGCCCTAACGCCAACACTCTTGAACATTACTGTCTCCAATGCCCCATTGTGACAGACAGTATTCCACAGAGACAAGACGTGATAACTGTATGTAAATATTTACTTAGTGACGACAACTTAGATACACTCCTAGCTCGCCACCCCCATTTTGGGGGATTTTGATTGTTAAATCCAATCATACCTCCTTTTGTATCTCTTTACATAATACTATGACTAATATACTATTGTTTGTCGCCCTCAGAAGCAATGAATTTATTAAACGGTGGACCATCTTGGTAAGGCAGCCTATACCTACGTCATGGACGTCACGCGCAATGCTCACCCTATCATGCCTTAAAACAAGATACGAGTACACGCAGCCACTCATGCCATGTCAACACACCGAAAGATGCGGAACGGTCTACCGATATCCCCATACGACCACCTCCTACCCAACCGTCACAAGTAACGCCGACGCAAGACCATGGTACGAAGGCACAATAATGTCAGTGCTCGGCTCGGACTTGGGAGTCGACCTGTGTGACGGGGCTCCCAGACGGATGATATGCCACGGTGATCACCGTGCGGGCTGTGTAACCGTCCTAACACGAACACCCTTGGTATTATTGTCTCCAGTGACCCATAGTGACAGACAATATTCCCCGGAGACGGGGCATGATGATTGTATGTAATACTTACATAGTACCACTATCTCGCCATCACCATTTCGGGGGATCCTGAATCATTATTGTATTATGTCTTCATTTAAAGAATGTGTGTAATATATGACATGTCCTCTAACACAATGCTGTGATAGATGTACTATTGTTTGCCGCCCACGGGCGTAATAAATTTATTAAAACAAAATCTCTCTCTTGCACACACACAATATAAAATACCGCACGACAACGGCGCGTGATTGTCCACTTGGATAGAAGCGCTGGTAAACTACAGCTCATAACAACAACAACTCTCTCCTCTCTCTCTCTCAGTGATCCAAGACCATGGTTCACCATGGTCTTGGATCAAATGTTGGACTCGTGATCGACAGCTATTTCTCTCCCGAAAGAGAGCTTAAAGCTCATGTATGACCGATCTATGGGTAATGCTGCGACCTTACACGCACACGCATCCCAAACGCCCCGCTAACGAGAGTTGGAATAACAACTCGCAGCACAGCGATACTGAAATTATTTCAGCCCTGGGCGGGATTCGAACCCGGACCGCCGGAGTGGCAGCCGAGAACTCTAACCATTGCGCCACAAGGTGTGTGTGTGTGTGTGTATATGTGATTCAGCATGGTCTTGGATCACGTGTTAGACTCGTAATCGACGGCTATTTCCCTCCCGAAAGAAAGCTCAGAGCTCATATATGACCGATCTATGGGTAATGCTGCAACCTTACACGCACACATACACACAACTCCCCGCCCACGAGAGTTGGAGTTACAACTCGCAGCACAGCGTTACTAAAATTATTTAAGCCCTGAGCGGGATTCGAACTCGGACCTCCGTAGTGGCAGCCGAGAACTCTAACCACTGCGCCATGAGGTGTGTGTGTGTGTGTGTGTGTGTGTGTGTGTGTTTGTGTGTATGTGATTCACCATGGTCTTGGATCACACGTTGGACTCGTGATCGACAGTTATTAACCTCCCGGATGAGAGCTCAGAGCTCGTATGACCGATCTATGGGTAATACTGTGACCTTACACGCACACACACACTCAACTCCTCGCCCACGTGAGTTAGAGTAACAACTCGCAGCACAGCGATACTGAAATTATCTCAGCCCTGGGCGGGATTCGAACTCGCACAGCCGTAGTGGTAGCAGAGAACTCTAACCACTGCGCCACGAGGTGTGTGTGTGTGTGTGTGTGTGTGTGTGTGTGTGTGTGTGTGTGTGTGTGTGTGTACGTGTGTGTGCATGCATGCGTGTGTGGTTGTGGTGCCCTGTTTATCTAATTGTTTTTAACAAATTGTTCTATTTCTGGATGAAGATATACCCGTGATAAGCTGCCTCCCCCCCCCCGACCCCATGCACGTCGCGCACCCTAATCCCAATCAACGCCGTCCCCAATCCCAATCCTCAATATCTTCATGAAAATCAGACGATTAAGAAACGATCCCGGATCGCATGAACCAGTTCACCGCTGACGGGTTGTTATCAAAAGTCGTAGGTAGCATTTGAATGATACCTCTATGGACCACAATCCCGCAGTTGCCTTATGATTAAAGACTCATCTCCACTTTATTTTTTACATTTTATTTATTTATTTTTGTGATTTTTTTTTTTTTATTACTTGTGTATCGATAGAAAAGGAACATCGACCCCGCTCAGGGGATCATTTCCGAGAGAAAATACCCAGATTGGACGAGGGCGTGGGGACGTCCACAGTCGTAGTTACGAGTATGTCAAATCAACCGCATCTGCCTGGAAACGGTGAGGATAGGTCGGGACTCTGCCTGGAAGCTTGCCAGGGATGATTTTCTGAGCTGGGGAGAAGGGGAAATGTAGCGATGCGATGTCGTGGTGTTTGGCCTCATTTTTTTTTTTCCCTTTAGTTATGATTTATTAAGGAAATAAGAACATAAGAATGAAGGAGACAGCAAAAGACCATAAGGCCTACACTAGGCAGCTCCGTATCTATCACCACCTGTCATCCCCATCCATAAAGTTGACTAATCGTTTCTTAAAACAACTGATAGTTTCAGCGCTTACTACATGGTTACTGAGTTTATTCCATTCATCGACCACCCTATTAGTAAACCAATTCTTAACTATTTCCTTTTTAAATCTAAATTTGTCCAGTTTATAACCATTACTGCGAGCCTTGCCCTGTTGTTTTAATATGATGACCTTGTTTGCATCACCCTTGTTAAATCCTTTGATCCACTTGAACACCTCTATTAGATCACCCCGCACTCTGCGTCTTTCCAGAGAGTGTAAGTTAAGGTGCCTAAGCCTCTCTTCGTAAGGCAAATTTCCGATTTCCATGTATCATTTTGGTCATTCTTCTCTGTACTGATTCTAGTGAATTGATGTCCATTCTGTAGGACGGAGACCAAAACTGTACCGCATAGTCAAGGATGGGTCTAACTATCGCTAGATAGAGTTTAATAATTACCTCTGCACTTCTATTCGTTACCGTCCTAGCAATGAAACATAATGCTCTGTTAGCTTTATTCCTGGCGCTAATGCACTGTTTCCTGGTTTTAAGGTCCGGATTCACTAGAACTCCCAAGTGTCTCTCGCACTCAGTTTTCTCTAAAAGCGTGTTATCTAAGCTGTATCTATTTTCAGGGTTGTGTAGCCCTACGTTTAACACGCTACACTTAGAGATATTGAAGTTCACTTGCCATTTCACCGACCATGTGAACAATTTGTTAAGATCGTCCTGCAGAATCTCTGCGTCGTCTCCTGACCTAATTAGGCGTCCTATTTTAGTGTCGTCCGTAAAATTACTAACATCACTATTTATCCCGTCGTCTAAGTCGTTTATGTACATAATGAATAACAAGGGACCCAAAACTGAGCCCTGGGGGACCCCACTAGTAACATTGCCCCACCTATATTTTACTCCATTTATGGTGACCCGCTGTTTTCTGTTACTAATCCAATCTCTAATCCATTCTAACACTTTTCCTCCTATGCCATGGGCTTTGATTTTATTTAGTAGTCTCTGGTGTGGCACCTCATCGAACGCTTTGCTAAAGTCAAGGTAAATAATATCGTAATTATCATTGTTATCTGACGCCTTATATACTTTAGTGTAAAAGGATAGAAGATTAGTCACACATGACTTACCCTTGGAGAAACCATGCTGTGAATCACGAATTAAACTATGTCTTTCGATGTGTTCTCTGAGTCTATTTACTATTACTGATTCAAGCATTTTTCCTATAACCGATGTCAAACTGATTGGCCTGTAGTTGCATAGACGATCTATCCCCCTTCTTAAAAACAGGAACAACGTTTGCTTGCCTCTAAGCAGTAGGCACAAAGCCAGTGTCTACTGATTTATTAAATATTTCAGTTAACTCGTCGCAGATTTCAAATTTACACTCCTTTAGCATTCTCGGAAAATTTTTGTCTGGACCCGGGGATTTTGTAGCTTTAAGTCTTTCAATCTGCTTGACTACTTCTACTTCACTAATGCTGATATTAGATAGAAATGCGTTGTCATGGAAACGTGCACTTTCTTAGAAACTCACTAAGAAAGAAAGTAAAAAATAAAAGGAAAGTAATTTTTATGAAAATAGAGGTCTCGTAGATACTGTTCACGCTATGGCAAGATTCCTGGAGGTGCACACGATCATGTTTTTGTTTGTACACACACACACACACACATACACACACACACACACACACACACACACACACACACACACACACACACACACACACACACACACACACACACACACACACACACACTCTCTCTCTCTCTTTCACTCTCTCTGTCTCTCTCTCGTGGCGCGGTGGTTAGAGTTCTCGCCGTCCATTACGGTGGTCCGGGTTCGAATCCCGCCCAGGGCTGAAATAATTTTAGTATCGCTGCGCTGCGGGTTATTACTCCAACTTTCGTGGGCGGGGAGTTGGGGGTATGTGTGCGTGTAAGGTCACAGTATTACCCATAGATCGGTCATACGAGCTCTGAGCTCTCATCCGGGAGGTTAATAACTGTCGATCACGAGTCCAATACGTGATCCAAGACCATGGTGAATCACACACACGCACGCACGCACGCACGGGCAGGGACGCACATACGCAGTTTGTTCTTGCTTGTTCGAAGAAAGTACGAGACATGTCAACCAGATTGGATGTGATGACGGTTGACAAAAGAAGTCTCGGCGACTGTCGCACCAGCGGACGGGCGGGGGGACGAAGTTCGAACCCCACCGCTGAGTAGGCAAGGTGAGGTGAGGGGGGGAGGTGCCACGGAGATGAATGAAATCGCCAAGCGGCAGAGATAATGAGAAGAAATAGTGCCACCAGGTACAGAAGGGCTGAGTCGTTCGATCTCGGAGTGGGTCGGGTGCTGCCACGAAGATGAATGGAATCGTTTGCCGGCAGACAGGCACAAGGGAGGAAAGGGCCACCCGGCAGGGAAGGGGCTTATACGGCGGAGCACATTGCGCACCACGACGACGATAGCGACGTCGTCGATGGCTCTCAGGAGGACGGTCAGCCCTTCTTTCCTTATCGACAATATTGCGCCATCGCCGCAATATATTGAGGTATTTGATATCGGGAACATCGTGTGTTTGTAATCTGTGGGACAGGGCTGTAAGGAGCCCCGTCTTCGTTAGACAACTGTGAAAGGGAATTTATTGTTGGTGCTGTTTCCCCTGATGTAAAGCTGGTTGGGGGTGGGGCAGAAATAAAGTTATGCTGGTTCAGAGATTAAAAAAGAAAATAATAAATAGATAAATACAGTGGCGTGCCACAGAGGTGAATATAGTAATCTGGTGACAGGTAGTAATAGAAAATGAAAGTGTTATCCAGTATGGAAGAGATCAATGGAGACTTTGTTTTCTCTTTTTTTTCATAAAAAGTGGTGGAAGGGTCCGACACGAGAAAGAAAAAAAGGTAGACAAATGTCCGCTAAATGGATATCTTGAGTACTTTTTTTGGGGGGGAGGGGCGACTTGTTCTCGACCCGCGGCTAACCGAGGCACGGTTTATACATTCCGCGTGAATAGTCAGTCATCCAACAAAGACAGCATGGCGAAACTATTACTTCATGTTTATGGCCGCTGAAGCACGTGGCCGCTGAAGCACGTGGCCACTGAATGTCGAACAAATGGAAATGTGCCCGAGTGACTCAAGCCTGGAGAGAGTGTGTATAGCATTTTTTTTTCGTTACTCAATATAGCTGTCATGGCATATCAAGCCTGTTAACCCACCCCCCTAGCCCCAGTTAATAAAACTGGGTCAATATCCATAATTATTATTTAGGTCAAATTCCTCGAAAGCTTAGCTTTTAGTCTTTGAATAGGAATAATATTTCATTCAATGTCATACACTGTATACAATATTCTACCGCAAAGTATCGCATTTTTCTCTTGGATCACTGATTTTTTTTCTTGTACTACTTGAGAAGGGAGGGGGGGTGAGGGAGTATGTGTGAGAAATAAATTGACGCAGCCCGAAGGGATTTCTCTCCATCTCCATTTCTGGATGAGGAGACGGAAGGGGGTCGCCTATTAAATGAAGCGACCTTGCTGTGGATGTGCTGTGTCTTGCGACACTACTCCTGAACCAGAGCAGTGGACAAGATGCAGGGATGACCCGTCATCCAGGAGGAGCCAAGATAAGAGGGAGGGAAGAGGGTGGAGGGGAGTGGAGTAGTGTTGGGGATGGAATGGGTGGGAGTGGTTTTTGTGCCTTTGTTTTCTGGCTGCCTTCCTTGTATGGAGGAAAAAAACCTTTGGTATATGTATGCAGTTGAGAGAGGCGCACCGTGATGTGAAGCGAAAGTATTACTGCTGGGAGAGTGAAGGCGTGGATGGGGATGCCGCGTCTTACAACGGAAGGAATTGGAGGGCGGTGAGGAGATGCTCCTCTCCCACGCCTAGGCTTAGCCACCTAGCTCTGCGAGTGACGGGTAGTTGAATGCGTGCACACACACGATTAGTTATGTCAATTTATCATTATTTACTAGTCGCCTATTTGTTCATTATTTAACTATAGCTATGCATTTATTTATTCATTCTATTTATCATTATTTATATTATTATATTCTCATTTATTCATTTATCATTATTAATTATTTTTTCTCGCATCCGGCCTAGTTATGGACCAAAAAGTCTCCTGTAGGCATGCTCCGCCTTTGTAATCCTTTGTAAAAGTTCGGATGTGCATAAGTATAAGGTCACAGCATTACCCACTGATCGGGCCATATAGTTATGAGCTCTGAGCTCTCATCCAGGAAGGTGATAGACGTCGATGACGAGGCCAACACGTGATCCAAGATCGTGGTGAATCACATGCATACACAAGAATGTTATAGTGAATGGATTCCCGTAACGTGCGTATTGAGGTGTCTGTGTTCTTGATCCACATGCATCTAGCTTATCGCCGCTCAGATAAACGTGATGGAGACCTATCTGTCTCGATTTTTCGAGGCGTCACGTCCGCACGGAGTGAAAGACTCGTTTGCGGTCTTCGGCTTGAGCGCCACTGCTGCCTCAGAATATATTAGAAAAAAAAACACACACCGCGAGGTATGCATGACGACCTATCACGTCCACGTCGCCGCCGGCGTCTCCGCCGTGATGCTCCCCCTCTTGTCACTCATGTCGAGGACCATTTTCTCCGAGAGGAGAAATCTCCTAAAAACCGCCGACCCTCTCGAGGCAGGCTTGGAGAACCTGGAAGCCACGGGGAACCACGGTAGAGGAGTGCGCGCCCACCGTCACTCCCATAGGCCCGGACGTCGAAGAAATGAGAAATCCTACGGCTCTGAGGGCGTAGCGCCATTCGCAACTTTGATCCAACAGTCCCTACCCCTACTGGTATGGTCACCAGATGGAATATCATTCACCTTGGTAATGCAGTCTGCCTCTTACTCTTATCTATTTATATCTATATCTCTGGTCCGGTCCTAAATGCATAAGTAATCTATACCTGATTATATGATTATATATATATATACATATATATATATATATATATATATATATATATATATATACCGTATATCTATATATATACATATATATATATACATACATATATATACATATATATATACATATATATATATACATATATATATATATACATATATATATATATATATATATATATATATATATATACAGTATATAGACGAGGTCTGTCCGGAAAGTATCCAGCCTTTATGAATATTTGCAGAACTGGCCGTGCGATCCTAACAGAACTTGGTGGACACTGACAGAAGACCTTATTGCGTATGCCTGAGCGGCCATACTCCCATGTGACACCTCATTTACCCGCAAGACATAGTTTAGTAAAGATGTGTACTGTTTGAGCCTCCCGTGGCGCAAAATTCGTCACGCGTCTCCTGACCCGTCAGCAGAAGAAATTTCGTGCTGAAAATTCACAGGACTTGCTTCAAGCTGCTGCAAATGACCCAGATTTCCTGAAACAATGCGACGGTCAAAGAGTACGCATCTTCACTCAAATATGTCTGGAGGGTAAATAAAGTGTTACATGGGAGTATGGCCCTCACACATATGTAGTAGGGTCTTTAGTCAGTGTCCGCCAAGTTCTGTTACTTTCCGGGCAGACCTCGTGTGTGTGTGTATATATATACATATATATATATATATATATATATATATATATGTGTGTGTGTGTGTGTGTGTGTGTATGTATATACACATACGTGTGTACACATCGCACACTCAAAGAAAGGAAAGGAAGCTGGGCATGTTCGAGTCCTGTGTGTGCTTTTGTGCCTGCGTGTGTGTGTGTGTGTGTGTGTCCGTGTGCGCGTGGATGTGTCTACGTCATAACCCGCTTGCTACGATGGCCGGACGGTTTTATTCAGCAGAGGGAAGAGTCCCGTGATGACAGGATTCATACACAAAAACACTTGTGCACTGATTCCCTTGCCACATTCTTGGATCACGTGTTGGGCTCGTGATCGACAGGTATTACTTTCCAGAATGACAGCTCCGATCTCATGGATGGCCATACCAGACTCTTCGTCGTGACCAAGATTCGAACCCGCGCGACTGATCTCTTTAGCAACTGCTAGAAGCAGGCACTTCGGCTGTGCCTCGGCGGGTCTCCGCAAGTCCCCAGGTGCACTGATTGCTACAATCAGTAGTTCTGATACGACAGAAGGCACTGGAAGATCTTCTTCCACCGAAGGATTGGGATGGGGTGCCATGTAGGTGAAAAGAATAGCCTAACGGCAGCCAGGGCAAAAGAAAAAGTGTCACGTGGTACGTAAGAGGTTCAGATTACCCATAACCTCAGAGAAGAGGTGCCTGCGAGTTGAATAAAATCGCCTGGCGACAGCCATCATTTACTGAAAAGGACCAATCACTACAGAAGAGATTAACCTCGCTAGGGATAAAGGTACCCCCTCCCTCCCCTCTAAGCTGGGTAATCGCCTGGCATTAGCCAACGTAAAACCCTTTATGGTGCCAGAGTTAGCCCCCGCAGATTAACAGCTTAGTATCAGATTTCACGATCGAATCAGGCGAAGTCATATCACAGCTGAAGATCGTGCTCCACCACCAGGAACCTTCCAACACACTTCGTTGTTCTTACCGTGGTGTCAAAGAACGGAGTAGGAAACAGGATCCTAGAGGGGCAGAGGGGAAGACAACCACAGAGCAAAGGAGGACTTGTGGTCACGTAGCGCACACTCACTTGTGAGAGGTTTGGGTGTTACGAGTGAAGTCTGCAAGACACTCCCAGGTTTCTTATCGAAGTTGGTATCTTATCTGGCGCAGCCCGCACTCCGCCATCGAGGCTCCTGGTTTTCTACGTTCTTTATTTGTACACAAGACGGAGGGGGGAAGGAATGATGTGACGTTATTGCTCGTGAAAAAACGACGGTCCTTCCTACCATATTTCGCCTCCAATCATTCGAAAGTGATTTTGTTTTTGAAGACAGTATCGTGCCGAAGAGATTGGTGGAGTCAATGGGACGAGAAAAGATGAATGGAGGCGGGTTGGTTGGTCGAAGCGAGCGATATGACGTCATCATCCATAAAGCGAGTCCTCACCACATTTTGTCGCCAACAATTCACCAGACTTTATACGTGGGTGCATTATCACGCCAAGGGTTTCAATTAAGATAACAAATGAGGGAGAGCAGATGTTTAAAATTATGAGCATTCTTCCATGAGTGGAGACGGGTCTCCAATCATGGTCTATAGAGTTGTCACTATGTCCTTTCTCACCACACCCCCTCCATTCCTTCCGACTGTGCTAAACCAAAAATTGCTCCATTAGAAACTTTGATGGATCAAATGGAACAGGGTTGTTGTTATTTCTTGTTAGCCTGAAGGAAGAGGTGGGTGGGGGACTTCTATTTGCGTAAGGAAATGTATTGTTCTTTTTTTTTTTTTTTTTTTTGTGGGCAGATGCAGAAACCTCCAAGTTGTTGGACGAGTATGTTTTCCCAGTTTGGGACAAATCCACAACAATTCATTCATAGGGTTGGGTGCATCAGTGTTTGGGTTGGTGGGATCCAGATGTAGGTATGGGTTGTGTCAGAGGAGCTTGTTGGAGGGGTTGGTCACTGTCATTGGAGACTTTTCATTGAGTATAGGTGGTGAGAGATCATGTTTCGGAATGGGAGGAGCACATTTTATTGGGGTCAATAGGTGATCCTTCATAAGGAGTGAGCTGAGCATGCATGTTGGGAGTGTGGGGTCCATTTCTTTGGGGGAGAGGTATTTATGATGGGTTGGGGTATGGAGGGGGGGGATTAATGCTGAATATGGGGAGCTTGTAGGTAGTAATACATTACTCCATTTGGATATGGTAGCACTAGGAGGTCTAAGGAACTACGGCCTCTGTGGGAAGCACTTTTGTGGATTAGGAACATGTGGTTGGAGCAGGGTTGAGGTGAATTTCAACCTGGATCTTATGTTTTGAAACAACACAAGCTCCAACAAAAAGGGAAGACTGGGATGAAGCGTCACAAGTGCTTGAGATAGATCCTGCTTTGGTAATGGAGAGGATACAGGTGAGATCAAGTCTATGTATTGTGCTATTTGTTGTATTAGTTTAGCAGGTTCTCTTCTTTGGATAACAAGGGGTATTGTGGGTGGTGGGGCAGATCAGGGGGAGGAACAGATGGCTATGTGGTGGGCTAGTTTGAGCCAGTGCAAAGAGGACTAGAAGAAAGGGGAGGGTGTGCATTGTTTTGTGGCATTACTTGGTAGGGGTGTTGGGGTGGGATTGTTGGGGAGACATGGGGGCAATGATGGCACACTAAAGTGCTTCAGCATAAATTATTTTTGGTTCAACTTTCATAAATCTCACTTGGATTTAGAAATCTTGGAAGCAGATAGTCTTAAGAGGCAGAAAATTCAGAATAAAAAATATACACACTGCAGGAAAAGGATTCTGCATAGTTTTGAATGGTTTGTTCATTTGGCAAGAATTGAGCATAGGGCCAAGAAGTGTACACATGCCTCTTTGGTGTTACCAAAATACTGGTAATGGAAATTGATGTCTGGGTATGTATAATATAATTGGTGTCCTGTGTAAAAATAGGATGAGAGTTGGAGTCAGGTGAAGGTGTGAACAATGGAATACTTAGTTTGTTCAATTAACCCATTACTCTTAGGGTCTTGAAGAAGACCCATAGGCTCAAGATTATGGGTTATAGTTATCAATTTGACCCACAAGTCACTCAAGGAAAAGATTTGTTGTCATCTGGATAGGGTGAAAGTAGGACAGTGTAGGGAAGTGGTTGCAGTCTGTTGCCAGGCCAATTCTGTGCTGGTTCTGCTTTAATGTAGATTGGTGACCTAAACAGTCATGCAAATGTAGTTCTTACTTCTCTTGGGAGTAATTTCTCAGTTGGGTTGATGGCTTGGATGGCCCAGGAAAGTATAGAATTTGGAAAACTATCATGGAAGCTATAGGAAAAGGTAAGGATGTTTTTTGGGCTTTTATGGATCTGGAAAAGGCTTATGATAGGGTAGACAGGAAGGCACTGTGGGAGGTACTGCAGATATATAGGATAGGAGGAAAGCTGTTAAGAGCAGTCAAGAGTTTTTATGAGAGTAGTAGCTTGCGTTAGGATTAGAAATGGAGAGAGTAAATGGTTTGAGGTAAAGGTGGGACTTCGTCAGGGATGTGTTATGTCGCCCTGGCTGTTCAATCTTTACATGGATGGGGTGGTGCAAGAGGTGAATGCAAGGGTTGTGGGTCAGGGGTTGGAGATGATTAAAGAAAATGGAGAAAAGTGGGAGGTGAGCCAGCTGTTGTTTGCTGACGACACTGTGCTTATAGCAGGATCAGAGGCGGGATAGAGGAAGTTAGTGACAGAGTTTGAAAAGGTGTGTGAAAGAAGGAAGCTGAAGATAAATGTGGGTAAAAGTAAGGTGATGAGATGTACAAGGGGAGAGAGTGACAGTAGGCTGGAAGTGAGCATTAAGGGTGAGAAACTGGAGGAAGTGGATAGTTTTAGATACTTGGGTGCGAATGTGACAGGAAAGGGAGGAGTGGAGGTAGAATGTAGATTGAGAGAAGCGAGTAAATGCCTTGGTGGATTAAAAAGTGTAATGAGAAATAGACATCTGGGAATGGATGCTAAGAGGAGGTTATATGAAGGAATGATTGTGCCAACAGCAATGTACAGGGCAGAAACATGGAACATGAGAGAGGAAGAAAGAAGGAGTTTGAATGTGTTTGAGATGAAATGTCTGAGAAGTATGATAGGGGTTACTAGGCTAGATAGAGTGAGAAATGAGGAGGTGAGGAGGAGAACGGGGGTGGAAAGGGAGCTGGGAGATAGGGTTGATGAGAGAGTATTAGGATGGTTTGGACACATGGAAAGAATGAGTGAAGAAAGATTAGTAAAAGAAGTGTGGAAGGCGGAGGTGGAAGGAGTGAATATGAGGGGGCGTCCTAGGATGAGATGGATGGATGGGGTGAAAGAGGCTTTACAAAAGAGAGGAATGTCTGTAGAGGAAGGACGGGAGAGGACAGAAGATAGGGGTGAATGGAGAAGGGTTGTGTATAGATGAGGCTGTGATGCATGAGGAGGAGTGGATGGGGTTGAGGAATTATGTTTGAGAAAAAATTTGACACAGCCCGAAGGGATTTCTCCCCGTCTTCTCCTTTCATGAGGGGACGGAGAGGGGGGGTCACCGAATTTATGAAGTGGCCTTCCTGTGGATGTGCTGTGTCTTGCAACACTGCTTCTGACCCAGGGCAGTGGACAGGATGCAGGGATGACCTGTCATCCAGGAGGTGCCAAGATGTGAGGGAGGTAGGAGGGTGGAGGGGAGTGGAATATATGGGAAATGGAATGGGTGGAAGTGATTTCTATGCCTTTTTCTTTTTGGCTACCCCCCATGTAAGGGGGAAAAAGCCTTTGATATATGTATGTATCATGGAATGTTTTTCTTGTGATCTAAATGCATGTAGATGTGTTGTAGTGTGTTAGGGCAAGTTGTAGTGAGTAGCATATTGCTCATGTTATTTCATTGTGTTCATTGGGCTGTGCTTTCATGATATATAGTGAGGGTTCATGGACTTTTGTGTATAATTATAACTACCATTCTCATGTGATACTCCATGGGAAGGCTTTCAGTTTAAGAGTACAGATGTCCTGGTCGAGTTGCTAAGGGCAGCCACTTATTCTCATGCTTCATTTCATATTGCTCATCCATCAGCCATTTGGAGTCCACTGTAGTATGCCACAGGACTTCTCTCTCATCTCTCCACCTGTCTGGTCCCCCTCTTCCACACTTCCCACCTCTTGGTGTCCAGTCTATAACACACTTGCTTCATCACTCATTATCCTTCCTGGCTAAGTTCCCTGCCCAACTAAATTTCCTCTTTTACTGACTCCAAAATATTTCATTTTAGTCTACGCTCTCACTCAACTTGCCCTGTCTTTTAGTGTTGATCTCTCGATTCTCCTCCAAGGAATTTTTGGCTCTGTCTGCATTGCCTTTGTCAGTTTCTAAAAGATATCTACAGATCATAGCTGAGATTGAAACACCAATTATATAACTTGCATTTCCGACATAAATAGAGCCTCTTTATTTAATTTTCATGGTCATTAGTAAGTTTTAGCAACTGGTCACCACTGATAATTTAATTATAAATTGGGTCTTTATGGATTTGGAGGCCTATGACAGGGTAAACCAGAAGTCACTGTGAGAGGTAGTGTAGATATATGGGATGGGGGGAAAGCTGTTAACCTCTTCAATATGATTAAAATTCTCGTGGGCAGCATCAGCTGCCTGATGTATGATGATTCAATGATGCACCACAATATATGTGGTATAAAATATAAAGTTACAGCTGTATTACTCATTCTCTTTTACTCTGAATATTAATAACAACAGAAAATATGATCAAGCCAGTTCACAGAATATGGGGAATCACTCAGCTACGACTACAAAATAAATATAATCAAGACACCAATGACGGCATCCTCACGTACCCACTTGCACTTCATGATGCCTACATAGGTGTCATGGTATGGAAGGGGTTGAGGACAGTCAAGAGTTTTTACAAGAGTAATAGAGCCTGACGTCTCACAGGACAGGATCACGGAGAGCAGGATACCTACTCCCATCACTCCATCCCACTTTAGCCACTTTTTACGACCCAAGTGGGAAACTCTGTGGCAGAATTCTCTCTTCCCCCTTCCACAAGGGACAGAGGCAGAAATGGAAACATGTACTCAAAGAAGAGGTACAGAACAGTTTTAAGAAGGAACAGCATAACGGGGGGAGAGTCACACTAAATAGTATCATTCCTCTAGTAGAGATTTTCTCTAACATAGACAAAATGATGTGTGGTTTTAGTCCATAGGGGCACCCCAAAAGTCCCCAAAGTATCAACTGCATACTACTATGCAGTCAAATACCCCAGTATGAATATGGAAAGAATGAGGAAAAATTAGAAAAAAAAAAAAAAAAAAAAGTGTGGAAGGCAGAGGGGAGTGAACTTTAGGGGTCAACTAAGGTGAAAGGGACTTTCAGTAAGAGGGGAATGACTATTGAACAATGTCATTTTGATACAGCTTGAAGGGGTTTCTCCCCATCTTCTCTATTTTCCACATGAAGGGACAGAGAGGGGAGGTCACTGATTAAATAAAGTAGCCTTGCTGTGGATGTACTGTGTACCTCCTATATAAGGGGAAGAAGCCCTTGGTATAGCTAAGATAGATAGTAGAGCCTGTGTTAGAATTGATTTGAAGTAAAGATGGAGTTGTGTCAGGGCTGTGTCATGATGTCATGGCTGTTCATTGTATACATGGATGGGGGTGATATGGGAGGTAAATGTGAGGGTAATGGGCAGGGAACTAGAGATGGTTAAAGATAACGGACAGAAGCAGGAGGTGAGCCAGTTGTTGTTTGCAGATGACACTGCACTTATGGCAGGGTCAGAGGGGGATTAAGGCAGTTAGTAATGGAATTTATGAAGGTATGCAATAGGAAAAAGCTGAAGGTAAATGTGGGAAAAAGAAAGGTGAGAAGATGTACAAAGGAAGAAGATAGCATCAAGCTGGAAGTAAGTCTTGAAGGAGAGAGGCTGGAGGGGTAGAAGTAAATTGTATATTGAGAGCAATTAAATTTATTAGGAGATTAAACAGCATCATGCGGGGGTTGCTGATTAAGTGAAATAACCTTGCTGTGGATGCACTGCTTCTGACCCAGGGCAATAGGCAGAAATCAGGGATGACCCTTCATTCATGAGGGGGAAACGAGGGTGGTGGATGGGAATGGGTATTTGACTTGGCTACCCCCCCCCATATAAGGGGGAAACAAGGGTGGTGGATGGGAATGGGTATTTGACTTGGCTACCCCCATATAAGGGGAAAAAACCCTTGGTGTATAGATTACCAACTTTTGAGCTGATCATTACCTTGGTTTTAATTTTCAAACATTCTTCAAAACTTTCATAGTTGAAATCACTGCTTATCTTGAAAGTCTTCTGTTTCTGAAATTGATGTGTCAACCACACATCTACGGTGATTGAAACATTCCCATTAATGTGTAAACCTTTGTCCTCGTAACTCTACCCTGAAAGTATCTTCTAAGCAAATTGTATATAGCTTGGGTGAA
Source organism: Oratosquilla oratoria (assembly GCF_046742065.1). Taxonomy (NCBI): domain Eukaryota; kingdom Metazoa; phylum Arthropoda; class Malacostraca; order Stomatopoda; family Squillidae; genus Oratosquilla; species Oratosquilla oratoria. The sequence continues at coordinate 43,897,710 of NC_134792.1, read as the reverse complement.
ATTACATCACCTTGTAATTTATTTTATCCTTATAAAGTTGAATTACAGCAACTATTGCAAACATCTTCTACAACCTTTTATGCATGTTTGCATATAGAAATCAGCATCTTTTCATAATCCACAAAAGCTCAACCTCACCTGTATTTTTACAATGGGAAAGAGGAGGTAAGGTAGCCATGGAAATGAAGCAACTGGCCCTGCTGTATCTTGGTGCATTGCTTCTGACCCAGGCAGGGATGACCCTTCATACACAAGGAGCAAAATAAGGAGAAATGGGTGATGGTTGGGAGGGGTTGGGTGCATGCCTTGTCTGGCCATCTCCCTTATAAGGGAGATGCCTATTGATGATATGGTTTAACGTCACAAACTCCCCCCTATCGGAAGGCTAGGATGGTGCCCCTCACAGAGGGCTTTGTAGAGTGGAATTTAATGAACCATGCCCTTGGTTCAACTTCACTGGTGGCAGGAGTCAAACTGCCATCCCCTCGACCTTCGCTGCAAGTAACGACGCCCTAACCAGCTCAGCCAGTGTGTTTCCCAGATACCTATTAGAATGCAGATAAACAAAGTTAAACAGGTTTATTGTATCATTTTCTTGACTAGCCAGTTCATTGTATGCAAATAGTTTAGTGGAGCATGCTTCCAAATCCAACCTGTTCTCTTGGTTTTTGTTTAAAAGCAAGGGCTTTTCCCCCCCCTTACAAGGGAGGTAGCCAAAGTCAAAAGGCATAACTCCACTCCCATTCACCACCCCTCCCTCCCTTTCATCTTGGTTCCTCCTGGATGATGGGTAATCCCTGCACCTCACCCATCACCCTGGGTCAGAAGCAATGCAGTAAGACACAACACATCCACAGCTTGGCCACTTCATGTAATTGGTGACCCCTCCTCTCTGTCTACTCATGCAGGAAAATTGAAGACAGGGAGAAATTCCTTTGGACTGCATCAAGATATCGTTTACACGTAACCACTCCCTAACCCCCCCTCTTATCATTCATACAATGCCATTCCCCACATCCCTATCTTCTGCCTTCTCCCTTTTTTCCTCAACACCCCTTTCACCCCATCCATTCATCTTACCCTCAGTTGCCCTCATGTTCACTCCATCTACCTCTACCTTCAACACTTCTTTTACTAATCTTTATTCACTCATTCTTTCTATGTGCTCAAACTATCCCAATATTTTTCACCAACCCTATCTCCCATCTCCTTTTCCACACCCGCTCTCCACATCATGTTTCTCACTCTATCCAACCTTGTAACCCTTACCATACTTCAGACATTTCATCTCAAACATACTTAATTCTTCCTCTCCTATGTTCCATGTTTGTCCCATACAGTGCTGTTGGCACAATCATCCCTTCATACAATCTCCTCTTAGCACCCATTCCCAAATTTCATATGGCATTTTCTAATCCTCCAAGGCATTTACTTGCTTCTCTCAATCTACCTACACCTCCACTCCCACCTTTCTTGCCACATGTGACCCCAAATAACTAAAGCTATCCACTTCCTCCAGCCTCTCTCCTTTAAGTCATTTCCAAATTACTGCCATCCTCTCACCTTGTACATCTCATCACCTTACTTTTACCCACATTTACCTTCAACTTACTATCATACACCTTCCCAAACTCCACAACTAATTTCCTCAATCCCCCTTCTGATCCATCCTGACACAAGCTTACCTTTCACTTTTCTACATTTTCTTTAATGATCTCCAGTCCCCTTGCATTTACCTCCTGCACCACCCCATCCATGTATATATTGAACATACCTCATCTCTACATCAACAACACTCTAATACCACACACAAACACACCGAAAATTCTTGGTGTAACATACGATACATCCATGTCTTTCAAACAACACCTCACAAACATAAAAAACAAATGCACACCTAGACTTAACGCACTTAAGTCAATCACTGGAACAACATTTGGACAAAACAAAGAAACTAATATAACAATATACAAACAATGCATACGCCCAGTGATGAATTATGCGAGTCCTGCATGGGCTCCTAATCTCAGTGAGACACACCACAACACCCTTCAAATCATACAAAACAAAGCCCTAAAAACAATTACAGGCTGCACAAATACATCACCTACAGACCATTTACACCATGAAACAAAAGTCCTCAAAGTCAAGGACCACCTCGACATGAGAGGCACACAAACACTTGCTGCAGCCACCACAAACACATCACACCCGCTACACTACATAGCAGAACACCCACACACACCAAGAAACATTAAAACTACACCCAAAGACCTTTATTACACACAGATACTCTCTTCTCTTCCTCCACAACCACCAAATACCAGCCTCTGGAAACATATTCATAATCATATCACTCACCGCTCCATTAACACACTGAAAGACAACACACTGCTGCATGCCAGACCCCCTGATATCCACCCTTCTGAATCCTCTCTCCCACGTAAGGACAGAGTCCACTTGGCCAGACTGCGATGCGGTCACCACCCAGCACTTCTAAGCTACCAGAAGAGGCTGGACGACCGTGTTGTGAACAGCTGCCCAGGATGTAACACTTCACCCCATACCATACAACACATAATGGAAGACTGCATTATACACAATCATGCACGCAAACAACACAACATACACTCTATAAAGGATTTGTGGGAAAACCCAGTTTCGGCTGTGGCCTTCCTTGAGGAGACGGGACTGCTCGGACAGACAGTCTAGGGAACGACAACAACAACAACAACATGACACATCCTTAACATAGTCCCACCTACCTCAAACCACTAGATCTCTCAACTTCCAATTCTAACACATACAACACTACTCTTGTAAAAACTTGATTGCCCTTGACCAATTTTTTCCTGATCCCATACATCTGCAAAACCTCCCAGTGACTTCCTATCTACCCTGTAATAAGCCTTTTCCAAATCCACATGGTATAAAAAAAAAATCTTTGCTAAACAAATTACGCCCTCTGTTCTTCTTGATCTTTTCAAAACCCACATATGAGCATCCCCAACTACACAAACTGATACCTCTGAAACTCCTATTCACATTTTTCTCCTTTTTCCTTGTAAAGCCAAACCATACAGGCACACTATCCTCTTAGACAAACCTCACCAACCAGCCCACCAGCACTGTACTTCCATTCTTCAGACACTATGCATGACACCTTGCTATACAAGGTGCCTTACGTGCTCTCATTTTAATAACTGCTTTCACCTCAACTTTTCTTGTTTCTCCTTCATCCATCTCTGTCATTTTCTTAGCACCTCCCACTATAACCACCATCCCCTTCCTATTTGGCAACTTCCTAAAATACCGTCTATCTTCCCCTTTACCACTGCCTCTTCAGTACTCCATCTGTCTTCACATTTTCTTCTCCACTTCATTCACCTCCCCTTCCAAAACATCTTTTTATTACTTTCAAAATCCTATTGCACTCTTCCTCCATTTTACACCTGCTCTCCTTTCTTAATTTTTTTCCATCTTTTTTCTTTCTACCTCTCATATCCATGAATGCTTTTTTTTTTCTCCTAGTTTGTTTCATCATCCCACCAATCATTACCCTTCCTTCTATTCCCTCTCATCCTCCTTGTTCCACATACCATCAATGCACACCCTCAAATACACCCATTCCTCCTCCACTCTATCCTTAACCTCCTACTTCTTTCTTGTTTCAGCTGATTATTCTAAGTACCCACTTATTTTCTGTCTTTTTCCTCTTTCTCCATCTATCCTCCACTTACCTTCCACCAAAAAATCTGATAACCCCCCCTCTCCCCTAAGACATACATCCAAAACTCTTCTTATTCTTTTCCTGGATACCACATTGTCCATTAAGCCACCTATCAATCACCTTTCCTTTCACCAACCTCTCCAGTGTGCTTACATACATTTACAAACAGCTTGTTCCCCCTCCTAATCATTTCATCCCCACATACTCCAACTCACCACCCCTACCTCTTTTCATGTCTCCCCCTGGATGACTGGTAATTCCTGCATCTCATCCTCTGCCCTGGGTAGCAAGACACAGCAAGGCCGATTCATTTAATTGGCAATCCCCCTCTTGCAGAAAAGGAGAAGACAGCACAAAATCCTTCGGGCTGCATGTTTACATACACTTGATAAATTAATCAGTTACCAGGCATAAAAGGGTCTGGGAGGAGTTTTCCAATTAGAAACCTATGGTTTGGATATCTTAACATGCATGGTGGTGGTACAGATGAGAGTAAAAGGGAAGAGATAGGCAATGTTTGTGAGACGAAAGATGGATATGTTGGCACTGAGCAAAACCAAGTTGAAAAGGAGGGAAAAGTTTGAGTTTGGGAGTGTAGTTGGAAGGATGTCTGGAGTAAAAAGAGGATGAAGGAAAGGGTGCCTATCCTAGTAAGTGAAGAGATAGATAAATGTGTGGTGGAATGGGAAGTTTCTTCAAAGGTTAATGTGGATGAAGGTAAAACTGGGAAGATTTGGGACTGTATAAGTGCATATGGGCCTGGTAGTGAAAAGACTGTTGAGGAAAGAGGCATTTTGGATAGATTTAAATGAGTGCATAGAGGGGTTTAGGGAGAAATATCAATGTAGTGGTATTGGGAGAGTAGTAAATCAACCAATAGATGGAGTGGCTGGGAAGTGTGGAGTTCCAGGAAAATAGTCATGGTGGAGAGTTGATGAGAGTAAATACAGTGATTAGGAAGTCAAGCATAAGTACAGATGGGAGAGGGTGGTAAATAGTGCTTTGATGGACCACATAGTGGTAACCAGGAGAAGAGTAGGAAGAGTTTTGGATGTACAAGTTCTTACGGGAGAGTGAGGGATATCAGATCATTTTTTTGTGGAAGGCAAGTTGAGAGTGGAGGATAGATGGAGAAAGAGGAAAAGCACAGAAGGTAGGGGTGCTTATAGTAAACTGCTTAAATGAGCAAGAAGAGTACAAGAAGAAGCTGAGAGAAGAGTGGGCAGGAATGGAGGAATGGGGATGGTTCAAAGAGGGAGTCAGGTGTGCAAAGTTGGTGTGGAACAAGGGAGGAAATAGAAGAGTAGCAAGTGGTGGGACAATGAAGGAAAGAGGGTTGTAAGAGAAGCGAGCATTCATGCGCTGGTCACAAAATAGGATGACAATCATATGAAATGTATAAATAAGAAAGCAGAAAATAAAGGAGACAAAGAGGAGAGCAGATAAGAAATGGGGAAGAGTATGACAATTTTGGAAGTAATAAAAAGACATTTTGAAAGGAAAATAAGAGGAAGGAGGCAAATTAAATAAAGAAGAAAAGGAAAAGCTGCAAATGGAGAAATGATAACGGAAGACAGTAAGAGGAAGATGGGCAGAGGTTCAGGAAGTTACTAAATGTGAAGGATAGGGAAGGAAAGGTGGTCGCTTTGGGCACCAAGAAAATGACAAATGAATGAGGAAAACTGAGAAATAAGGAAAGACGAAGTGAAAGCAGTTATTAAAATGAGAGCAGGTAAGGCACCCCGGTAGGATGAGTGTCATGGAGAATGTCTAAAAAAGGGAGGTACAGTGGTGGACTGGCTGGTGAGGTTATTTGTTTAAGAGGGTCGAGTGCCAGATGACTGGTGGAGTGCTTGTATAGTTGCACCTTACAAGGCAAAAGCGGACAAGTGCGAGTAGTAGTTTCAGAGGGAACAGTTTTTTACGAGAGTAGAGCCTGTATTAGAAATAGAAATAGAGTTAGTGGGTTGACATAAAGGTGGGACTTCACTAGGGATATTATGTTGCCTTGGCTGTTCAATTAATACACAGATGGGGTGGTGTGAGAGGTAAACACAAGAGTAATGGGTCAGGGATTGAAAATGGTTAAAGAAAATGGAGAAAAATGGGAAATAAGCCAGTTGTTTGTTGATGACACTGTGCTTGTGTAGTGGCATGATCAGAGGGATTAAAGAAGTTAATGACAGTTTGGGAAGGTGTGCAAAAGGATGTTGAAGTTAAATGTGGGTTAAAAGGTGAAGAGATGTACAAGGGGAGAATTTGGCAAATTGGAAGCAAGTATTAAGGGTGAGAGTAAAGGAAGTGGACAGCTTTAGATATTTGGGTGCAAATGTGGCAGGAAAGGGAAAACTTGGGGTAGAATGTAGATTGGAAGAAGCAAGTAAATGCCTTGGAGGATTAAAAAGTGTAACGAGAAATAGATTTGGAAATGGATGCTACGAGGAGATTCTATGAAGGAGTGATTGTGTCAACAGCACTGTATGGGGTAGAAACATGGAACATAAGGAGTTTGAATATGTTAAAGATAAAATGCTTGAGAAGTATGGTAGAGGTTACTAGGCTGGATAGTGAGAAACGAGGTGAGGAGGGCAGGGGAAGAAAGGGATTTGGGAGATATGGTAGATGAAAGACTATTGGGATGGTTTGGACACATGGAAGGAATGAGTGAAGAAAGATTAGTGAAAGAGGTGTGGAAGGAGTGAACGTGAGGGGGGCAACCAGAGATGAAATGGCTGGATGGGGTAAAAGGGGCACTGGGAAAGAAGGGAATGTCTGTCAAGGAAGAAGACAAGATAGGGCAAGTGGAAAATGGTTGTGTATGGATGATGCTGGGTTGCATGGGAGCATGTGCAGATATTTTGATGGAGCCTGAAGGAATTTTTTCCCAGTCTCCTCTTTTTCTGCATGAGGGGACAGAGATGTGTTATCTTGCTACATTGCAAGGGGGAAAAAGCCATTGGTATATGTATGTGTACCAGCATGAAGGGTTTTCTCCCCATCATATTTTTCTGCAAGGGGGGGGTGTGCCAATTAAACAGTGGCCTTGCTGTGGATGTGCTGTCTTGCTGCACTGCTTCTGACAGCAGTAGGCAAGATGCAGAGATACCCAGTCATCTAGGAGCCAAGAAAAGTGGGAAGGGTGGTGCATGGAAGTGGAGTATGTGGGAAGTGGATTTATGCCTTTCACTTTGGCTACCTCCCTTGTAAGGGGGGAAAAGCCCTTGGTACACATACCAAGGTTGTTCTGGTCAGCAGTAAAACCACTAGTGACTAATCATGATAAAGTAATACTTTCATGAGTCATACACTGGGAACACCTTCCAATACATTTCTAATATCTAGTTAAAATTATGGATTATAACTATTATGCTTGCTTTCAACACTTTCCATCTTTGTATTCCAAACCATTCCCCCCCACCAACCTGGCCCATTTAATACATTTCCAGCTTAGCTATTTGTATGCTGCAACATGTTCAACTTTTATTCAATGATGGATTGGTGCATCACAAACTCCCCCAATCAGGAGGCTAGGACAGTGCCCTCTAAAGAGGACTTTGTACCATGGAATATAATGAACCATACCATTGGTTCAACTCGCGAGTGGCAGGGTTCAAACTGCTACCACATCAGCCTCCATTGAAAGGAGGCTTTAGTATGGTTCAGACACTAACCTTGGTATATTGATGCTCATGTGTCAGATAAGACACCAACATGTTTAAGTCAGGGTAGAGTTAGTTATGCCCAGAAAATATAGTTCTGGCTTGGGGCTTCCCCACTGGCTTAGTGGTGCTCAGCCACACTACTAGTCAGGAAAGGAAACTAGTTGAGGCTACACAGAAATGCATGTCTAACAACTATGGTCAATGAAACAATCCATAAAATCAAGTTTTAGTTGGAATGAAATAAATTATCCACCCTTCAGTTTTGACATTATTTACATTGCAATACCGTGCATACTGAGCAGGTACAATTTCAACCACCCAGTCACTCCAATATCTACAAAAAATATAATCTTCAGTTGACACCAAACACAATATACACCCCTAAGATCTTGATTGATGGTCTTCTAGGTGTCTGGCCCGTTCCGAAGTTCCTGGATAGTTGAGGCCTGATTCCACTCAAGTCCTTTACTTGCCCAACTGGGGCCCCCAGCCAAACTGAAGCTTGTTGCTCTTGTATGCCTGCAAAAGGGGATCTAGAATAACACCAAGCCAAAGTAAACTGAAAATATTTCAGTATATCAATATTCACAACTTACATGCTACACAAAACAGGAAAGACAGGACAGACAAGTAAAACGCTTGTGCAGCAGTCCAGAGCAGTTATAAATTTAGATTTCCGAATTAACGCATCACCCAATCTTGATTTCACATGAAGGTGACCACACCTCCAACTGCTGTGGCACACCTTTTGCAAAGGCTGCACCACAAAATCAATTTAAATTTTTGGCTCATTCCAATTGTATACAGCTGTCCCTGCTCTTCACTTTGCGTATTCAGTTATGAATTTAGACATCCGAATTAATGCATCACCCCATTTTGATTTTATATTGCTGTGGCACATCTTGTTTAAAGGCTGTACCACAAAACCAAATTAAAATTTTGGCTCACTCCAATTGTCCCTGTTCGTCACTTTGCAAATGTTGTTATTTTCTGGCATTGCAAAGTTGCCCTGCCTGCTACACAGTTCCCAAAGCAACCAAACACCACCAAAAGCAACATTAAAAAAAAGAGCTGCTGTCCCTGTTTTTGTAATCTATGCAAACTATCGGGTAAAGGGAAATGGTACCCTGGGTTCAATACTATCTTGTATACCTACGTACAAGTACTAGGAAAGGTGAACAATGCAATATTTCAGTGCTATAAGAACTCTCCATATTGTTAAACATCAAAACCATTCAGTGCAGGAAGGAACTTTGTATTGGGTTAAGGTACTTCAGCAAACTCGAAGATTTCAAAACATTCTAGTAGCCAACTAATGTTTGTACTTTCTAAAGTCCAATCAGTTATAAAGCTTACTGTACGTTGAAATGAACAATTCATAACTACTTATTCAAACAAGGGACAGCAACCTGAAATCAATCTCGCTGTAGTTGCCACATTTTCCATGTGCTAGCCTTACTCATAATACTGTTGTACAAAAGTACAACTAACAGGTGCTAGGCATGTTGCAACTACAGTACCCATAATGATTAGCTTTCCACTTGGTCACACCCCTGACCCCCCATACATAAAAAATAAAAAAAGAGCTCCAAGCATTAGATCAATTTTGATTGGCTTTGATTACACCTCTGCTCTAATTTTTTTTTGTTCAATTCAGATTTTGGGCCAAGGATAATTTGTAGATGTAAAATTTGATCAAGGTTGTCAAAACCAACTGATTCAGCCAATTGTTAAAAATTTTGGCTCTCAGTAATTAATGAGCAGGAGTAATTTTACAAAGCATCTGGTTCGAATTGTCAAGGTTCAGAGGAACCTTATGCAATTTTAGCTAGAGCAGTCATGGACATCGTGCACCCCTTTACATACATTAGGATCCCTTGGTGAGAACTCAAAACACTGGAAAAAAGAGAACTCTTATTGAATATCCAGACTGTTATAGAATATGAATAGAATGCAATAACAGTAACTCAAAGAACATCAGCACATCTTTACTGCCCACAGCATTCAGATACCTATTTATTTTCTTGTAATATTTGAGTGATTATAAAACTTTTAATGTTTATCCCCTCTGTCCATGACCTTTTTTTGCATTGTTTTACCTGTAGTTGTAGTGCAAAGCTCATGTTGCTAATCAATAGTAAAGGGATTTGTCTTCAAATTCAGCTCAAGTAATTAACTTGTCTGTGGAACAAATGCAATAAATACATGCCCTTTAAAACATTTGAAAAATTTACATTAAGAAATCCTTGAAAGTAAGTCAAAAAGAAACAATCTTGAGTAATCTGAACAAATCAAACTTAGAAGAATTTTATGCAGTTTCACTAATGCTGAAAAGGATTTCACAATGTTTATAGAAAACTGATTTAACTGTATATGCAATTGAAGTTATTTTACAGAAAAAAAAAAAAAAAAAAATTATATATATGTATATATGGTGAAGAGTTGCCATGTTCATCACACTTGACTGGGTCAAAGGCAATGCAGACACATGCTTCGTTACCCAGTCTTGTCCCAAGCAGCGTGATAGGGCACAGGTCATTTCATCCCTGTGGTGCCAAGACAGCAACAGTGGTTGAACAATTTTAGCGTACGATTTGGGTGTGCTTTAACTGTCAAGCACCAGTTCTATCTCAGCAGTACATGGATGAATAGTCACTGTCCCCCACAACAAAGACTGGGGGCAAAACCAATTAAGCCAATGTAGCAAGGATAAGCAGTCTCACAGCAGGACCCACTTTGCTGTATGGCTACTTCACCACTTCATCCAAATAAATTATGAAAGATCAGGGACATTCCTTCAGATCATAGCAGTCCTATCTTTTGCATTACCATGTGAATCTACAGCCCCATTTATGTCATTCCATCTTCCTCAAGCTCGCTATCCACTTGTTTCCCAGTACTTCCCTAAGTCAAACCACCCCACCACTGATCCGTCAGCTTCTTTCCCACATCTATCTGCATCATCACATTTCTCACAATCCATTCTTGTTGCACCAACCATAAACATGCACTCATGAACAAATTAAATTTTCAAATCAAAGCTACACTACAAACTGTCAATCAGTACATCTGTTGTAGGAGACCCACAGAACACTGAATATAATTACAATCACTTAAAACCAATCATGTTTCATCTTATCCTCATGCGTTCAGATAGGTTGACTGTTGGCGATACAAAATATGCAAGACCAACTACAGGAGCTACATCTGACCTAATTCTCGTTACCCCTCTTTCTATACCCTAACCTCTTCTGGAACAACCTATTAGTTAACCAAAACCTTCCTATACCCCAAAAGAGATCCAGAAAAACTTCATTTAATGCAAACTAATACATTCCCTTCTGAAATCACATCAAATTAACCAATTGTTGATACCCTAAATTTCAAAATTTTACCAAATATAATTTACTGCAACACTTCCATCTTATGAATCTTAATGTAGCTTTAGCATCCAAACTAGGAAAAGTATTGCAAGCTACTGATACCGAACAAGGCTAAATAAACCTTCCTTTCAAAAAATTATCTTGCCTATATCCAACTACCCTAGTATTAATACCCTACAAAACTTTGCCACCATCCCTTGTCAGATTAAATTTTGCCTAAACTGCAACTTGAATATGGTAAACATTAAAAACATACCTGAAAGTAAAAATAAGGCTTTAGACACTGGCTGGGAGAGAAATATGATGGATTGCAATGACTAAACAGTTCACCTGCTGAAGGCCCGTCCAGACAATCGAGCATTGGCCATGAGCACAAGTGAGCAGTTTGCCTTCTAACAAGTTAACTGCTTGTACCTGCTACAACATGGACAAAGTGTCTGTGGAGTTATTCATCAAGTGCTAGACACTGCCCGTGGCTAGTAATATGGCACTGCTGCCAGACACACGAGGCTTCCTATGAAGGCAAGGAGCAGAAGTTGTCATTGTTCATTAGTTTGACAGACATGTCTATCCCTGCTCCTGCTATGGATCGGTGGTCAAGACCTCATTCTACATTTAATAGAACTTCATTAGCCACCATACAACCACACACTCTGGCTGTGCCCAAATTAACCTGGGCCAACAATACAGTTGTGCCTGTGGACTTTACTCATTTGCGGGTAGTGCCCGTTGAGATGTGCTCGACTGTCTGGATGGACCTTTAGTCAATGCCTACTTAGTTCCATCTCCACCCACCAACCAACAAGGGGTTGGGGAGGCTGGTGGCCAGGAGATCCTACCAAACACTTACCCAAGAAATAGTAGCTCCAGTGAAGAGGAGACCAGCAAGCAATTGGAGATTGTAACTACGCTGCCTTTTAGAATAACTTTCTCTCCAGGATCCTGATGGTGTTGGTAGCTCTGCCATGGATGGTTTGTGTGCTACTACATCCCCCATAGATCGTGTCAGAGCTGTAAAAATTAGGTCAATTTATATGTATACATAAACTTTTTAAATTCAAAATTGGCTTTGAAACTAATTTCTCATGATGCGGCCTTGCTGTGGATGTGCTGTGTCTGGTGACACTGCTTCTGACCCAGGGCAGTGGACAAGGTGCAGGGATGACCCGTCATCCACGAGGTGCTAAGATAAGAGGGAGGGTGGAGGGGTGTGGAGTGTATTCAGGGATGGAATGGGTGGGAATGATTTTATGCCTTTTCCTTTTTGGCTACCTCCGTTGTAAGGGGGAAAAAGCCTTGGTATATGTATGTATATGTATGCAATTGACATACTGCACCAAATCTCTTATACTGTCTTACAAGATTTAAGGTCTTTAGTCAAGTGCTGACCAAGTCTCTTTCAGGAGACCCACAGTTCCATGGTAACTGGCAACAGCTACAAGAATGGTCAAACTCATTTTGTGCTGGCATAGCCATGGTGCTAATTGGTAACCTGAACATGTTCACGCTACTGTGGTTCTCTTCTCTTTGGAGTAAAGTGCATGGTGTAGTCCTGTGCATATCCTTATATGGAGGTGTTGGTGTTGTTATCGTTCCCTAGACTGTCTGTCCGAGCAGTCCCGTCTCTGGAGGTGTTGTGGTGGTAGGTTGCAGTAGCAAGTTGCTGTATGCTCTCCTATTTGGAAGTGCTCCCATGATGCAACGAAATGGGCGACTAGTATTGAGGGCATGTAACTAACCATTTTCAAGTGATGTTCTAGGAAAAGGTTACTAGAGTATATATACAAATGCTATACTAGGGAGGCTTTGGTGCATACTGTTATTCTCAATGTTTTATTTTCCTATTATTTGTATGTTGTACAATTTTGATCCTTGGAAATCATGCTGTGGAAGTGTAGGAGCGTAGTCATCAAGAATTGTTAGTAAGCTCAGTTTTCTTCTGCTGTCTAGCACATGCCTGCTGCCAATCTTTGTACATTTTCCCCGTTAACTAATTGTGCAGTATTAGATTTATTAGGAAAAATTGCTACCGTGACCATTTTCTCTTGTGCTTTATTATGTTTCGTGTTACTCTTGAAAATATAGTGTCTGCATGGACCACGATGATGCTGAATGCCTGAACTACTACACTCATTTAGGATAGTGCTGAGTGAAGAGAGTACTATGCCACAAAGTCAGTGAGGGCATAACAAAATGTTAAGGCTCACAAACCTACGAGGATATTATAACAACTTTTGCTTACATTGCTTGCAATGGCACTTGTTGAAAAAATCTCAGCACAGATTAACAGTGTACATGATGGTGCAGGCTGTGTTGGGCACTACTGTAATTTTTCGTATCTGATGATACCTCCACCTTTTCTTAAGCAACCTGTCTCTCATGTTTACATCAGTTGCACTGTATCACCGAAGACTTAAAATATTTTCAACTACTTTCATTTTCCAGTTCTTAATGGCATCCAACTTAAAGGATAAAGCCATGCTAATCCTCTGGTGGGCCTTAGTCCAAGGGAGACTACTGCAGAACCTACTCTAGTTATTGTATAAATGAAGTCATCAATCAATCCACATTTCCAGGCAAAGGCCACCAGCAGACTCGTAGGTCACTCATGGGAAAAAAAAAAACACTGCACTGTCTTGGGCTTGCTAGGATAGTGGGTGTACCTAGGATAGCCTGGCTCTATAACCATACCCGCCAGATAAGCCTCCAGTGCTGGGTTACATGGCCAACTGCCGTGCAACCCCAAACTCAAAGTGGAACTGAATTTTGATGCTCATGGCAAACAGCACCAATCACCACAACTGATGTATAGACCTCAGAACTGCAATATTTAGTTTATTCATCTCTTCTGCAAAGGCTGTGGGGTCTCATGCAAATGATCCAACTCAACGGACTGATTAATTTCCTTTTGTATGAGAAAGGACCTTTCCACTAAACATCTTACTACTGGAAAATTTCAGTCTTCTTAATCATTACACAGTATTTTCCAGATATATCTTGAAGGTTATTGTGATGATTCAATACCACTTCAAAAATAAAGTGTAATCCTTGACCCCACTGCAGCTCTTGGGGTTGTGCGTGTGTATTTACCTAGTTTTATTTCTACAAGAAGGGGAGCTACACTCATGGTGTCCTGCTTTTGTATCTCGCAGTGTCTAGTTTGATCAATTCATGAATGGTTTTTGCACACACTATTTTTTTCATCCAGTTTGTTCCAAGTGTCCACCACCATGTGGAAAATGGTTCTTCTTCAGATCTGTTCTATAACCGTTTTTTGAGGTTCTTTCCATGTCTTCTTGGCCCAGATTAACAGGTCTTCTCTATTGAGTATTTCTGTGCCCTTCATGATTCTATATATGGTCAGTAGGTCGCCTCTCTCTCTTCTTTGCTCCAGTCAGTAACTCCAATTTAGCCAGGCTCTCTTCATATGACAAATTTGAAAGTGTGGGAACCATTTTTGTGGCGGCTCTCTGGATTCTTTCTACTCTTTTTGGTACTGGGTGACCATAATGTTGCCACATATTCTACTCTAGGCCTCATCAGTGTGACATACTTTTTTAATTTCTTCATCCAAATGTGTAAATGCCACTTTTATTGATCTTAGCAAGTTATAGGATTCTCCGACAATTTTGTTTATCATAGGATAAGTCATTTGAGATAATTACCCCCAAATCTTTTTCAGATCCCACTTTCTTTATCTCCTAGTTCCAATTTTATGTTGTCCAAATATTTTATTTTTACTTTTTCCAAACGCTATTATGCTAAACTTCTTAATATTGAAGTCCACTTCTTATTTCTGTCCCAGAAGAGAACTCGGATCGCTGTAGCAGCAGTTGCAAACGCTACCACTGTGCCGTTGAGACGTGTGTGGAGAGGGGGGGGGCAGACTGCCCTTCACCCATGGAATACTGATGGAGGACCCTTGTGCAGTGGATGTATGCTTAGATAGGGCCAACCCCTCATACAGGGGATTGTAATTTTGCTAAGTACAAACAGTAATTGATCACTATGTTATATGTACTTCACATGAAAATATCTCCACTTTTCTATTTTCAACATAATACAGACATATTTGTGCATTGTTTTATTCCATTTCATTATCAAAATATTTTACTCTTCTATTTTATGTTTGAAATGTATTTTTATTATGGAATGGTTACATTAGGTGAAGTTTGGAACTATTGGGCAATGCAAGTTTCACATTAAATACTGCGTGCGTAATTCTGGTATTTTACACTTGTTTTCATTATTTAGATTTAAACAATTGGAAGTAGGCATGAAATGATGCTATTATGCTAATGTATTTGAGAAAAAAATCCTATCAACCAAACGTGTTATTGTTGTTAGTTCCCAATCCATAAGCCTAATGAGTAATAGTTACAGTATCCTAACCCAGTCCAATAGTTATTTTTACCTAGACTTCCACAAGTTATGGAACCATAAATTTCCTCCCGAATTTTCCTCTAATCGAATGCCGATAATTTTTATCCTTAATTTCACTTATTAGTGATCAAGTGAAAATACTGGTAACATGATCGGAAAATCTTTCGGCTAGGCCGACATTTTGCTATGCCTCAACGTCACGCCAGCATCGGCTGGTGTGCTTGCTCAAGAATCCCGATATAGCCATGGATGACGTCATACATGCGCCTCGTAAAAATCAATACTTTTAATTTGTAGGACAAAATTTATCTTCCTTTTATTTCTAAATATTTAACAAGTTAATATTAAAAGCATCTACCTATTCCAGCGTATTTTTTAGGCTTCCTGAATATTTACTACAACACAGGAAATCACCACCCACTGGTTTCAAACCAAGGCTACGCACTGTTTAGTTAAAAAAAAAGTAAAGCCTTAAAATGGAATCTAGCATTTCACCAAACTGATGCTTATAAATCAAATTGCGATAATATAAAATCGATTTCATCTTACTCAAACCCTACAGGCATATAATGTAAACATTTTCACTTTGTTAGTGACTAGCTGTAGCCAGTGCCCTACATACTCATACTAGCACAACAGATGACGAAATCACCAAATGGTGACGAAATCTTTATAGTCCGTGGAATTTCATAATAAAAACATAATTATATGGACACAACATATTAATATATACAGTATATTGGTAAAACGGCTTACTTACGCCTTCTGACAACAGTATTACGAAGTGAAAGTGCAGCCCTGGTGAACATATTTCCTGCTTGCCGGTTTATCGTCGTCTACTGCAAGATGGCTCGATCGTAAAGTGTGAATCTAGCGGCGAATGTTAGAACTAAGAAATATCGACAATACTTTACGCTCAGAATAGAGTATCCAGGATTTAATATATATATTTTATTATTCATTTATATTTTTGTTAGTGTTTTATTTAAGAAAAAGGCCAAGTAAATTATATAATTTAGTAAGTTAGTACTTCAGCTGATATAGATTGATTATTTGTTTTTCGTAATAATTAAAGAATGTGAAGTTTCTTCTTAGTACACAATATTATTTTCATGCAATAAAATGCGATATACTTTACCTTCTTTTTTGTTTGAAAGCGTAATTAACAAAAAAGTTCGTTTGGTAAGAGACATGGATTTTGGCCTATACATTGTCAAAATGCATGCGCACGATATAAGAAATCAAAAGTTATTTATTTATTTTTGTTTAAGCAAATTACTGAGGAACATTTATTAATTTTATTGTCTTTTTTTGAATGCCTAATAAAGATTCTGATTATTTGGATGCCAGACGTTGATAGACCCGTTGGTACCAAGTTATCGTACTGTGCAGACCAAGTTTGTTAGTATGCGTAGAGACACGATGAGAAGCGGTTACGCGCGGTGCCACTGTGTGTTATGTGAGGTAAATAGTTTCAGTGTGTGTTAAGTTGTCTTGAAGTGTGACAGTGTAGCATGGCTGGCCTAGCCTAGTGCGTGCATTATGAGCGTGTACTCGGAGTTCCACAAAGCGTGGAGTTCACGCTTCCCCGGTAATGCCCTGCCCGCCGCCTGGGAGGAGGATGTGCGAGCGAACCTCGCCAAACATCGCGCTAAGGTGGCTCTGCTCAAAGAGGAGTTGGAGAAGGAGCAGTTTTACGTGGAGTATCTCGAGAGGCTTCTCGAGGACGCTACCAAGCACAAAGGCCACGTCGTGCCCCCGTTCTCCATGGGCGAAGGGCGGGACGAAGCCCAGGGCGCCGCGGCGAGGGAGGACGAGGAGCGTGGGCAGGGCGAGGGGAGCGAGGAGGCGGGGGGCGGCGGTGGCGGTCGCGGCGGCCCTGCTGGGGGAGCATCGGATGCACACCCTTCGGACTCTGCTGCCGTGACGGAGGCCCTAAACACGGCCCTGGTGCAGCAGCACCAACAGCAGCACAACCGTCAGAGCCCGGCCAACCTGACCCCTTCTTCAGGAGGGAGCTCCAACGCCACGTCCCCGTGCAAGACCCCGAAGCACCTGCAGGGGCTGGGTGCTACGCCGAGCCCTAAGCACGACGGAGGGTCCCCCCTGGCCCCCATCACCCCCCTCGGTAGCGCGGGCACGTCCCCGGTCGTGCCCGGGGCAGGGGGCTCCGTCAAGGACCTTGCGCGTCGCTTCACCACGTCGTCGGGAACTAGCTCGGCCCGCCCCTCGCCTCCAGGCTTCCTGCGCTCCACCTCTGTACCCTCGGGAGCTCAGCCTCCGCCCCTGGGTTCCTCCCCCGGCGGGGAGTCGCACTTCGTCACTGTCATCTCCGTGAACGGTGACAAGACCATCGCCGAAGGCGGCGGCGGAGGCGTGAGCGAAGACGCGGAGGGCGGGCGCGCGAGCCTCCTCGAGGAGGACGCTGCGGCGCGACTCCGAAAGGTTCCCCCCAAGCCACCACCCAAGAACTTCAAGCGCCCGTCGACCAGCACTCCTCCTTCAGCGTCGGAGGATCCTGTGGCCAGTCCAGGCCTCCCGCCTGCGGACCTGAGTTCGCGCCCGCCCTGCCCGTTACCCGACAGCGCCGGCGACAGCGAGGAGGCGCCTAAGGCCCGAGGAAATGCCGAAGTCAAAAGGAACACTTCCTCGGGGTCTGAGTCCCGTAGCCCTGGGGGGCGTCGCCGCCAACAGCAGCAGCAGCAGCCCGCGGCTCCTGGTGGAGGACGAGGTAGCAGGTCATCTGGGGCGTCGTCACCAGTGCTGCAGCAGCAACAGCAGCCCGCCCGCACGCCCTCGTCAGCAGACGTCAGCGTAGCGGGAAGCCCCAGCGAACGGCCTCTGAGCTCTTCTTCAGTTTCTGCTCCAAAGGACGGAGCCGAGGGGCAGCCAGCCGCCAGCTCGCCTTCGTCGGCCCCCTCGGCGGGAGGCTTGTACAAAAATCCCTCGAGCGCCTCCTCTTCCTCAGGGAGCCTCCCCAAGAAGAGCATATCAAAGTCATCCTCGAGCGCGTCCTCCAGTGGGGGCAGCCTGGCTCGTCGTCAAGTGGCCCTTAGCAAGACCTCGTCCTTGTCCTCATCCCGCTGCGGCGAGGACGAGGAGGAGGAAGAGGACGAAGACGTGGGAGGGTCGGCTTCGGGGGCTTCGCTCGAGAACCTGACGGACGAGGAGCCTCTGTACGACACGGTGGCGCCCGACGAGGACGACGTCGAAGAGGACGAGGACGAGTTGGAGGAGGACGAGGAGGATGACGTTCCTCCGGACTACGTCCTCCTCCCGTCGTCGGCTAAGGGCGGCTACTCGGACACAATGAAGTCCGGAGCCTCAGGGGCATCGAGCGAAGGCGCCCTGAGTAAGTCGGGCGCCTCGTCGGGCGCCACGCCGGCGGGGTCACCCGCCCCCGCCCCGGATGCCGCCCTCGACTCGCCCAAGTACTCCAACTACGTCAATATCGACTTTTTCCTCAAAAAGTAAGTCCAGGCGCTGTTGGCGTCCCGCTGCTCCCCTTCTTCTTCTTCTCCTCCAGGAAGCGATGGGGGGAGGGGGGTTTCTGTCCTGAGGCACATCACAATCCCTGTCCATTTCCCTTCCTTCCCTTCCCTACCCCTCCCCCTCCCCCTTCCACTCCCATCCCTCCCTCTTCTCGCTTCCCACCTGTTCTTCACTTGTCTTTCACTTCGTCCTCGCCCCATCCCCCCCATCTTCCTCTTTTTTTTTTCATTTCGCTACCTCGCCGTAGGGCGTAGGCTGTTCTGTAGGATCCCGTTATATATATATAGGTAAATAGATGGATAGATAGTATCCAATTTTATCTTCTTACGTTGTCGTCATCTGTCAACTCTCGAAATTGATCAAAATCTCATTTTGCCTGTCGAGGGAGGGTGCAACTGGTCGTAGCTGCTGCTGTTTACGACCTGCGGGCGTTGTTGGCGTAGGACTGCAGCTGTCGATAGAGGTCGAGCTGGGGAAGAGGTGCGGCTGTCGTTGGCGCGCAGCAGCTGAGGGTGACAGCTCGGGTGGCGCTGCGTATTTCGGGGCAGCTGAGAGCATGCCAGCTGAACGTGAAGCTGCTGCTGTTGACCTTCTCGTAGGCTGCCTCGCGAAGCTGCTCTAAACGCTGGGGAAGCTGTGTGTTCGCCGTCATGGGGTCCTGCACACACACACACACACACACACACACACACACACACACACACACACACACACACACACAGACACAGACACAGACACAGACACAGACACACACACAGACACACACACACACACACACACACACGAATGACCTCATCTGTGCAAACCTAGAACGGAAATGTTGTCATCTAGTGGCATCAGTTGTGCCCCCCCTCCCCCCCGGACAGCCAACCGGAACTCACGTAAAAATAGGCGATGAAAGGAGAGAAGCTTGACGTCACGTAACCATAACCACTACCTTGCTGGAAGTACGGTGGCTCCCGGGGTGTGACGCGGGTGCCAGGCGAGAGAGAATTCTTTCCCAACGGGTCCCTTGCCCACCCTCGGAACCCCTGTACCTAGACTTAACATAGCCTAATCTAACTAGTTCTGGGGGTATTTTAAGTTATAAGCGACAGGGTATTTTATCCGTTTTGTTGCACGGGATGGGGGGGTCTCTTGACAGCATGAAGTCAACTAGCTACAGCATGAACAGTCGTCAGTGTCATTCTGAGGCTGTGGATGAGGTCCCGATAAGTACGAGTGACACCATGGGGAAGAGGGACCTCCACCACCAGGCGATTAAAATCACCTGACGGCAGCCAGAAACAAGGAAGTCACTGTTGTCTACAGGTTAGTCGAGGTACGCTTTTGGTATCCGGTCTGACTGGGACAATTCAGCACAATGTGTCTTGCAGAGGTATAGAGTGTCTTCATTAGGGTCATTTGAACACACGTTGTGACTCCAGTAGTGCCATCTGAACAAGGGGCATTTGAACACATTTCACAGGGCCACTTGAACACACGGTGGCTCACAGGGCCATTTGAACACACGGTGGCTCACAGGGCCATTTGAACACACGGTGGCTCACAGGGCCATTTGAACACACGGTGGCTCACAGGGCCACTTGAACACACGGTGGCTCACAGGGCCATTTGAACACACGGTGGCTCACAGGGCTATTTGAACACACGGTGGCTCACAGGGCCATTTGAACACACGGTGGCTCACAGGGCCATTTGAACACACGGTGGCTCACAGGGCCATTTGAACACACGGTGGCTCACAGGGCCATTTGAACACACGGTGGCTCACAGGGCCATTTGAACACACGGTGGCTCACAGGGCCATTTGAACACACGGTGGCTCACAGAGCCATTTGAACACACGGTGGTTCACAGGGCCATTTGAACACACGGTGGTTCACAGGGACAGCTACGAGTATGAACGGGTGTCATGACTTACTGCTGGGGAGTCAGGACAAGACGGGCGGGGCAGTGAAGAGGAGCTGGCTCCTCACACTACCGCATCGTCCCGAGGCCGACCACAGTACATGTGTCTGCAGGATACGACCCTGCGTGGTCTCGCAAGGGACAGACTTTGATGGGATGGACATTTGCCTGAAGAAGGTTTTCACGGATCGAGACTCTCTCAGGCAGGCGTCCACCTCCTCGATTGCATGAAATCAATCGTGTTAACCTGAATAAAATTTGTTAAGTCTGTCACCGCATCAAGGGGGAGTGAGTTCATGTGTGGAGGAGGGGTGGGGTTACGTTTACGGAAGGAGGAAGGGATCGAGAGGTTCTCCGTGGTTACTTCGGCGGTGACTTGATCTCCACACGCAGAAGAAGAAGAAGGCTGATCACATCTATCATCTCTCCTTTGTCCTGCACCTCCTGAACTCTCTTCTTGACCACCTCTTCGGCATGATATTGTCCCCCAAAGGATAGAATTACTGGTTACCGGCGTCCAAATACAGAAGGTAGGAGGGGGTTTCAGCCCCTCCTGCAGAAGGTCTGGGGACATCAAAGGTTCTCTTCCCGCAGGAAGTCGTCGTCGTCGTCGTCGCTCTGGAAACTTGTTGGGGCTCGGAAATTGTTCCGGTGAGGCGTCGTTAATCAGTGTTGGGTGGGAGGGGGGGGGTCCTTCATGGAGGTTCAACGCTGACAACGCTTCACCTTCTCAACCTTCACCTCCTCACTTTCCATCCTTTTCTTCTCCTCCTCCTCTTCCTCCTCACCCACCCTTCTTATTCTCTTCCTCCCTTCCTCCTTTCTTCCCTCGTATTTCCTCCCTCCCCCTTCGTGCGTTGCATGTCTGCAGGGGGAGATTGCTCTCTTGGAGCCGCCTTCTCCTCCTCCGCAGCGGATCCAAGGCCAACCAAGCGAGGACCACTTCCGGCTCCTCTGGCCAGAGGAGGTGCTGGTCCTCCTCCTCCGCAACGTTGGAGTCTCGCGACTTCCTGCCCGCCCCCCGCACTCCCTCCGTTTTCTCTCTCTCTCTCTCTCTCTCTCTCTCTCTCTCTCTCTCTCTCTCTCTCTCTCTCTCTCTCTCTCTCTCTCTTTCTCTCTCTCTCTCTCTCTTTCTCTCTCTCTCTCTCTCTCTCTCTCTCTCTCTCTCTCTCTCTCTCTCTCCTCTCTCTCTCTCTCTCTCTCTCTCTCTCTCTCTCTCTCTCTCTCTCTCTCTCTCTCTCTCTCTCTCTCTCTCTCTCTCTCTCTCTCTCTCTCTCTCTCTCTCTCTCTCTCTCTCTCTCTCTCTCTCTCTCTCTCTCTCTCTCTCTCTCTCTCTCTCTCAACGCCCGGGAAACCTCAAGTCAGCAGGTTGAGGTGTCACAAGTCAGCAGGTTGAGGTGTCTCAAATCAGCAGGTAGGGGTGTCTCAAATCAGCAGGATGGGGTGTCTCAAGTCAGCAGGATGGGGTGTCTCAAGTCAGCAGGATGGGGTGTCTCAAGTCAGCAGGATGGGGTGTCTCAAGTCAGCAGGATGGGGTGTCTCAAGTCAGCAGGATGGGGTGTCACAAGTCAGCAGGTTGGGATGTCTTAATTCGGTTGGGGTGTGTCAAGTCAGCAGGTTGGAGTGTCTTTATTCGGTTGGGGGATGTCAAGTCAGCTGGTTGGGGTGTCACAAGTCAGTAGGTTGAGGTGTCACAAGTTAGTAGGTTGGGCTATCACAAACCAGCAGGTAGGGGTGTCACAAGCCAGCAGGTAGGGGTGTCCCAAACCAGCAGGTAGAGTGTCTCAAGCCAGCAGGCTGGGGTGTCTTAAGTCAGCAGGTAGATTGACGTAGGTAGACTTAATCAACCTCCATGGGGCTGAGTGTTGTGTCCTGGCCACCTGATTGGTGCATCTTAGATATAAGGAGTAAGATGGAGGGAGAGGTGGTGGTGGTAGATGTTAAGGGAGTACGGTTGTCCACTTGTCCTCGGTTCTAATTGGTTTCTTTCTGGGTTAACTAACCTGGCTCTCGTTGGGCCCGGAAGCCCCGACCCTCCTCATCCGGCGTCCGGGCTCGGAGGACTAATGAGACATAGCTGGGGCTTCCCCCTCCCCCATCGACCGGACCGGACCCCTCGGCATCTGGGCCCTAATTCTGGAGCCCTTGGTGTCGGTTCCCAGGATCCGGATACCGCCCCCCCACCTCCAACCTCCCTCCCTCTTCCTATCCCTCAAGTATGCCTCTGTAAGACTATGATGTATATATGTGTGTGTGCGTGCTTATAAGGATAAACCACTGCCCATAGATCGTTCTGTACACGAACTCTCATCCGGGCAGGTAACAGCTGTCGATTACAAGTTCGGCACGTGATATAAAACCATGGTGAATGGCTTTGTGGTGCTCGTAAATATAACAGTACTTGACTGGCTGGCTGAGCTGGGTATATGTGAAAGTACTCCGTGAAAGTATTTAAGAGTTCAAGTAAACATAGGAAGCTGGGCCGTGTCGCCGCGAGGTAGTAGAGTAAGTTTTTATGGGACACTGTTCTCTCTGTGGAATTTTCTTTCTCTCACGCCTAGCTACTACTACTTTCTTGGTTTACTGAAAACTGCGTAGGTTGGGTCTCCCATGACTGGGAGCCCACGGCCTCAAGATAGCCGTCAACGATCCCTATGTACCTCCATAGAACTCTAGAGAATGTGTTGTAGCGTTGCCGGGGAGTGTGGAATACGGGGATGGTGACATGTTCAGTTTCCTCTGTAGTGGTGGTCACGGTGGTGCAAGATGCTTGGGGACCCGATCAAGTGGAGTTTCCTGGTAAAAGATGGATCAAGAGTGTTTAAAGAAGTGCCACAAAGGGAGAGAGAGAGAGAGAGAGCGCGCCAGCCGAGTGCCTTCGACGAAGAAGGGAAGGCTCTGTAGAAGATGATTTGTGTCGAGTGGAGGGGGGTGTTGCAACCGAATCCGGGGTTCTCTTTGTCTCCCTGTTCATACATAATCGAAAGGTCTGAAGTCAGCCAAGGAGAACGCCAAAGTTCGGCTTGAAAAGGACGTACGTTTCGTTGACGATAACTTGCGCTTCTATCCTTGGAGACTGTGTTTCGCCGAAGACGTGGAGTTATAAAGGATGGGAGAAAAGTTTAAGGAGGGCAGCAATAGAAAGTAGGTACAGAAAAAGTTAAAAACGATCAGTATTCGTCTGCGAGTGGGGAGGAATTTCCAATCATTAAAAAAAGTTCCGTGGTAAGCGGACAACGAAGAGGGACTGGGTATGTATTGGACTTGTGATGCAATAGCACACGCGCGAACAAATACAGTGGATGGGTTTGATCGAAGTCAAGGATGGAAGGGACATGCCAGAAGGTGAGGAGGACACCCAGAAAGAGAGAGAAAGAGAGAGAGAGGGGGAGGGAGGGAAGATTCTCCCCTTCCCCCCGTCAACTCCACCCGGGCAGGCCAATCAGGAGACGTCACTGGTCACGTGACCACTACACTTCACCCCCCTCAACCCTCCTCTGACTGCTCAGGCTCTGCAGAAACGTGAGCACCTTCGTCCGAGTGAGTTGGGTTTCCAGGCAGCAGGGTATGGAGTAACTAGGTGGAAGGCCAATGGTGGAAGGTAATCATGTCATGACCGCTCCATCCCCCCCCCCCTCTCCCTCGGAAGGATACAGTGCCCGACCGCCTGCAGCCCCCCACCGTCTCCCTCCCGGGGCGTGCAAAAGAGCTCAGGCTTACCTACGGTAAGGATAGGAGAGGGCAGGTCCGTGTTTACCCGAGCGTACGTCAACACCCACCACCTCCTCCTCCTCCTCCTCCTCCTTGTCCTCTTCCTAGACCTTCTCCGCAATCTTGCCCTCTTTCCCTTCTTCCTTCTCTGTCACTTTGTCTTTCGTCTCTTGTTTACGTCGTTCCATTCCTTGGTCCCTGCGCCTAATCTTCATCTTCTCCACCTCCATCAATTGTCCCTCTGTCTTTATAGCTAATCTCGCATGTTCGTCAATGTCTTATCATTCCTGCTCCTCCTCGTCCCTCACCTCCTCCTCCTCCTCGTCCCTCACCTCCTCCTCCTCCTCCTCGTCCCTCACCTCCTCCTCCTCCTCCTCGTCCCTCACCTCCTCCTCCTCCTCCTCGTCCCTCACCTCCTCCTCCTCGTCCCTCACCACCTCCTTTTCCTCCTCCTCCTCCTCGTCCCTCACCTCCTCCTCCTCCTCGTCCCTCACCACCTCCTCCTCCTCCTCCTCCTCCTCCTCCCTCACCACCTCCTCCTCCTCCTCGTCCCTCTCCTCCTCCTCCTCCTCCCTTACCTCCTCCTCCTCCCTTACCTCCTCCTCCTCGTCGTCCCTCACCACCTCCTCCTCTTTCTCCTCCTCCTCCTCTTTCTCCTCGTCCCTCACTTCCTCCTACTCCTTGTCCCTCACCTCCTCCTCCTCCTCGTCCCTCACCTCCTCCTCCTCCTCGTCCCTCACCTCCTCCTCCTCCTCGTCCCTCACCTCCTCCTCCTCCTCGTCCCTCACCTCCTCCTCGTCCCTGACCTCCTCCTCCTCCTCGTCCCTCACCTCCTCCTCTTTCTCTTCCTCTTCCTCCTCTTCCTCCTCCTCGTCTTTCACCCCTGGGAATTGAGTACCGCGGGACCGAGAAAGTGAAAGGATGATGACGCCTTCTCCCGGACACAGAGAGAGAGAAGGAGAGAGGCGGGGGGGAAGGGGGGTTGACTAGGGGAAAGGGAAAGTAGAGAGAAGGTTTGGGGAAGGGGAGGGTGAGAATAGGAATCCAAGAATTAGGACGGGGGAGGAGGAGGAGACAATAAAGATAGAGAGGGAAGGAAATGGGGGGGTCATAGGGGGGAAAGGGGACTGTGGACTGGGGGGGGGCCAAGAAAGGGACAGCAGGACGGAGTTAGAGTAGGGGAAGGGGCGTGCCACGTGGTCGCAAAGAAAATGGGAGGAGGGGGGTGGACGGTTTGTTTACAAGTGTGACGTCATAATGTTTTCAGGATTGTTTTCTTGTTACTATTTTTTTTATTGTGGTGACTGTGAAGGTGGGTGTCGTGAATACTCCTTCCGTACCGGATATAGTTCGGCTTAATTATAGTTTTCTCGATAAACCCAAGCGACTTTATTCATCGTTGTGGGAGTTTGTACAGGGGTGCCATGAAAGTGGTGATATTTGTCCTGATGGTCTGAACCTTATTATTGACAACTTGTACACTTGGTCTAGCTGTCGCCAGACGATTTTATTCACATCCCTTCGAACTGAAAGACCTGGCGACGGCGGTCGTGGTGGTGGTGGTTGAGGGTGAGGAGGTGAAGGGGGGTGAGAAGTTGTCTTTTTTTAACATTTGAATGATGTCATCAGTTGACAGTTTTTACAGTGTATGTATTTATGGGACATGTCAACTGTCTACAATGTGGTGACAACCCACTGCACTGTGATGACAATTAACTGTGCTGTGATGACAGCTCACTGCGCTGTGATGACAACTCACTGCGCTGTGATGACAACTCACTGCGCTGTTATGACAACTCACTGCGCTGTGATGACAACTCACTGCGCTGTTATGACAACTCACTGCGCTGTGATGACAACTCACTGCACTAAGTGATGACAGCTCACTGCGCTGTGATGACAACTCACTGCACTAGGTGATGACAGCTCACTGCGCTGTGATCACAATTCACTGCACTAGGTGATGGCAGCTCATTGCGCTGTGATCACAACTCACTGCACTAGGTGATGACAAATCACTGCGCTGTGATGACAAATCATTACACTGTGATGATAACTCACTGCGCTGTGATGACAACTCACTGCGCTGTGATGACAACTCACTCCACTAGGTGGTGACAATTCACTGCACTGTGATGACAATTCACTGTGCTAGGTGATGACAACTCACTGCATTACCCTCACCTAACCTAACCTAACCAAACCAAACCCAAACCTCACCTAACTTACCTAACCTACCTAACCTACCTTGCCTAACGTAATCTAATCTAACCAAACCCAAGTCTAATTTAACCTAACCTAACTTAATTTAGTCTAACTTAACCTAACTCGGTTGTTTTTCTATTATATCTTAATTATGTCATGATAAAAATGTCCAGTGAGTTGGCATCTTGTGTCCAATAAGTTGACAGCGCAGCGAGTTGACCTGTCCCGGTATTCATTTACTTGTCTCTATGAATTTACTCCATATTATTTATCTATTAAAGTATTTCGTTTATTTAACTTGTTTTTACTTATTCATCTATTTAATTTGTTTATTTGCATATTTAATTTATTTTTCATATTTATTTATTTGTTCCCCATTTGGCACGGAGATCCGTAGCAAACGGGTTCTGGGGGAACCCTAAGTAGTTCATGGAAGGGGGTGAGGGTCGCCACCCAAGTATGTGGGTTATGGTCTCTTATCACTTTCAGCTCAGGACAGCAAGATTAGGCCACTTCACTTCGGCCCCCATCACGGGCTCAAACAAAGTCCGTGGGAGTGACATTTCACCCCCCCCCCAAAAAAAAAAAAAAAAAAAAACGGCCCCCCCCAATTTCCCCCTCCCTACCATCCAGCGTGATACACGCAAAGACACACGCGCGCGCGCACACACACACACACAAAGACACACACGACCTCGTGGCGCAGTGGTTAGAGTTCTCGCCTGCCACTACGGCGGTCCGGGTTCGAATCCCGCCCAGGGCTGAAATAACTTTAGTATCGCTGCGCTGCGGGTTGTTACTCCAACTCTCGTGGGCGGGGAGTTGTGTGTGCGTCTAAGGTCACAGTATTACCCATAGATTGGTCATACGAGCTCTGAGCTCTCATCCGGGAGGTAAATAAATGTCGATCACGAGTCTAACACGTGATCCAAGACCATGGTGAATCACAAAGACACACAGACACACACACACACACACACACACACACACACACACACACACACACACGGGCACCCTCAAGTGTCGGAGCGGCACTGGCATGTCCGTCCGTGATGAGGATGCCACGTTGACACACATTTCCCTTGTTGGGTGTGTGTGGTGTGTGTTTGTGTATACACATGTGGGGTGACAACGTTTGCTTTCGTTTTATCTTGTGTCGCACACTTAATTTTGTTCTGGTTAGTCCTGTTCTGTTTAATTCAGATGAATCTGCCGTGTTTCTAGGTAGGTTAATCTCCTTTGCTAACGAGGGAGAGGGGGGGGAGGGGTTGTCAGCTAGAGTGAGAGGGAGAGTGGCACATGGCATGGCCAGTTGATGAAATTTCACGGAAAAAATACCAGTGAAATTTTATTAAGCCAAGGGAACTTTCCTCCTCGTAGCGAAATAATGTTTTTAAAACTATAATATCTCAGCAGACTAAACAGTTGTTGTCATCCCTGTCTTTGCCCCTCTTCCACTCCTTTCATTTTTTCCCCTAACCTCCCCTCCACTTCTGAAACTTCTGCTGAAAAAGAGAAAAATGTATCTTTAGGAAAAGAGAGAAAGTTCGTCTTCACTCCGGGGGAGACTTCTCCTCTTGCTCGGTTTGTTTACTGCTCTGCCGAGTGACGTCATGTCGTTTTCTTTGTGCGCTTGGCGGAAATCAACACCTTGTCATTACGCAGAAACACTTCCTGTTTTTTCTGTTATCAGATAAAAACCGTCATCTGTTACGGGCCTCTTTAGTCATCGTATGGGGAAAGGGGGGGGGAGAAGTACCAAGGATATGTCATAGGCATAACGAAATGTGCAATTGTGACCATAACTCTTTCATCATCCTGTCGTTTACAATTGATTTCTTTGGAACACTTTAGGCCCATCAAAGTAGTCAGATATCCTCTTGACGTGGCCTCAGTTCTCGGAAAGGGAATGGATAACCCCAAGCCGCGATTCCCCTGTGTGATCATAAGTGTGTGATGGTATTATAGGCGTGGTTAACATCCATACCGATGGGAGTGCCATGGAGATGAATAGAATCGCTTGGCGGCGATGGAAATCAAAGGGAAAGGTATCACCCGGCACGTCAGTGAGATTGAAAGGACCACTGGGTGTATATACATAGGTGTCGCGATGTCCTCGGCGTGGAAGGAGGGTGACTTGAAGAAGGGGTAGTTGCATCGGAGTGGTCCTCGACTCAGTCTTCAGGTACGTACGCACGTACTCTCCTCCTCCACCTCCTCCTCCTCCTCCACCTCTCCTCCTCCTCCTCGGGGCAGAGGCTTGGGTAAAAAAGGGGAGGAAGTAAGAGAGTGCCAGACATGATGTAGATAGGGGAACGGGGCCAGAAGGTGGTACATTTTTTTTTATTTGTAGCGTTGTTGTTCTTGTTATTATTATTATTATTATTATTATTACTATTAGTTGTAGTATCAGTGGTAGTAGTGTTGATTTTTTTTTTTTTTATCTTTTATTGTTATTATTTTGTTATCTTGTTCGCTTTTGTTACCCAAACCTCAGTCATTTCTGTGGTAGTTTTCGTTGGCAAGCGATGAAGATACATTATTACCAAACCTGTGTAGTCCTTCATGTAACTCCCCCGGTACCAAGGGTTGAATGAAATCACCTGGAGACAACCATAACGTAAATGAAAAGCACCACCCGGCAGGGAAGGACGTTAGGGTGGATGATGATGATCTTGAGGAAGACGCAAGGGTCAGTTAATTCAGTGTAGGATTTGCTGTGGGAAAGAGGAACTGGGTAGTGGGTACCGATCAAGTGTTCATTTATTTCGCTGTCGTAGTGGTATCACGCAACTGAATAAAATCGTCTGGCGTCACCCAGTATCAAGCGCCATACAAAACGGGTAAGATTAATCACAGGTAGGAAAGGAGTTTGGGGGTTCTGTAATTAAACCTCGTTGACACGGACGGGGGGGGGGCTAGTTTAGACCCCGCTAGTGCTAGCTGCTGCAGGTTAACTAACCCGGAAAGTAAGGGTTCACACTAGGATAGTTTTGAGGCAAGTTTGCTAACTTTCCGTTGACATTGGGCAAGTAGACGGGTAGTTTACAAAACGCTTCTAGCACTAGCGGCTACTAAACTAGCCCTGTGTCGACCAGGCTCAACGGTTCTTGGCTAGTTAGGGAGTGTTGGGCTTCTATGTGGGGCTCCTAGCCTAGCCTGCATGAGACCGGTGTCGGGCTAGTACTGCCTAGTACCATCATCCTCTTCTAGCCACATTAGTTTAGTGATTTTGTTTTGGCGAGCGGCAGGTGATTTCTCCTAAGAATATTCTCAGCCAGGAGGAGGTTAATTAACTCGCTTGGTTAACCCCTTGTAGCTATGTGGGTCAGTTAAGCCCTGTGGCTTTGTTATGGCTGACGCCAGGTGTTTTATTTAAGCCCTGGAGAAGTCTTTCGGCCACAGAGGCGGGGGTGGGGATGGGGAAGAGGGTAGGTCGGGAATGGGGGGGGGGTGAGGGAGAGGAAGGGGGGGGTAATGCCCATCACTGCTACTGGATATATATGGACCACAGATTAGACAATTGAAACGTCCGATCTCTCTCTCTCTCTCTCTCTCTCTCTCTCTCTCTCTCTCTCTCTCTCTCTCTCTCTCTCTCTCTCTCTCTCTCTCTCTCTCTCTCTCTCTCTCTCACTCTCTCTCTCTCTCTCTCTCTCTCTCTCTCTCTCTCTCTCTCTCTCTCTCTCTCTCTCTCTCTCTCTCTCTCTCTCTCTCTCTCTCTCTCTCTCTCTCTCTCTCTCTCTCTCTCTCTATTGTGTGTGTGTGTGTGTGTGCGTGCGCTATGCTCGTAGGGTCCTGCCTCTACGTTCCCATTGATCAATCCCCATTGATCAATCCTGGCCTTAACTTATCCAATGTTATTTGACATTACAATTCCTTCATCCAGATTCTCCCTTGAATCAATTAAGCTGTGTGGTAAAACTAGTGTTTTATGTCCTTCACACATTTATTCTGTTTTTATTTAATCTAATGACCTCAGTTTTCCCTTTGTTCCCACACCAAGAGGTCTTGTCAACTATTCATTATGTGACTCACCACGGTCTTGGATCATGTGTTGGGCTTGTGATCGATATCAGGGGTCTTATATGGCCCGATCTGTGTGTGTGTGTGTGTGTGTGTGTGTGTGTGTGTGTGTGTGTGTGTGTGTGTATAAGTGTGTGTGTGTGTGTGTGTGTGCGTGTGTGTGCGTGCGTGCGTGCATGCAGATGCATTGATATGAAGGACAATGGGCGAACAAAATTTTGTGGTGAGGCAAAGAGGGGAAATGGTGAAAGTGATTATGGTTGTGGTAACTGTGTCAGGAGTCGGGCGTAGGCTGAACACCTTTCGTACTGAATTGTACTTATCTTGTTCGACTTTCCGCCACCCCGTGACACCCCTTTCCTCTTTATAAACTCCTTCTGTACCCTGGTGGCAATTTTCCTCATTACTAGAACACAAGGATAGAGGAGACTACTAGAGACCATAAGGCCTATGCTAGTGAGTTTCATATCTATTACCACTTATCATCCTTATCCATAAATTTATCGAACCTTCTATTAAAACAACCCGTAGTTTCAGTGCTCACTACATGGTTACTAAGTCTATTCCATTCGTCAACCACTCAGTTGGTAAACCAACTCTTGCCGACAGGCACTGTGGCACCTCCGTGGCACTCCCCTTCCCTAAAGGCGGTGGATAGAGACCCAAGCTGGGTCACCTTAAAGGATTTGATCAGGTCGTTGCGGTCCTTGATCTGTTCCTAATGACGACCTACACTTAATAAACGTGGCCGATAATCTTTTGTTTGTGGTTCTTTTCATCATCAAGATCCTAATATGGTTGTTAAAGGTTTTTGATGCCAGACTGAAGTGGTGTTGTAAGCATGTGGGTCGCTTTAGTGGATGTGTGATAAGGGTCACAGTTAGGTGCGAGTGTGGGTCGATTCTCGAGAGCAGGGTTGAAGTACCCACACTCCCCCGGTGGAGAGGGGCAGTGGTCAGTGGATGGGGGTGGTAGATTGTGGTGGGTAGTGGTAGTAGTGAAGGTGGGGGTAAGTGGAGGGTGGTAGATGGTGGTAAGTGGAGGGTGGTGGTGGTAAGTGGAGGGAGGTGGTGGTAGATGGAGGGGGATGATTGTAGGTAGAAGGTGATAACTGTTATGGTATGTGGTGGATGGTGGTGGTAAGTTGTGATGGTAGCTGATTGTAGTGGTGGTGGTAGGCGGTGGTTTTAGGTAGTGGTGGTGGTTGTAGGTAATGGTAAGTGGTGATGGTAGCTGATGGTAATAGGTAGTGGTGGTGAAAGGCGGTGGTATTAGGTGTTGGTGGTGGTAGTAAGTGCTGGTGGTGGTAGTAAGTGCTGGTGGTGGTAGTAGGTGGTGGTGGTGGTAGGTAGGTGATAGGTTGAGGCGTGATGAGAGGAAAGTGTAGTAAGGGAGCGGGGCGAGAGTCGAAGACTGAAGGAAGAACACCTATCCTTGCGAACGAGAAGAACATCTGTCGGAGGTGTCTCCGTTCTGGCGCTGGCGGTGGATCGTAGAGAGAGTGTCGGGGGTGGGGGTGGAGGGGAGTGGATCGGGAAGGACAAAGAGTGGAGGCGGTGGTTGCCTCCTTTCTCTCGGGCACGCCCGGGAAGGTGGAGAGGGAGGGGGGGGGGAGGTTAGAAGGTCGTGTGGACATGGAGCTTTGGCGGCGCGGTGGTGAGATGAATTCGCTCCGTCCGGACGGTTAGGGAAATGAGTAGAGGAGGGAGTGGGGGAGCGGGAGAGTGGGGTATGACGTCACCCCGGTCTTTGGGTCAACATTTATTAACTCGTTTATTTATTTGTTTATTCATTTACGTATTTATTTGTTTCTTTCCTCTCTTGTGGATCTCTGGAAGCGATTTTGGTTTCCATGGCAACTCCCCAAAAACCACGTGATTTTTCTTTCGCCTACCTAAATTTGAGATCACAAAGTAAACATTGTGATCCATTTTCTGGCACCTAGTTCAGGTAAGAAACAACTCGAAGTGTTTCGAGAACGACCAAAAGTGATGAATATATAATTGGAACATTTGTGTCAAAATCGATCATTTAGGATTGGTCGGCGCTCCTGGCCCCGAGAGGATAATCTTTATTATAAACGATTTATTTTATTTATTTATTTTATTTTTTATAACCAGAGTCTACTCCCGAGCTAAATAAAGACTCACGGATCTGGCGTGACACTCACGCGAGCGAGTGAGTGCCTTGTCATGACGTCACGACCATGTGACGTCACGCTTGGCATGATCAGGTTACATAGAGAGAGGACGGGGTTGGGGGGAGATACCGCAGACTCTAATATATAAAAAAAACTCTTGACGGCAGCCGTAGTGGAAAGGAAAGTGCCACCCGGCACGAAAGGGGTCCCTAGGATGTGGACTTTGTTTTGGAGGAAGGGGGTAGAGAGGGCGGAACATTTGTGAGGGACTGTGTAGTGTAAACACTAGATGACCATCCTCTGGAGCCTTCGGCTGAAGAACCG
>NC_134792.1:43847246-43862246 GCF_046742065.1 Oratosquilla oratoria | reverse complement strand
GGTCCTGCCTAGCTAGTTAATAGTCGCCCCCCCTTTCTCTCTCTCTCTCTCTCTCTCTCTCTCTCTCTCTCTCTCTCTCTCTCTCTCTCTCTCTCTCTCTCTCTCTCTCTCTCTCTCTCTCTCTCTCTCTCTCTCTCTCTCTCTCTCTCTCTCTCTCTCTCTCTCTCTCTCTCTCTCTCTCTCTCTCTCTCTCTCTCTCTCTTTCTCTACCTATATCTATATTTATGTATATCTATCTTATCTCTCAGCTGGCGGTCCTGCCTAGCTAGTTAATAGTTGCCCCCCCCACCACTCTCTCTCTCTCTCTCTCTCTCTCTCTCTCTCTCTCTCTCTCTCTCTCTCTCTCTCTCTCTCTCTCTCTCTCTCTCTCTCTCTCTCTCTCCCTCTCTCTCTCTCTCTCTCTCTCTCTCTCTCTCTCTCTCTCTCTCTCTCTCTCTCTCTCTCTCTCTCTCTCTCCCTCTCCCTCTCTCTCCCTCTCCCTCTCTCCACCTCTGTCTGTCAAAGCCGGATCCACGGTCTAGTAAGATCCATGGTCGATTGAATATCATTCAAATGATCTGAGAATGGGCCGCCTTCGATCCTGTCGCCTGATGTGCCTCGAAGCTGTTGACCCCTTGAAAATAGGTTTCCTCTGACCCGAATCAAATTCCCCGGCGGCGGCGGCGGCGGCGGCAGTCAGAACGAAACACTGCAGACTCACTCACGTCAGTGGATGGACAAATGTAGGAATATGAAGTTTCGCGTAGAAATGGCATTTAGTTTTTAAATAATCAGTATGTGCACCAGGAAGGTAAAAAAAAATGCAGTCTTTCCAAACTAGCACGTGTAATTTGCGCATATTGGCTTGAGCAGTTCGTGTGCAAACTGGCTTGTGCGATTTGACTGTGTAGAATGATTTGTTCAGCTTGTGCGAATGGGTTTGTGCAGTTTCAGTGTTGTAAACTGGTTTGGGGTACTTTGCTTGTACATCTAGTTTGTACATACTGGCTAGCACAATTGGCCTGCACAAACTGGTCCGTGGATAACACTTTGGTCCTCGTAAAGCCAGAGGGAGCGGAGGAGGTGTGGGGGTGGAGGGGAGTTCGTCTCTTCTTCAAAACTCGAACTCGGCGGTCAGTGGAGTCCCCGACGCCGACGCCCGACCACGTTCGAGGCAAATTTATTAATTTGCCTCCGATGTCTTCCCAAGGGCATGTGAGGATGAAAGTCTCCTCCAATGACGTCATCGTAGTGATGTCACTATAGACAACACCAGCTCGATGTCAGATCAGGTCACTCTGTCCCTAACGTGCCATTGGGCGAGAGGGTGACAGTGTGGGCGGGTGGGTGTTAGGGCGGATGATGGTAAGATTTTTTTTTTTTTTTTTTTTTTTTTTTTTTTTAATCTCACTCCCACGGGCTTTGTTTGAGAAAGAAGGACGGATGATGGTAAGATTTTTTTTTTTTTTTTTTTTTTTTTTTTTTTTTTTAATCTCCCACGGGCTTTGTTTGAGAAATAAGGAAGAACGGTGGGAAACAAACTTCATTTCATGCATCTGTCGGACAATGAGACTCCAAATGTGTTTTCTGGGTGTCGGCAGGCGATTTTATTTATGTGGAGGGTTGATTTCCCCCCCTCTTTCTCTATTTGGGGGTGAACCTCCACTTTAAAGAGAAATGCAGACCTCTTTTAACTTCTACTCACCCATGACTCTCTTCTTGACCACCTCAATGGTTCCGCCTCTTCGGTGTAATATTGACCCCAAGGATAGAAGCGGTGGTGAATTATCTGTACTGAAATGGGGAACGACCCCTCTCCTACATGCACACTTAACCCGGAATACCAGACCCTGTCACGTTTATCGGTTGTGCCACAGTGACTAGTGAGTGCCAGATAGTGCCAATGACCACAGAGGGGGGCACTCTGCTCCCCCCCCACACCCCACACTTTTTTCTTTTGTGACCTTTGACCTTTTGTTTTTGACAGGAAGAAACGGCGAAGCGGAGGTCGTGGTGGAGGACGAGGTGGAGGAGGCAACGGCGATGGAGGAGGAGGCGGAGGAGGAAGTGGAGGCCTCCAGCGGTGCCACAGTGTCGAGAGCGAGGACGACGACGAAGTGCCTCAGCTCCTCCACTCCATCTCGTCCGACCACGAGGATGACTCCAAGGACGAGGTCCTCGATATTGACTCAGGTAAGTGGGTGATCTTCCCCGCTCTATTTCGCTCCTCCTCTTTCTCCTCCTCCTCCTCCTCCTCCTTGAGAGCCGAGCCAAGAAAGAGGTTGCCCATGGCACTCTTGGCAAGGCAGGGAGAAGGAAGGAAGGAGGAGGAAGGGTGGAGGTCAACCTCGAGGGAGGGCCTATGTCGTCACGTGAAGAAGTGGGCGATGTTATGTTCCTTTGGATCTTCTTTAAAACACTTTTTTTAATATTAAATGTTTTGATGGGAAAGAGGGATAGGGATGAGGGTGAAGTGGTGAGGTTTGCGAAATTGTTCGGAGAAACGGATCACTGGGAGACAGACAGGCAGACAGGTCGGAGATGTTGATTCTAGACGGGATCGTCTGAGAGATGATTCAACGGAGATAGTCCAGAGCACACCAGAATAGACCAAAACAACACCAGACCACACCACACCAGACTAGACCAACCAACGTCACGCTAGACCAGACTAAACTAGATATCACCAGACTACACCAAACCTCACCACACTAGAGGAAACCACAGTAGACTAGACCAAACCAGACAACAGTAGACTAGCCCAAACCATGCCAGTGCAGACTAGACCAAACCCTACCAGAGCAGCCCAAACCACAGCAGACCAGGCCACACCACAGGAGACCAGCCCACATCAGAAAACCGACTGTCCAAGGAATCTTTTACAAGAGCTGCCAACATGGCTCAGGACACGTTCAGCACACGGCCCGACAATGCCAGCGGCCATTGTGCAAGATGTTGGCAGCAGTTTCCAACGGAGTTTGACATCCCGAGGGAGGGCACAGGAGACGCCGGAGCGACGGACCGAGGACGAGGGGAGGGAAAAAGGAGACAGAAGCCGAGACAGGCGAACAGACGGACGGGGAGACAGGGCATGCCATGGGACGGATCCCGTCATTATGTACAGGGATTTTTCATCGACAGGTGGGAGACCGAATAGACAGGGAAGTGGAGGGAGGACAGGGAAAGGTGTGGTAAGCAAACAGACGGGAAGAGGCAGGAGGTTCTGACAGGAAGACAGAGAGGGAGAGAGACGGGAATGAGGCGAGTGTCGACGTCGTCCTTGGGAACTGGTTAGAGTCGAGGACGATTTTGTGTGTGGGGTCTCAGATGCGCGATTCCTTACCCCCCCTCCCCCCCCGCCTCGCTCCTCCTCCTCTTCTCTTTCTCTTCTTCCTCCTCCTCTTCCTTTTACTCCTTCTCCTCTCCTTCCTCTTCCTTGTCCCTCTTCTTCCTCATCCTTGCGCATCCTCCTCCTCCACTTCCTCTTTCTCCCTTTTCTCCTCCTCGTCTTTCTCATCTTCCTCCTTTTCCTCCTCCTTTTCTTCCTGCTCCTTCTCCTCTTCCTTCTTTTCCTCCAGCTCCTTTTCCTTCTTTTCCTCTTCTTCCTTTTCCTTCTTCCTCCTTTTCCTTCTTCCTCCTTTTCCTCTTCATCTTCCTTCTCCTTCTTCTCTTCCTCCTTTCCCTCTTCCTCATTTTCCTCAAGAGTCACCTCCTCATCCTCTTCCTCCTCCTCCTTCCTCCTTTTCCTCTTCATTTTCCTTCTTCTCTTCCTCCTTTCCCTCTTCCTCATTTTCCTCAAGATTCACCTCCTCTTCCTATTCCTACTCCTCTTCCTCCTTTTTATCTTCCTTCACTTTTTTCTGTCTCCATTTCCTCCTCCTCCTCCTCCTCCTCCTCCTCCCCCTCCTCCTCCACCTCCTCCTCCCCCTCCTCCTCCTCCTCCTCCCCCTCCTCCCCCTCCTCCTCCTCCTCCCCCTCCTCCTCCTCCTCCTCCCCCCCCTCCTCCCCCTCCTCCTCCTCCTCCCCTTCCCCCATCTTTTCCAAACCTTTGCTGATTCTGCAAGATACCCTCGACCTGAGAGTGCAGGCTTCGAGGGCATTCATTTGTGAGCTGCGTTGGTTCAAGGGCAGTGCCCTTGCCTTGCCTTGCCTTGCCTTGCCTTGCCTTGCCTTCCTTTGCCTTGGATGGTGCCTGGTTTGTCTCTCCACATCCGTCTCCTTTATCCACAAGATTTCTTTCGATGCAAACCAGCCTCTCATTTTAATATAGATATGTGTGTGTGTACGCACGCGTACACACACACACACACACACACACACACACACACACACACACACACACACACACACACACACACACACACACACACACACACACAAGGCACAGTATCAGTTTCTCTCCACATTTTCTCTCTTTCTCTCTGTCTGTCTCTTTCTCTTTCTGTCCGTCTCTCTCTCCCTCTCTCCCTCTCTTCCTTGCTCACTCTCTCTCTCTCTCTCTCTCAGCCTATTTGATTGAAAAGCAATGTGGACGGGGAAAAGCTGAAGCCGACGTAGACTGTGCGTGCCATGCGCGGGGGGCACGTCCTGACTGCAGTAAGTCTTGCAAGTGTCATCGGGGGACTTCAGAGGCGGCTCCCCCACTCCCCCCTCCCCCCTGCTCCCACTAGGGAGGAGCAGAGGTCCTGCAGGAGACGAAGACGAGAGGCAGAGAGAGAGAAGCTCAGAGCCCTCCTCCTCCAAAGAATCCTTTAAAGGATCGAGTTGTTGGAGGGAAGGGAGACAAAGCTTTTGGATACTCTTGGAGACCTTCTCGAAAAAATGCCTGCAGAGGGACGAAGTTTCACTCGATTTTTTTTCCACCAATAGACAAATGATTCTTGGGCTTGAGGAGAGATTTGCTTATTTATTTACTTAATTGTATATGTTCATATTTTTATCATTATTCATTTTGGTTTTCGAAAAAGAGAGACGGACTCAGTGGTGTCTTCTCAGAATTCTGAAACCTCAGGTCCCGTCGGGGAATGCCGGGAGCTCTGAAGTGGAGGAAAAGGAGGGAAAAGGACGATAAATAAATAAATGAAGGATGATCTGCCACGGTTGAGGGACATTTACGATTTCCTGTTCGCCAATGGCACCGCTTTTTGTCTCAACGCTGTTTATCGCCAGGCGATTTTATTCATCCGAGGGAAATCCCTCCACTCCACAAGGGATATGTGTTCCTAGGGAAGAAATGGGTCTTGATGGAGTCCTACGATGATCTTGAGGTGACGTGCCGTGGGAAAGTCGGAACAGAAGTCTCTTTCCTTCAAGTTAGGGGCGGTTCCACCGCTACAGGGAACACCCGTGTAAGCACAACTAGAAAACTACATTAAATACAGCACGCGATAACAGACTGGGAGGCAGGCGAGACTTGCAAGGGTGGCCTCGTAGCTCTGAGATCATCTCCAGAAGCAGGTAAGGACGTGGTTCGGTGACGGGGAGGTGGGGAGGAGCCCCGCCCCGCTCTCTGGCTACAGGTCCTCCTGCAGAGGTCCTCCTTCTGCAGGAAGGCCCCGTGCGCCCCTCCCCCCTCACGCCGCGGCGCCTGGAGACACGGAGGGCCGAGGAGGCGCCCTCGGTTGCGGGGTTCTTCCCCTACCGGTGTCTGTTCCGCCCTTCGAGTTTGCCCCCGAGAGGTCTTCGAGCCTGCGAAGTAGACCTTCATACCCGACTTGATGATGTAATGCACATATATCTAGAACATGTATACACATTATATAGACGGTATATATGTAACAACAAAATCTATATCAGAGGAAGAACCCCCAAATTGAAATATTCCACCCAAGTCCGGCAGGGGGTCGAAGACCATCGAGGCGATAAAAGAAAAAAAATAAAGATAGGCTGCGCGCGCACACACACACACACACACACACACACACACACACACACACACACACACACACACACACACACACACACACACACACACACACACACACACACTCATACACTCATACTCAGTGTTATGCTGTATATACATATTGTTACGAATCTCGCTCACATATCTGACTTAAGTATATGAAATGAGTTCCCAAGACCCCATGTCTTTGGGATAACTCAAATAGAAATTACAAAGCTGTCAGACTCGTAACACATAGTAAGAGTGATGGGTGACTGAGTTCCCAAGACCCCATGTCTTTGGGTAACTTAAAAGAAATTTCAAGGCCGCCACTTGATTTGATAAAAAATCAAGAAAAATGAAACGCACAGATAACGTTTAACACTATTCATTAAAGTTAATAGGATTAGATGAAGGATTACAATCACTGAACATTCAAGTGAGTAGATAAGTTTACATTCAAATGAGTTAATAAGTTTCAAAACAGAAGATTCCCGTTCGTAAAACTTTTAACGGGGGTGAAAGAAAATTAATTAATTAATTAATACTTTACCAACGAAAAACACTGTCTAGGTCACTACTATAGACATTTCCAACACTGCATGAAACTCTAGATGAAACACTAGCTGAGTTAATTATCTTACGACTAATACAGGGGGAGTACAGAGGACTTACTTCAGCCGAATAATCCGCCCCGAGGCACACACCTTTACATCGTACCCTCTACTCTCAAACTGACTCTTCTGACGCTCAAGGCGCTCTGGTTCTTTCTACAAAAAACCCTCTGATTGGCCCACAGGAATTGCGTCTATGGAGATTGAACCTCATTGGTCAATTAACTAAAACGTTCTCCTTCGTTCTAGGCTGAGTGTTAGAACAAATACTCCATTGTATGGATGGACCTCCTTCCCACGCCTCCTCAGTACTCCCCTGTAATCTGACACCCCACGTAATGGCGAGGCGCCGTTATCCAAGCAATAAAATATTCCCGTCTTACATATATGGGAATATATGTGACAATATCTAATCTGTGCAGTAGTATTTCGTCGCCGATAACCAGCTTTCTATCCCCGAAGAGGAGTCCTGGAGAAGTGGTCAAGGAGAAAGAGTTAAGGACGAGACGCAGAAAGGAGGGAGACAGAGTGGCAGTTAAAACTGATCAATTTTCTTCTTCGAGTCCAGATCAGTCCTCAGTCGTAAAAGATTGATGTGTGACTCTGGTCCGTGGGGGTGTCACCAAAGGCACACTTGAAAGCTACGCCTGTGGCCACTGTCAGGGATCAGTGGCTGGTAGGTTGCCGCTCTGCCAGAACAAAAACATTGAAGTACGCCACATGTATGAGTAAATTCTGGTCTCTTGTTTCTCTTTCCTTCCCTCCCTCCCTCTCTCCCTCCCCTCTCCCGTCCCTTTGTCCCCGTCTTCTTCTCTTCCTCCTCCCCATTCTCGGGTCCCTCCCCATTCTCGGTCCTCTGTCCCCGCCTTCTTCCCTCCCCCTCCCCTCCCTTCTTCCCCCTTCCTCCATTCTTCCCCTTCTTCCTTCCCTCCATCCATCCATCCATCCATCCATCCATCCATCCATCCATCCATCCATTCTTACTCCTCTTCCCTCCCTCTCTCATCTATTCTTCCCCCTCTTCCCTCCTCCTCCCATCCCTTATTCCCCCCCTCCTCCCTCCCAACTCACCCAACCTCATTCGTGTGTATCCGTGTGACGTGCGTGCGTGCGTGCGTTCGCGCCCTCACCTGCCTGAGCATCTGGCAACCCACATCCTTGCATGGTCCTCCTTCTCTTCCTCCTCCTCCTCCTCCTCCTCCTCCTCCTCCTCCTCCTCCTCCTCCTCCTCCTCTTCCCACTTCACCACCACCACCTACTCCTCCAACTATCCCCCAGGCTAATGTTCCTTCACTCATCACTTCTCCTCCTCGTCCTTCTCCTCCTCCTATTTCCTCTTCTTCCTCTTCTTCCTCTTCTTCCTCCTTGATCTCCCTCTCCGTTCCTCTCATTCCCTCTCCCTCCTCTTTCTCCTCTTCCTCCTTCTTCCTCCTCTTCATTCTCCTTCTTTCTCTTCCTCCTCTTCCCCCTCTTCCTCCTCTTCCTCCTCTTCTTCCTATTCCTTGACTTTCCTCTCCATTCCTTTCATTCCCTCATTCTTCCTCCTCCGCCTCCTCTCTCCCGCGTCTCCCTCGCCACTCTCTCCTCCCTTTCCTCTCCCCCCTCCTCCCCATCTTCCTCATGCTCTCCCTTTCCTTCCTTCCTTTTCCATTCGTGCCCCCCCACCCGCTCTCCCTTCCTCTTCATCTTCTCTTTTGTCTTCCACACGGATAAGCACTCTTTTTCTCTCTCGCTCTCTTTCTGTCTCTTTCTCTCTATCTTTCTCTCTCTTCCCTCCCATCTCCCGACCTCCTGCTCCTCCTCCTCCTCCTCCTCCTCCTCCTCCTCCTCGCTGCTCAGAGCCCCATTTCTCCTGCCCGCCCCTCCTCCCTCCTCTTTCCTCCCGTCTCTGTACCCAACCTGCCCTACTCCCCCTCCTCCTCCTCCTCTCTTCTGCCCTCCACACCCAGCGCCCTCCACTCTCCACCCTCCACACCCTACCCACCACATATTTTCTTGCTCCCTTCTTACTTCTCCACTCCCATCTCTCCCTCCTCCTCCTCCTCATCTTCTTACTCTTCTTCCTCCCTCCCTTCCAAGTATCTATTCTCTTCCTCCACTTTTTCCTTTCTTCCTCTATCCTCTCTGTGCTCGCCCTCCTTCTCCAACTTCTCCTTCCTCTCCTCCTCCTCCACCTCCTCCTCCTCCAGGTTACTCTCCTCCTCATCTTCCTCCTACAACTTCACCTCGTCCACCTTCACTTTCTCCACTTCCAAACACCTTCACCACCACCTTCTCCACCTCTTCCGCCTCCTCCTACCTCATCACGTCCATCTCCACCTTCTCTTCCACAACCTTCTCCATTTCCAGCACCTCCTCCTCATTCACTTCCACCTTCTCCACCACCTCTTCCATCTTCTCCACCACCTCTTCCATCTTCTCCACCACCTCTTCCTCCTCCTCCACTTCCACCTTCTCCTCCTCATCCCTCCCTCCTCCTCCTCCTCCTCCTCCTCCTCTCAGTCCCTCCCTCCCTCCCTCCCCCCCCTTCTTGTGCAGCCTCGACACCTCTGCCATTGTTGCGAACACCCTCCCTCCCTCCCTCCCTCCTCCCCCTCCCTCCTCCACTCCTCCACTCCTCCACCTCCGCCTCCACCTCGCGGACGCGCTCGCTTTGCTCAAAAGTCTTCCTTCGCTTTTTCTTGACTCGGGCCCCTTTCGTACTTGGTGGCACTGTATCTTCTCATTCTCTGTCGCCAGACGATTTTTATTCATTCCCGTGGCACCCACCCCCACCTCCTCTCTCGGCAGTACGTGTGTGTGTGTGTGTGTGTGTGCGTGCGTGCATGTTAAGTTAGAAGTGCACATGGATAGGACTATACAAGCCTTAAGCTCTCGCCTGCTATGAAAATAGCTGTCATTCACGAGCCCAGCACATGGTCCAAGACCATGTTGTTCAGGATATATTCATCTTCGTCGCCGACGGGGCGCCCCGGAGATGAATGAAATCGCCTGGCGACAACCACGCTGAAAGGGAAAGTGTATTAACCCGGTATGAAAGTTGGTTGGTTTTCCTGAGGTGGATTGTGGCACTGTTGGTATCGTGTCCTCCTCCTCCTTGTCTTCTTCCTCTTCTTCCTTGTCCTCCTCCTCACCCTCCTCCTCACCCTCCTCCTCACCCTCCT
The DNA here is from genome assembly GCF_046742065.1 of Oratosquilla oratoria. Lineage (NCBI taxonomy): Eukaryota > Metazoa > Arthropoda > Malacostraca > Stomatopoda > Squillidae > Oratosquilla > Oratosquilla oratoria. The sequence continues at coordinate 43,852,605 of NC_134792.1, read as the reverse complement.
CCTCACCCTCCTCCTCACCCTCCTCCTCACCCTCGTCCTCACCCTCCTCCTCGTCCTCCTCCTCGTCCTCCTCCTTGTCTTCTTCCTCTTCTTCCTTGTCCTCCCCCTCGTCCCCCTTGTCTTCTTCCTCTTCTTCCTTGTCCTCCTCCTCGTCCTCCTCCTTGTCTTCTTCCTCTTCTTCCTTGTCCTCCTCGTCCTCCCCCTCGTCCTCCTCCTCGTCCTCCCTCTCGTCCTCCTCCTCGTCCTCCCCCTCGTCTTCCTCCTCGTCCCCCTCCTTGTCTTCTTCCTCTTCTTCCTTGTCCTCCTCCTCGCCCTCCCCACGTCCTCCTACTCTTTCTCCTCCTCCCCACACCAAATTCACCTATTGACGCCGCGCTTCAAGACTGCTGTTATTCACAGATGTCTTGTTCACTTATTCCCCCCCCCTTCCCCACACCTCATACACGCACTATTGAACAACCCGCACACCTGCCACCTTGCTCCAAGGTCCCACAACCATCTTCGGTCACGTCGCCATATCGTCCTCAAGGATAGAAGCGTTGGTGAATGGTCGACGAGGAAATGCAATGCAGAACAGTGTTCTGTAGAGAATGTTTTGTTGTGGGTCAGGTGCTGGCAAGGAGACCAGGGTTTCAGTGGGGATCAATGATGTATCTAGACAAAAAGGAGCTCGACAGCAGTTTCAGATAGACAGACAGACAGACAGGCTGACAATGCAAGCAAGGTCACCAGCCTTGGACCTGTTAGACGGGTTGACAGGTTGCTAGTCGCATATGTATACATCCGTCTGGACAAATAGACAGAGATGGTCAGGCAGACATAGACAGACAGAAAGGGTTGCTGTAGATCGACATTTCTCCACTTCTCGAGGGTTAATTAAAACCTGAATGGAATCGTTCGGCATCCAAGGAATACTCTCTTATTGGGGTCCGGGGACCCCTTCTGAAGCTTCTGGGGACCTTCAGGGACCCGAGGATCCTCAATGGGAAATCACTGGTGAGGAGAGAGGGCAGGGAGACCTTCAGACAGGCAGGAAGGCGGGCAGACGACGGACGGTCAAGTATGGATCCTTGCCACTGGGAGGAAGCTCTCAATTATGACAAACACGTGTATACGTTCACACACACACACACGCACGCACACACACACACACACACACACACACACACACACACACACACACACACACACACACACACACACACACACACACACACACACACACACACACACACACACACATCCATCCATCCATCCATCCATCCATCCATTCATTTGTGTCACCCCTACGGGCCAGAGACACGTAGTATTCTTTAAGATTGGAGTCTGGTCTCCTTTCAAAAAAGAACACTGATCACTTAAGCTCAACCATTCTTCCTTTCAGCTTCAACCACGCCTTAAATCTCTCTTTAACACATCTTCGATTCAACCTCAAGGATAGAAGCGCTGGGTGTTGGGGGCGAAATACAATACGGGCTATTAGCGGTGTGGCTGCATGGATTAAACACTTCCGCCATTAATCCTCCTCTTCTCCCCCCCCCATTTCCCCTTCCTTCCTTCTCCCCCAACCGCTTTCTCCACATCCTCACCATCATCCCTTTCCCCTTCCCCTACCCGGACTCCATGCCCTTCCCTTTCTCATGCTGCCTTTTCTTTCTCCTCTCACCTCTCCTCTCCTGTTCTCTACCTTTTCTTCTCCCTTCTCCTCTCCCTTCTCCTCTCCCTTCTCCTCTCCCTTCTCCTCTCCCTTCTCCTCTCCCTTCTCCTCTCCCTTCTCCTCCCTTCTCCTCTCCCTTCTCCTCTCCCTTCTCCTCTCCCCTCTCCTCCCTTCTCCTCTCCCCTCTCCTCTCCCCTCACCTCTCTCCTCTCCTCTCCCTTCCACTCTCCCCTCTCCTCTCCCTTCCACTCTCCCTTCCACCCTTCACTCTTCTCCTCTCCCCTCTCCCTTCTCCCTTCTCCTTTAACCTCTCCCCTCTACTCTTCACTCTCCCCTCCCCATTTCTCTCCCCCATTGGGAAGATGATTTGACATGGGAATAGAGGAGTGAGTTGAAATACTATCAAAGCTAGAGGGTCGAATTGACATTGTAGATTGGTTGGGGGTAGGGGGGGGTTGAAAGGCTTGTATTTCGTCGCATAGAACCAACGACTCTATCCTCGGAGTTCTAGGAGTGGCCAAGAAGAGAGTTCCGAGAGAGTAGCAGGGAGTAGGTGACGGTAGAAATTAAAAGTGAGCAAAATACTTCGTCAAGATCAGTCTCCATTCTAAGAAGAAATGTGCGTGACTGGTTTGTAAGAGTTGCCAAGGTCCCCCTCACGTATGGATGCACAAGTGACTGTGAAGGACCGTAACTGTTTTAACGGTCGCTGCCCCCAGCGCGGATTCAAATCCTTGATTCACCTTTTGTGTGGTGGTGGTGGCGGCGGTAGTCTCGCTTGACCGCCTCAGGAATCGACCCCGGACCGATGCAGACGTCAAGGTTGTTGTTTGACTGACCACTGTGTGTTTCTTTTGAGTTATGTCACGGCTAAAGGATTTACGTAATTCCAACGTCCAGATTAAGAAGAACTACGCTCGTCGGTCCTGTCTCGTTTTTTTTTTTTTTTTTTTTTTTTTTGTGTGTGTGTGTGGGGTGATTGGGATGGTTCAGACTCCTCCACCCGACTCTACATTCGGGGGACGTTTTCCTAAGTAGGGGAGTTGAGTAATACTCCAAGGAATCCCGAAAGACGAGGTCTGGCAGTTTGAGGTGTTGGCCCTCCACAAGTATGCAGATATGCGCAGTAGGAGGAGGACGAGGAAGAGGAGTGGAGGAGGACATGGAGGTCAGGAAGGACTGATGATTCAGACGCGACAGAGGTGAAAGAGGCAAACGGTCGTTTAAGGGTCCTCCACATGGGGAATATTATTTGACAATACTTACCGTATATTGTCAATGTTTGAATTATTGACACCCGTGACCTCACCCTCCTCTTGCTTATAACATCAACCAAGAGTTCTCTTTAGATTATTTATTTATCTATATATCTTTATGATAATTGGTACCAACCTGGCATGTTCTTTATTGGTGAAATTTGTTTAATGTGGCCAACAAGTCTTTATGTTGCACTTGAGTCCCCTTAGACATTTTCTTCTACGGAATATAAACATCTGACGGGAACCGTGAGACATTGGGAGCAAAGCCACTGAAGGCAAAGTTCGGGCTAAGACGGACTCTGCCGTCGTGCAAGAAAAGAAGCTTGAAGGATATTGTTACGAAACTGTTTAGAGGTCTTTTGGAGGCGGGTGCAGTCCCTTGACTTTTTGTTGGACCCCACAGAGAAAGAGAGAGATATGGGAGAGTTATAAAACAGAATGTTGAAGGAATGTTGGTAAAGTCACATCCACATTGATTGCCAACATGTGACATCTCCATCCTGGACGAAAGGCCCGGAATGTGACGCTATGCCACCCCCCTACTCCTCCTCCCTACTTCATCTTCCTCCTCCTTGTCCTATGCGAAGTCCAGCTTGTTGGCCACACTCATGGGTATAGACGTGCCCACGCAATCCTCTTCCGAAATTGGTCAACTGTCCCACTGGGCCACTGACACTCGCGTCCTTCCAACGTCGTCGCATTGTAACGGCGACCCAGCCCCTCTTTTGGGTAACTTTGCGTCCATGGAGACCCTCTTCCCCTGCCCCACTCCCTCCTTAACTTAATCTTCATTTTCAAAATGAAAGTTTAGGTCTTCGTCATCTCCGTGTACGTATTTCGAGAGTGGGAGTTCTTCGGTGGGAATTCTGACAAGATTCCTGTTCCTGTGGGAACCGTCGGCGGTTCCCGAGGGAAAACGTGAATCTCGCTTAAATGATGTGTTCATTCATGGCAAGCAGCGAGCATCTCACGCCTCCCTCACCTTTCCCCTTCACCCTCCAAATACTCGTGCGACTCCCCTTCCCCCCTGAAATGTATAACCCCCCCCCTCCCACCCTCAAATATATTTATAACCTCTCCCTCAAGTTTTGGGAATGTGTGCCTTGGAGTTAAGTTTGACGATGGTCCAGTTCTTTCTCCTCCTCCTCTTCCTTCTTCCTTCTTCTCTTCCTTCTCTTCCTTCTTCTCTTCCTTTTCCACCTCTTCTTCCTTTTCCTCCTCCTCCTCTTCTTCCTTTTCCTCCTCCCCTTCCTTTTCCTCCTCTTCTTTCTCCTTCTCTTCCTTCTCGTCCTCCTCCTCTTCTTTCTCTTCATTCTCTAACTCCTTTTCTTCCATCTCCTCCTCCCCTCCGTTCTCCTCCCTCTCCACATCCTCCTCGTCCTACTCCTCCTTTAGGTTGCAACTGGATAAAGAAATAAGTTTGTGAGAATTTTTTTTTCTGTTGCCCTGTAGAAAGGAAACCATTGTAATGCGAGTGAAAAAAAAAGAAATTGTTTTGGAGAAAATAAGCTGAGCATTCCCACCGTGAAAGAAAGTTTCGGTTTCGAGCCTCGAGATATGAAGAACAGGAACAAGCTCAAGAACAGGAACTCTGTAAAGAACGGATTTTTTTTTCCCCAAGAAAATTTTTCTTTGTTGTTACCACGTCACGACTTCTGAAAAGAAGGTTTGGTTTGTCAATATGGCTCGCCCCTTCCTTCTCAGTTGTAGTCTTCCTTACAGTATGGCCACCATATTACTCCCCCTAACCTCTTTCTTTTCAGGAGAAGGGTTCTGTCCTTGGCTGAATAAAATAGCCTGACCCGAGTATGAACAAAGTCTATAGTGTCTTCGTAAAAAAAATCGGACTTCAATTGTTTTGCTTTTTTCTGCAACATCAGAACCAGTGCTGTTATTTTCTTCACTACTACTACTCAACTTTTGCACTCGAGTTGTTTACGGTTCTGGTGAATTTCTTGGCCGTTTCGAAGCGTGGATCGTTGACACAGGAGCCACTTTCTCAGTCGTGTATCCCACTCGGCCTCCTGACTCTATTTGTTTCCTGTAAAGTTCTTTGTCTCCACTGTAAAGCCATTTTCCATTTGGTTTTGTAATATTGAAAAGATGAACGAGATTTCTTTCAAATTCATTTTGCCGCTTTCTATATTTTACAAACACTTTCACTCAATTGTCAACCTTTGCTGAAACTTGCTGCTTAGAAAGAAAAGGGAAACTAAGTTTCTCCCAAAGCTTAAGCAATTCTTGAGATATCTTCCTTATTCGGTCTGCTCGCCCTTTGAGTTCATCGTACAACCCCATAAATCTACCAACAATGTCCCTCCTCAAAGGCATTTTGCACATTATCTCATGTCCTTTTTCATTTCTGGTATGCTTTTGTAGTTGTCAAATTCCTTGTCCATTTCTTTCCAGCTGATTCCACCGCTGATTTGGATCGTTTACTTTT
>NC_134792.1:43829746-43837246 GCF_046742065.1 Oratosquilla oratoria | reverse complement strand
CCCTCGGGGGCTTTCGCCCCGAGGTTGTCCCGAGGTGGAGGTGGAGGTGTTATGGAGGGCGGCGGCGGCATTGGGTTGGGTTTGGACTCTTTTGTGAAATCCTTCAAATTCTGTCTCCGATTTCACGTTATAGTACAGAGGGTGAAGAAAGGCGTGGAGAAAAGGGGGGATTGAGAGAGAGAGAGAGAGAGAGAGAGAGAGAGAGAGAGAGAGAGAGAGAGAGAGAGGAGGTTGCATACTCACGTAACCCCATCCTTTTTTTTATTGTATTGATTTATATATCTTTTTCTAGTTACCGCATGGCTATTCTAGTCACCTCTGCTGGGCTTGGTAAACAAAGGTGCACTGTCATGCACATAGAAAGTTTTGCATAAAATTGTGTTCTCCAGTATCGGCCAGTTCATAGTTTGTGTATGTGTACATGTTTGTGTTCGTTGTTTGTTTACCTTTGCTCCCGGGCTCGCCATGGACCTAAAGGTCGCCTGCAGGTGCTCGTGTTCTGCTTTCGTAATCCCTATGAAACCTGCGTTAAACTTAGCAAGGTTACCAAGGTTAAAATTACTGGGAATATGTAAACTGGTTTATGAGATTAGTACAGAGTTTCCATGCAAGCTGGTTGAGGGATGATCATTTCTTCTGCTTAGGTGCATCTGGTATGAGAACATATTGTAGAATAAACGTAAAAACACACACCGAAAGTAAACTTATGGCTGATGATACGCAGAGACAAACTAGACCTAATATTCTAACTATTGTTACCGAGATACTCGGGAGGGCGAGAAGCCAGAGGGATGGAGGTTCGAATCCCTCCGGGGAGTCATCGTGTGGCGGCAGTAAGAGAATAATTAGTTCATAGATCCTGAAGTTGTTCCGACAAAGGCAGTCTTGCCAAGCTTCCTCGCAGAGCGGGTAACGAGTGGATAGTTTGAAACCAAATTAATAAATAATAATAGTCAAATGGAGTAGAGAGAGAGAGAGAGAGAGAGAGAGAGAGAGAGAGCAGAAGAACCCGTATCTTGAGATCTTGATGGCGGTGGTCGAAGGACTGACTACACAGAGATATCCCGAGTTCGTGTTTGTCTTCAACGCGACTCGGAAGGAACGGGTTGCGCTTCTCGGGCCGCGAGGGGCAAGGCCACTTGACTCCTCTTCCTCCTCTCCCCCCTCCTCTTCTTCCTCTTACTCCTCTTCCTCTTCTTCCCCCTCTTCCTCCTCCCTCTCCTCCTCCTTGTGCTTATGCTTGTGCTTCTGCTTTTTCTTTTTTCTCGGGCGTTCTTCGGCAGCTCCTCTTCGTCGCTGGAGGGCGACGGAACCAGAACGAAGTCTTCTTGAAGGTGGCTTGGCGTGGCGTGGCTCGGGGTTGATTGTCTTGTCATTTGCATTTAATGGCATTGGGGTGTTTGGAACGACCGGAGTAGTCCTCCGTAGACAGGATTCTCTCACCCTTTCCCCCCACCCCCCACCCTCTCTCTCTCTCTCTCTCTCTCTCTCTCTCTCTCTCTCTCTCTCTCTCTCTCTCTCTCTCTCTCTCTCGTCTTAATTAAATGCATTTGTTCTCGCGTTTTCTGAGTAAGGTACCTAATTACCTCTTCGCTACCGAGGTACAACGAAATTGAATGAAATCGCTCGGTGGCAGCCGGAATAAGAGGAAAAGTATAACCCGGGACGGAAGGGGTTCAAAGGACATCGTCGCTCCATCAGGTAAAGAGACGTCCAGTTCTTGCGTCGCGAGTTGTGGAAGACGTCAGTTGGTGCCGCGACCTGTGAAACAGTGGCTCTCAATCTGGGCACCGTGACGCCCAAGGAGCCACAGAGTTTCACAAAGGGAGCCACGAACCGAAAACTAGTGGTAATGAGTGGATGTTTAGCGATATAATTCAGTGTTAAAGTAGTCTTTTCCAGCAGACCAGAGAACAGCAAGGCATAAAATATGGGGGGTATATATGATTGAAGAACGACTGATTTCAAGGGGTATGGAACCAAAAGGAAGGGTGAAATGGACGAGACACTCGAGTCCATAGGAGTGGCACGCAGCCATCTGGACACAGATGGCACGCACATCAGTTGGAGACGGCACAGGGGGGGAAGGGGACAGTGGAGTGCCACGGAAACATGGTGTGCAGCAGTAGACACATCAGGCAAAAGGAAGACAAAATTCCCTTGGATGGGGTTCTCAACCAAACATCTTGACATCTGTCGAAGTTTTCTAGGGTTGGTCTAGGAGTCTGTTGTGGTTTCCCAAGACTGAGTAAAATCGCCTAGCGACAGCCATAATAGGAGTGTAATGGGGTTTCTAGGCCCCCATCGCAACCCACTCCGATGTGAGTTTTACTTCGATTGTTTAGTACGCGGTGGGCGAAATTGATTTCTCGGACCTCGTGTACTAATCCTTGAATAATGTTATTAACATATTTATCTATTTATCTGTATATATTTACATATTTATTTTATTTATCTCAATTAATTAATTTATTCATTTATTCATTTATGTTCCTCACCATACCAAACTTGCTCGCTCGCTCGCTCGCTTGCCGCCCTCTAGTCCTGGAGAGAGGAACAGGAGGAGGAGGAGGAAAGGAGGAGGTCCTCTTCCTCCTTGTCTCGCCTCGCTTCGCTTCCAAACACGAACTCGCTCGCTGTTCCTAGTACCTTAGACACACGACGCGCCCGCTTGTTTGCTTGCGTTGGGTCACCGTCGTCGTCGTCGTCGTCATCGTCGTCACAGGTCCACTCGCTCAGAGTGTGAGCGACCTTCAGTTCCTTGTCGTCCCCGTGAGACATAGTCATTGACGGGAGTTCGTCCCGAATGGCCCACTGCAGGACCATCCTCTCCTGGAGGAGGAGGAAGAGGAGGAGGAGGAGGAAGGGGAGGAGGTTGCGTTCTGTGTGCGCCTCCAGTGCGGCAGCTCTACTTTAACCTCTTCAGGTGGGGACCCGCGTGGCCCCCTCGGCCGACGAAGCGAAGCTCTTAAAGGTGACGCTTAAGCCCCCCACCCCGACGCCTCCCGTAGGGTTAACCGGGGAGGGACGGCAGGGCTTTGACCCCGCGGCGCTGCCGAAGTCTTCTTAATCTGAAGAAAATCGCCTGGTGGTGGTAGCCACCTGGGGGGCAAAGACTTCGAAGATGGTACGGGGACTTCGGGGTCAAAGACTTTTCTTCTTTGTTTTCGTTATTGTTGTTCTTCATTTTCTATAATCATTGTTAGTATTATTTTCTTGTTATTAATATTATCATTATTATTATTATCATCATTGTTATTATTAGTAGTAGTGGTGGTTGTGTTCCTTTTTTGTTAAAGCTTCTATTGTGATTATTATAATTATTATTATTGTTGTTATTATTAATAATGAATGGCATGATCCTCTTCATAACCCTTTGCCTACAGACTGGCACTAGTCATTTTATTCTGGCTAGTGCCAGGCGATTTTATTCGGTTTCTTGTCTGCTTCTAGGTCGTGAAGGTGTTCGTCTGAATAATTCAGTCTGGTAGTAATCAGACTAGAATGGTCAAATGTGACTGGTTTAAGCGATCAGGTGTTTGAGAAGGTGAGCGCGAGAGCAGAGTACCTGCTCACGGCTTTGGCGGCTGCGGTGTTGCGGCCGCTGCGGGGCTCCTGGGTAGGAGGAGGAGGAGGAAGAGGAGGAGGAGGAGGAGGAGGAGGAGGAGGGTATACGACTGCTGCTGCGAGCGAGGCCGGGTTGACCGGAATGCAGGAAACCTTGAACCCGGGTGGTTCTGCCGGGGCTGAGGGGGCTTCTGCTGCGCTTGCCGTCCCCTCTCCCTTTCTCTCTTCCTCCTACTCCTCCTCCTACTCCTCCTCCTACTCCTCCTACTCCTACTCCTCCTCCTCCTCCTCCTACTCCTCTTACTCCTACTTAACTCCCCACTCCTCTTCCTCCACTTCTCCACTTTCTTTCACAACCACCCGATACTCCAATTCACTCTCCTCCATTTTCTCCAACTTTTCTTCTTTCTGTTCTTTCTCCTCCTTGTCCACCATCTACAACTTTTATAATTTCTGTTCTTCCTTCTCCTTCATCTCCTCTTTTCTTCCTTCTTCTTCTCCTCTTTTCTTCCTCTTGTTATTTCTCCTCTTCCTCCTCTTTCTTCTGTTTGTCCTCCATTTGTGTTGATGGTTATGGCGGCAAGGGTACTTGCTCACTCTTGTCTCGCGGGACGATTGCGTCCTTCTCTTCTTCCCCTTCTTTTTCCTCTTCTTCCTCTTCCTCCTCCTCTTCCTCCTCGACGCGTCCACCGTCGCCCTGAAGACAGGAGGAAGGAGCCCCTCCGCTCGCAGGACGTGGTTGCCCGCTTGCACACCGTCGGTCTCCCAAAGCAGACCTTGTCCCGAAGAAGGTGCTCTTCGGCCGTTCTCGAGGGCGACGACTTCGGCCAGCCCGCTGTCAGCTCTCTGCAGTGTACCGGCTCCTGAGAATTTGTTGTTGAGGAACATACTCTCCCGCCCCCCCCTCTCTCTCTCTCTCTCTCTCTCTCTCTCTCTCTCTCTCTCTCTCTCTCTCTCTCTCCTCTCTCTCCTCTCTCTCTCTCTCTCTCTCTCTCTCTCTCTCCTCTCTCTCTCTCTCTCTCTCTCTCTCTCTCTCTCCTCTCTCTCTCTCTCCTCTCTCTCTCCTCTCTCTCTCTCTCTCTCTCTCTCTCTCTCTCTCTCTCTCTCTCCTCTCTCTCTCTCTCTCTCTCTCTCTCTCTCTCTCATCTCTCTCTCTCCTCTCTCTCTCTCCTCTCTCTCTCCTCTCTCTCTCTCTCTCTCTCTCTCTCTCTCTCTCTCTCTCTCTCTCTCTCTCTCTCTCTCTCTCTCTCTCCCTCTCTCTCTCTCTCTCTCTCTCTCTCTCTCTCTCTCTCTCCCTCCCTCTCTCTCTCTCTCCCTCCCTCTCTCTCTCTCTCTCTCTCTCTCTCTCTCTCTCTCTCTCTCTCTCTCTCTCTCTCTCTCTCTCCTCTCTCTCTCTCTCTCTCTCTCTCTCTCTCTCTCTCTCGTAGGGGTGGGGATGTCGCCTCCAAAAGTGGCGAGTGAGTCTTCTTGGGAAGCGAGAGTGGATCCGGTGACCGGTGCTGCTGCTGCTGCTGCTGCTGCTGCCGCCGGCGAGTCTTAGACCGGGTCCGGACGTTGAGCGACAACAACTTACAGACCAGAAGGACCGGACGGACAGACGGACAGACCCTTGTTTTCTTCGGCTTCTTGCCTCCCGGCCCTCCTGGACCTGAACCTATCCGTCTCTAACCCTCCCTCCCTTCCTCCCTCTCTCTCCCCTCTCTGTCTGTCTCTCCCTCTCTCCATCCCTTCCTTCCTCAATCCCTCCTTCCTTTCCCCTCTCAATCCACCTCCCCTCACTCCCCCTCTCTCACTCTCTTACTCTCTTCTCTTTCTCACCTCCCATCCTCTCTTTCTCCTCTCTTTCGCTCTCTCTATCTCTATATATATTTATCTTTCTATATTTGAGTATTCTTTGCCTTCTTGACTTCACCTCTTCGATGCGGCATCATCTAGGATAGTATTGCTGTTGTTGCCGAACTATTACTGCAACACCACCTCTCTCCCATCATCCTTTCTTTCGTAGTCTCTCTCTTATTCTAATGCTCATTCTCTCTTTCTCAAGGAATTACATCATTAAAGAGCATGGAGGAAGCCGACACGAGATCATTTGATCCATGACGAGGTCGAGTGAAAAAAAAGTCGCTCAGGTATTCATTAAAGTGAATTTTAAAACTTCGAACTGTATTACATTCAACAAGAAGCTCATTCCATTCAGTGACGACGCGATTGTTGGCGAAATTGTTTCTGCCTACTTACACGTCAAATCTACGCCCTGACAGCTTGAGGCCATTACCTCTCTTTCGGTTAATATCTAGTATGAAAATATCTTAGTTTTTGTGTTAACATTTACCCTCAAAATCTAGAAGTTGTCTATTCATTTTCCCCGAGTTTCTACTCTTCTATACAACAAGTTGGTGTTTTAAGCTGTTTTCGTAGGATTTGTTCCCTATATTCGACATGTGTTTTGCGGCTCGTCGCTTTACTCTCTCCAGTCTGTCAGTGTCTTTAATGAGATTTGGAAACCATAGGGAAACAGGATATCACAAGTGTGGGCGGGCCAGTGACCTGTGTAATTGGTTGGTAGACTTTAGAGTCGAAAGATTACGTTACTAATAGTCTCCTATTTGTCCTATTTATTTATTTACCATTCTCTCTCCCCACACAAACACAAACGCGTGTGTGCCACCATGTGCTTGTGAGATGTAGCACTGTACTTTGTATTTGGAATCCCTGCGCATTTGAGTACCTGTCAAAGACGTTAGAGAAATTCGAATTCCTTTTGAATTTGAAATGACCGTTAATTAACGAACGCGAGAGATAAGTCATCGTTTCCTTCGTGTTCGCCATCCGTTCTAAACGAAGAGTTGTGCCACATTAATTTGTCCCCTTTTCGTTATAATTATGTCAAGTGGATTCGGCTTCTGAGGATCTTCGCGCTGCAACGAGAGGCACTGAGCGATTCAATGTGGAGCGAGCGCTCTGATTTGGAAAGATAGGTCACGCAGCGCCTTCCACTTCTCAGTGGACCCCCTATCCCCCGTCCCCCCTCCCCCTCCCCACTCTGTCTTCCCTCCCTCCCAATCTCCACCTTCCCTCTCCCCCTCCCCACTCTCTGTCTTCCCTCCCTCCCAATCTCCACCTTCCCTCTCCCCCTCCCCACTCTGTCTTCCCTCCCTCCCAATCTCCACCTTCCCTCTCCCCCTCCCCTCCCCCTTCCCCTTCCCGCCTTCCACCCCCTTCCCGCCTTCCACCCCCTTCCCGCCTTCCACCCCCTTCCCGCCTTCCACCCCCTTCCCGCCTTCCACCCCCTTCCCGCCTTCCACCCCCTTCCACCCCCTTCCCGCCTTCCACCCCCTTCCACCCCCTTCCCGCCTTCCACCCCCTTCCCCTTCCCCTTCCCGCCTTCCTCCCCTTCCCGCCTTCCTCCCCGCCTTCCACCCCCTTCCCCTTCCCGCCTTCCTCCCATTCCCGCCTTCCTCCCCTTCCCTCCTTCCTCCCCTTCCCGCCTTCCTCCCCTTCCCGCCTTCCTCCCCTTCCCGCCTTCCTCCCCTTCCAGCCTTCCTCCCCCTTCCCGCCTTCCTCCCCCTTCCCGCCTTCCTCCCCCTTCCCGACTTCCTCCCCCTTCCCGCCTTCCTCCCCCTTCCCGCCTTCCTCCCCCTTCCCGCCTTCCTCCCCATTCTTGCCTTCCTCCCCCTTCCCGCCTTCCTCCCCCTTCCCGCCTTCCTCCCCCTTCCCGCCTTCCTCCCCCTTCCCGCCTTCCTCCCCGTTCCCGCCTTCCTCCCCATCTCCACCTTCCCTCTCCCCCTCCCCCTCCCCGCCTTCCCCATTCCCACTCACCGTCTTCCCTCCCTCCCCGCCTTCCCCCTTCCCACTCACCGTCTTCCCTCCCTCCCCGCCTTCCCCCTTCCCACTCACCGTCTTCCCTCCCTCCCCGCCTTCCCCCTTCCCACT
>NC_134792.1:43807246-43824746 GCF_046742065.1 Oratosquilla oratoria | reverse complement strand
TTATCATTGATATTTGTTTATTTGATTTGTTTTCTCAGTTTTGCAGAACTGCAGGTTAGGGTTAATACACTTGATCTCGTCTCTGTTGAATTTCACAAGAAATCGAACGAGACTTCTCATAGGGTCAAGTTTCGGGTGAAATTTTACCAAATGCAAGAGGATAAGGACGATAGTAACGCCAGTAAAAATAAACATATTGTTATTGGTATTATTATTATTGTTGTTGTAAAACATAATATTGCTCTTCTCATAAATCCATATTAATCTCACAACACACATGCGTCATCCGTCCCGGAAAAGTGTCATTATCACGCGACCCTCCCCCTCCCCGTTGGCCAAGACAAACATCGTCGACGCCTTCGGCAGGTGGGCGATCCACGGGCGTGCGCGCGTGCGACAGGTGTGGCGGCGGGCGGAGAGATAATGGAGACGGATGAAGGGCGCCAGGCACTAATTGGCGACCGGGTGGGGGGTGGGGGGGTGCGTGGCAGCCAGCTGTCGTCTGCGCCACCTCACGCGCGCGCCCTCCTGTCCTCCTTCGGCGTTTAGCGCTTAAACGGCAGATGGTTCATCCTTCCCTCTCCAGCCTCTAGGTGTATTGAAGTGGGACTTAAGCACTCGGTGGCAGTTGGTTCCCCCACCTTCCTCGGCTTAATAAAATGGCGTAACGATAGAAAAATAACAATAATATTAATAATGATAATAAAAGAATAAAAAAGTTGGGTAACAATATCCTCAGTCACGTTGACGTTGAGTGTGTATTAAACTCTAGGTTATCATACTGGATGACGCTAGACGAATTTATTCAACGAGGAAGTGATGACTCGGGGGGTCGTGATCGTTGGAGGCCCCCCCCTCGGACGAAAGAAATCGCCCGCCGGCATTAAGATAATTAAACGAGGTGTGTCACGGAGTTGGTGCAACAATCGTGTCGTTGGTGTAGTCACTGGGCAACTGCAGGATGAAATTGTTCCTGACAAGTCTGCGTACAGCTGGAGACGCAAGATCCTCTTTACTCTTTGGTATTCGTCTTGTCATTTGATAACGAAGATGAGGAAAAACTACGGTACTGTCATTTGTCACGGAATTTTTTTTTAGCAAGACTTAACAATGGCGGGTGATAATTTTTAATCATATATGAATTAAAATCCCCTTTTAGTATCAGTGGATGATAGCAAAACATCGAGGAACTTGTCTAGCCAATTATATATGTATAACTCCCCCCCCCCCACACACACAAGTAGATAAATAAATAGATGAAAATAGAATAAGATAAAAACGAGACACCACCAACTCCGCGCTGCGGTTGGTCGATGACCACATCCGAGTGGGCGGACACGTGAGTATGACACGTGACGTGAGGGAGGGTGTCACCTGACAGCGTGAGAGGATGTCACGGGCCTACTCTTGGCTGGGAGTGGTGATCATCCTAATAAACGGCGGAATCACTCCCGACTGGCGGCCGCCGGGAGGGCAGGACTTCTTGTTACTTTCATTATCTATTTATTGTGTATTCATGGCGGTGGTGTTGTCATTTTATTATAGTATTTGTATGCTGTGTGTGTATTCAAATACATACATAATAAATACATTCATACGTACACATATACATATGCATATATTTATGTACATACGTACGTACATATACATACGTACACATACATACATAGATACGTACGTACATACATATACATAAATACATACAAACGTACATAATACATTTATATATCCATAATACATCCATTCATACATAATACATGCATACATTTATCCATACATATATAAATGGTACATGCATGCATAATATATACAGGTATACATAATACACACCTAATACATACATATACATACATACATTTTATACATATATACAGTAAACTGCATCTAAATCTTTCAACGATGATCTTATTGTCAGGCGGACGGGGGAGGAGGGGCGAGGGGCAGGACGTCTACCATTTTCAAAGTTTGAGCAGTGCAGCACCGCTCGAACTTGTGTGTAAGGAGAGCAGGAACCAGTTTCCTCGCCGCGCCGATAGTCTCTGATGCAGTGTGTGTGTTTACACACACACACACACACACACACACACACACACACACACACACACACACACACACATATATATATATATATATATATAATTGAGATATTGTGACAAGCTGAAGAAGGTAGAAAAAGAAGACACTGATCTAGTTCTGAGTTATTCCTGACCGGTTTTGCTTTGAGCTTCTTCATAGGAAGCTCATAGCTCAAAGCGAAACCGGTCAGGTACAAACTGGGAACTTGACCAGCGTTTTCTTTTTCCACATTACTCAACATATATATATGTGTGTATATATATATATATATATATATATATATATATATATATAGTGTGTGTGTGTGTGTGTGTGTGATATATGTGTGTGTGTGTTATATGTGATAGATACAGGAGGTTTTCCTATATGGGAATTCAGTGTTTTCGCTCTATAAGTGGCATGAACAGGCGTGTGAGGCAGGAATTGCGCTGAAGGTAACGAGGCGATTAAATCTCCGTGAGTGAATGCACGGGCAAGTGGCCTTCACCGTTCCGGGTTGGAGCAACGATGCACAACCGGAGCTGGTGTGATGATTACCGGAAATGCGTTTATGAGTCGAATGTGTGTTTGAATTTATATTAATTTGACATTGATTTTTTTATATTTCCCTAAACAAGAATTAGAAAAAAATATTGCCTTGTGAGATTTGATTTTATGAAAGAAAAAATAAGAATGATAAAGATATACATTAATTATAATTATTTTGTTAATGTATATCCCACCAATACACTTTGATGGGGCCCGACTGTGTAACTCCTGTTTAACGTATTTTCCCCTTTTCTCCATTGCAGGTGAGTCCCCTCAGGGTGTTGTTGTAGAGCCACGACAGGCGGGATGGTTGTCCGAGTAGCAAGGTTGGTAACGGCATGCGTGCCTCCCTGCGACTTCCTAATTTTTGTGTTTCGGTGTGTGTGTGTGTGTGTGTGTGTGTGTGTGTGTGTGTGTGTGTGTGTGTGTGTGTGTGTGTGTGTGTGTGTGTGTGTGTGTGTGTGTGTGTGTGTGTGTGTGTGTGTGTGTGTGTGTGTGCATATGTGTGTGTGTGTGTGTGTGCGCGCGCGCGCTCGCGCGAACGCCAGTATATGTTAGAATTTTCAACTTTGTTTATTAACGATAAATACTATTTCGCTTTTGTTCTTCACTTGTCCCCCATTTCCTCCCCTTTCATTTCCCACCTTCCCCTTTCCCCCCTTTCCCCCCTTTCTCCCCTTTCCCCCCTTTCTCCCCTTTCCCCTGTGTCGTATCCTCCCCTGGCGCCGTCACGCCATGTTACGGAACACATCGGCTTCTCCGTCACATCCACCGTGACGCCTCGCTTCATGTTAAAATCCTACCCTTCCTTGTGATATGCCTTCTTTATTTATTTATTCGTTTATCTTTTATTTGGAGCTGTGCCAGAAATCCGCAAGAAACTAGTGCTGGCATAGTATTATGGCAGGAACACCCTTCACAAGAACGCTGACGACACAGCCATGATAGTAAGAATGCGATAGAAAAAAGATTAAAAAAAAATTAAGCCTTGCGTGCCAAATATGGCGCCTTGCGAGGCCGCGCGCTGTTTTGCCGCCAAACGACACGACGTCATTATGACGTCATGTCGTCGACGACGAATACCGTAAAAAAAAAAAAAAAATGAGAGAGAGAAAATTTGTTACAGTTTCTCTGTTCGCTGCACCTGCGTTGCGGATCAGCGAGGCTCTACAGGTGGCCCATTGTAGCCCAGGTGGTCATGCGTGGCGCCAGGTGGTCCATTGCACACGTGCACACGCGCTACTTAGCAAGGTGACAAACGAACCAAAGTCAAACTTGACTTGGCCTTGGCGGGCTGTGGCGGGCGGCACGCGCACATTACGCACGCGCGCGCGGGCGTCCGACACGCAGGCACGCGAGCGAGCGCGCACACACACACACACACACACACACACACGCACACGCACACGCACACTCACGCACACGCACACGCACAACACACGCAGTGGTTTGAGTTCCCGACTGCAACTACAACGGTCCGGGTTCGAATCCCGCCCAGGGCTGGAATAATTTCAGTATCGCTGCGCTGCTAGTCGTTCCTCCAACTCTCGTGGGCGGGAAGTTGGGTGTGTGCGTGTACGTGTAAGGTCACAGCATTACCCATAAATGGGTTATAGATGAGCTCTGAACTCTTCCTTGAGGGAAATAGTTGTCGATCTCGAGTGTAACACGTGATCCAAGACCATGGCGAATCTCGCGCGCGCGCGCACACAGACACACACACACACACACACACACACACACACACACACACACACACACACACACACACAGAGAGAGAGAGAGAGAGAGAGAGAGAGAGAGGTGAGAGAGGATTAGCATTTTTCTTTTGACACCTCTGAGGAAACGTGGCGCATTGTCTCCAGACATTTTCCCGAAAATTGGACGACAATGGCCTCTTGCCAAGGAAGACGGCTTTCCTCGTCACGACGTGATGATGATGATGATGGTAACGATGGCTGCAGCGGTGATACTGTGCTCCTCGCTGGTCGTCCTGCCGACGACGACGACGATTTCCGCCGCTGCGTGACATATTCCTGCTCACGGAATGCGGGTGTGCACTGCCTTGCCGCAATCGCCGCCGCAGCCGCAACTGCCGTTGACAGCTACTTCCTGCCTCTATCAAGGCAAATCTTACAGCCACTGACCTCTCCCCTCCCTTTCCCCTTCTCTCCCCCACACACCCCTCCTCACCCCATTCCTTCCTCACCCCATTCCTTCCTCATCCCATTCCTTCCTCGCCCCATTCCTTCCTCACCCTATTCCTTCCTCACCCTATTCCTTACCCCCATTTCTCCCTCACTCCCTTCCTCACCCAATCTCTCCCGTACCTATCTCCTCAACCCCGCCTCTCCTCCTCACCCCTTTCCTCACCCCTTCTCTCCTAACCCCTTCTCTCCTAACCCCTTCTCTCCTAACCCCTTCTCTCCTAACCCCTTCTCTCCTAACCCCTTCTCTCCTAACCCCTTCTCTCCTAACCCCTTCTCTCCTAACCCCTTCTTTTCTCCTCACCATCACCCCTTCTCTCCTCACCGTCACCCCTTCTCTCCTCCTCACCCTCACTCCTCTCCTCCGCACCCTCACCCCTTCTCTCCGTCCACACCTCACCCCTCTCTCTCCCTCCACACCTCACCCCTCTCTCTCTCTCTCCCCACCCCGCTCTTCCTTCTACACGCGAATATTGTGTGTGTGTGTGTGTGTTCGCATGCGGCATTGCGTTTTCTTTGCACGATGGTGGTGTCGGTCTCCGGTTTTTACCTCCCAAGACAAATGACTGTCAATCTGCGCACGAAGTGAGTCTGTTTGAGCAACCAGTGACTTGCTCTTGTTGCCCCTGCTATTATTATTATTATCGATATTACTAGTATTAGTGGTAGTATTACTCCTATTACTAATAGTAATAGTATTACAGTAGTAGTAGCAGTAGTAGAAGTATTGTTATCGTTTTGGTTATTGTTGTAGCTAATGTCATTATTGTTGTTGTTACTTGTTTATATTCATACATTTTACTGGTCCTTCTTCAGCGCCAGTTCCTGACACGCACACACACACACACACACACACACACACACACACACACACACACACACACACACACACACACACACACACACACACACACACAAACACTGAATGGGTCCCAGCGAACAGATATATATTAAAAGAAATGTATACGTGTTCACTAGGACCCATTCAGTGTTGTACAAATAATTTCCCGCGTTCGTATACTTACCAATTGTACTAACATAGTGGAGATGGGTTGAACGCAAAATTTCATGTACTTGTATGTAACTCGAGCATACAAATATATAAGAGAAGTTGCGCTCAACTTGTATCTCTCGTGATGGCGCAATTAACACTTGTCACGTGCTAGCCCAGGTTCGAGTCCTTGGTCGTACCACGTTTCAATTTCTGCATGTTGGCTTCCTCGAGTCACCCTCGATGTTGATGGCTTAGAATTAAAGTGTATTGTGGTTAATTTTTTCCGGGGGGGGAGGGGATCTGAAGAATCTCACGCTGGCCCGGGGCGTAGTAACTGGTTTCCTCCCAGCGTCAGTTTTCGTGAGACTGTGAAGGCCACTCTCACGCTCGACTCCTTCACTCGTGGATTTCGGACCCTGCGCTCGTTCGTGGACTCCTGACCAGGTGCGGAGGGGGGAGGGGGGGGGGGCGAAGCGAATGCGAAGGACGGCTTTCAAGTGTAAACGAAAAGAAAAGGGTTTTCCAAAGAGCAACCGCAGTGTACATTATTGTTATCATTATTATTATTATTTTGTTATTATTATTATTATTATTATTATTATTACTTTTATTATAAGTATTATTATTATTATTATTATTTATTATTTATTATAATTGTAATTATTCTTCTATTTTTTACTGTTCTTAATTGGTAAGGTGGAACCATGGGATGTTCATACGATTTGAGTGATAAATTTGTTGAACAATGGGGATTATGATCAATTGAACTTATCATTTGAGTAGAGTCGAACTCCTTATACATTTTATTAAGGTCATCGATACGGCCTCAAGTGGGTCGCGATCCTGTGGGATCCCTCTCCTCCTGAGGACCGCATGTAATAGAATAGTCGGCTGCCTGCTCCAGGTCATCCTCGAAGTAGAGACCCGCCAACGGTTGTTGGGATTCCTTTGATTTTTTTTTTTTTTTTTTTTTTTTTCACTTTTCGTTAAAAGATTATCCGAAGAGTTTTTGGAATTTCTTTATTTATTTATTTTATTGTTATTTTATTATTTTTTATTACTTTTATTTCATTTATTTTTATTTTATATATTTATTTATTTATTTATTTATTTATTTATTTATTTTTTTTGTAACCCGCACTTCAATTCTTGAGGTCGACACCACACCGAAGAGATGAAAGTCGACAGAACGGAGGGGTAGTAGAAATTAAGATTGAACACCATTCTACTTTGAGTAGAGATGAGTCTCCCATCGTAAGAGTTCTGCGTGACTGGTCCGGAGGGGTCTCATAAAATTCCCGAAATATCGACTGCATAAAGGTTAAACAGTCAATATCCTATACGAGGCCCGTAGAGATGGACGAAATGGCTAATGTCATTGTTAATTTCTTGCATTTGAGTGCAATAAGGTTTAAGTAGTCTAGGAAGGATTTCAGCCTGGCTTTGATTTTTTTTTTTTTTTTAAGATCGGTTTTTCTATTTTTGATTCTCCTGTGAGCCCTTCCGCTGTTTTGTGCTGCGCATTTGAGGGGAGTGGGGGAGGGGAGTGGGGGGGTTGTCACGGCGCCCAGTGGTGCCGTGGCACCCGGTCCCTTTTGGCGCCAAAAGCGTTGAACGTGGCAGCACTCAGATTAGAAATAAAAATAAATTAATAGAATGAGAAAAAATCTGCACAGGAAAGATGTAGTGCACAGGGGAATTAGTTAGATGGTTATGGGCTTAACAGGGCTTGGTTAAGCAAGGTTAATTAGCTTGAGCAACGTTTGGGTAGATAAGGTTGGGGTAGGTCAGGTATTTTGTGTTTTTGTTATTAGTTTATAGTTCACTCAAGTTGGTTAGGGCTTAGGTTTAAACATTGAGGAAATGTGGATAATAACGTGTATAAAACATTAATAATACTTTCATCATTTCACTTCATATAAGGAAAAAAAAAATCTTAGTTTGCCAAGTGACATGGAGTATGTAGGAGATGTCCATTGTAGTGTGTACTTGCCCCCCCCCCCCACCGCTCCTTTGTGGCTGAAGTTACCCCGGGTGAGAAACGCGGGCTGCGTTGGTTGTCGGAGCGGGAGGAATGCGTTCTACCTTTGGCGGCGGGGTCGTCGAGCCAATGCCGATTCATTTGTTGAGTGCCAGGATGGCAGTCAGTCGTTTGGCACCTTTAAGCTCCGATGGTCGGTGGACAAGAACCGCAATTACTTTCATATATGTGTGTGTGTGTGTGTGTGTGTGTGTGTGTGTGTGTGTGTGTGTGTGTGAGAGAGATAGAGAGAGAGAGAGAGAGGGAGAGGGAAAGAGAGAGGGAGAAGGAAAGAGAGAGGGAGAAGGAAAGAGAGAGGGAGAGGGAAAGAGAGAGGGAGAGGGAAAGAGAGAGGGAGAGGGAAAGAGAGAGGGAAAGAGAGAGGGAGAGGGAAAGAGAGAGGGAGAGGGAAAGAGAGAGAGAGGGGGGAAAGAGAGAGAGAGAGGGAAAGGAGAGAGAGAGAGAGGGAAAGGAGAGAGAGAGAGAGAGGGGGGGAGGGAGAGAGAGAGAGAGAGGGGGGGAAAGGAGAGAGAGAGAGAGAGAGAGAGTGAGGGGGGAAAGGAGAGAGAGAGAGAGGGGGAAAGGAGAGAGAGAGAGAAGGGGAAAGGAGAGAGAGAGGGGGGGAAAGGAGAGAGAGAGAGAGAGAGAGAGAGAGAGAGATGACATTACGATTGGTAGTAGAGCATTTGTGTTTAAGTGATTGTATTTCTCTGTTTTGTCGCCGATAACTTCCACCTGTGTCCCAGGGGTACAGTTTAGAACCGAAGAGGTGGAGCAGTGGAGGTGGTAAAGGAACCAACTTTAAAGGGGCTAGCAGCAGAAAGGAGAGGGAGTAGAAGTCGGATAATCATTATTGTTTTTTTTTGTTTTTTTCTTGAAGAGAATTTGGAAAGAGGAACATTCTACGACTCATGACAAAACGTATGGTAGGAGAGAGCCTTGCACCTCTGGTCCCGAATCTCGTTGTCTTTGTGTCTGTGGCATCGAGGGAGGCTATGGCCAGGAGTGACGGAGGGGGAATATCTACTTCACCACCCCCTGCCCCCCCTCCAGTCCCAGCCCCCACCTCCCCGGCCAGCCAACACATCCCCCCCTCCCTCTGCCCAGTGCCACGCAGCACACCAAAATCCGGGGTAAACAAACACAGATGGGATCCTGATGCGTTGCAAGGGGAGGAGCAACATTAGGAGGAGAAGAAGGAACTGAGGAGGGAAGACGAAAGAGAAGAAGGGAAATAAACTGAGAGAGAGAGAGAGAGAGAGAGAGAGTGGGGGAGGATGTACGAGATCAATAATCAGAGAGAGGGAGGGAGGGAGGACACGAGAGGGCAAGAAATCAGGGAGAAAACAAGAAAGGAATTAGAGTGAGAGAAATCTACGTAGTTCAGGCAAACGTGCGCTTGTGTATTTGTATATATATACGTGTGTATCCGTGTGCTGGCGCACGAATACATGTGTGCACATGTACGGAAAGAAAGGGGCGTGTGATGTTGTGTCTGTGTTTGTTGATGTTGGACGTGTGGCGACTGAAGACTTCCTATCCAAGGAGACGGGTCGTTGTCTTCGTCGTCGTCACCATCATCATCATGGTCATCATCATCATGAGCATCATCATTATCATCATCACTATCATCATATCATCAACCTCGTCATCATTATCATCATCATTATCATCATCATTATCATCATCATTATCATAATGATCATCATCACTATCATCACTATCATCATCATCATCTCTGTCATCACTTATCATTATCATTATTATCATGATGATCACTATCATCATTATCATTATCATTATCATCATCATTATCATCATTATCATTATCATTATCATTATCATCATCATTATCATCATTATCCTCATCATCATCATCAGTCGTGTATATCTGGAATAATCTATTCTACTACTAATATCATCAGGTTCATAGTTGGTGTTTTACATGGTCACGAATGATATACATAAATTGTATGCCAGTTGAAATCATTTCATAATTTCCGGGAATTTTCTCTCTGTCTGCCTGTCTGTCGGTCTCTGTTTTTTTTGTTTTGTTTTTCAGTGGTGGCCGGCAGAGTTGTGGCTCTTGTCGCTGCGGCCCGCGACAGCATTTTACGTTTTATGTCCACCGAAAGGACGGGGCCACCCACCACCCTGGTGGCCACCGAGGGCTCTCGGGGGACGTGGGGGGGCGGGGGGGGTTCAGCTCTGACGTCGAATAATACGAGGGTTCTCATGCAACAGTGCGGACCGAAAAGAAACGACGTTTTCTTTCTTGTTACGTCACGACCTCCAGGACGGAGAAGCTGTGAATATTGTTATCATTATGAAAACTGCTTTGCTCACTGTCTGTCTCTCTTCGCTGGCGTTATTGTTGTCGTAATTAAAGACTTCCTCTAGCTTCGGCACGTGGGGACACAGACACAGACACAGACACACGTGTTTGCCGCCCCCCCCCCCCTTCAGTCACTTTCGCTTCTGGGTACTATATCCCACAGTGGCTGGTGTCTCCTATAGGTTGTTGAATTATTTTATTTTATTTGATAATGGTTGCATGCAGGTGATTTAATATGCCCGAATAAATCCTGAACTCAGTTGTGTGTCTTGTTTGAGTCAGTGGTCTGTTCTGAACTCTTAAATGGTTTGGGAGATGATCGCCCATCCAGTAACGATGGAAGATGAGTACGTATATGCAAGTGGCCTTTTCCTTCTTGTAGGGGGGATAGCCAAACTAAATCATGCCTTGTCTTTTCGTGGGAGAAAAACACATGTAGGGGGATCCCCAGTCCTCACACTCCGTCTTAGTTACTTTTCACGAAAGGCTTGGGACGCGGTGACGGTATTCTTATCCTCCACTACAGGAGCCTGGGAAAAGGAGAGATTGTCCTAGTAATGGTGCAGGAGATATTCTAGAATTGCTTTATACAAACGAGATGCTCAGTGATTTGATAGTTTTATCCTAATACTTATACTGAAGAAGCGTATATTCAGAACTATCCAAACCCAGAAGGGAGCGGATGTTGGGCCCCAACCATCCTATAGTGTTGTTGTGTCCGTATGTGATTATGATGGGCCCACATGCTTGCTTGCTTTGCGGCCTTGCTGTCGTGAAAATCCCAAGGTTGCTTCCTTGAGTGAGGGGGGTTTCATGTTGCATTGTGTGGCAGATGCTGTGTTACGATTGCGCTGTGTTGCGCAACACCACAGTGTATTGCAGCTGTGGTGATACGACCTGGGGAGGTTAGAAGGTTAAAGTTAACACCTTATATACCGGGTGTGGCATTCATTGGTTTTTTATTCCGGCTGCCGCCTGACTCTTTTATTCATCTCCGTGGCTCCCCCTTCCCCCTCCCCTTCCCCCTCCCCTTCCCCCTCCCCTTCCCCCTCCCCTTCCCCCTCCCCTTCCCCCTCCCCTTCCCCCTCCCCTTCCCCCTCCCCCTCCCCTTCCCCCTCCCCTTCCCCCTCCCCTTCCCCCTCCCCCTCCCCTTCCCCCTCCCCTTCCCCCTCCCCTTCCCCCTCCCCTTCCCCCTCCCCTTCCCCCTCCCCTTCCCCCTCCCCTTCCCCCTCCCCTTCCCCCTCCCCCTTCCCCCTCCCCTTCCCCCTCCCCTTCCCCCTCCCCTTCCCCCTCCCCCTCCTCCTCCCCCTTTCCCCTCCCCCTTCCCCTCCCCCTTCCCCCTCCCCCTTCCCCCCTCCCCCTTCCCCCTCCCCTTCCCCCTCCCCTTCCCCCTCCCCCTCCCCCTCCCCATTCCCCCTTCCCCTTCCCTCTCCCCCTTCCCCCTTCCCTTCCCCCTTCCCTTCCCCCTTCCCCTTCCCTCTCCCCTTCCCCCTTCCAAGTTCCCCCTCCCCCTCCTCCTTCCCCTTCCCCCTTTCCCCTCCTCCTTCCCCGTGACCCTTCCCTTCCCCCTTCCCCTTCTCCTTCCCCTTCCCCTTCCCCCTTCCCCTTCCCCCTCCCCTTCCCCTTCTCCCTCCTCTTCCCCTTCTCCCTCCTCTTCCCCTTCTCCCTCCTCTTCCCCCTCCCCTTCCCCTTCTCCCTCCTCTTCCCCCTCCCCTTCCCCTTCCTCTTCCCCTTCCTCTTCCTCTTCCCCTTCCTCTTCCTCTTCCCCTTCCTCTTCCTCTTCCCCTTCCCCTCCCCTTCCCCTCCCATTCCCATTCCCCCTCCCATTCCCATTCCCATTCCCCCTCCCATTCCCATTCCCCCTCCCATTCCCCTTCCGCTTCCATTCCCCTTTTTCCCTCCCATTCCCCCTCCCATTCTCCCCTCCCACTCCCATTCCCCCTCCCATTCCCCCTCCCCCTCCCATTCCCCCTCCCCCTCCCATTCCCCCTCCCCCTCCCATTCCCCCTCCCCCTCCCATTCCCCCTCCCATTCCTCCTCCCATTCCCCCTCCCATTCCTCCTCCCATTCCCCTTTCTCCATCCACCCCTTTGCCATCTTGGTGGTAAAGGGGTAATGCTGGTGTTGGAAGGTCGTTGGTGTCTGGACATGTGGGTTGTTTGCTTTGTCATGTATTTTTGTGTAGCTTACAAACACTCATGTACACGCACACACACACACACACACACACACACACCCACACACACACTGTTCCTTGGGGTCGCCCCGCATCCGCTCCTTTGCTCTGGGTATTGTGTTGGAAGCTGCCAATGGACTGAGTGCTGTATCCATCGGGTGTTTGCTTCCGGTGTGTACGCAAGGGCGATTGACCCTGTGGGCGCAAAGGAAGGACGATTTACGCCCACAACAGGTAGAGCGTAAAAAACAAACTGCTGTAAGAGAGCGATAGAGAGAGGGGGGAGAGGGAGAGGAAAAGAGAGAGAGGGAGAGGGATGAAGAGGTAAAAAAATATGATGTTGTGAGTTTCAACTCGTTTTGTAAAACTCGTCTCGTTAAATAGTTAATGACAAACGACCTGAGGGCTCTTCTTGCACGCAACGTCCCTCCCCCTCCCCCTCCCCACCACCCCCACCCTCACTCTCCCAAGAGGCACAGCGACCTCCTCTGACATAGGCCATTCCCCCTCTCCCTCCCCTCTCCCTCTCCTTCCTCCCCTTCCTCCCCTTCCTCCCCTTCCTCCCCTTCCTCCCCTTCCTCCCCTTCCTCCCCTTTCTTTCTCCTTCCTCCCTCTCTCCTCTTCCTTCCTGCTCATCTTCCTCCTCTTGTTCCTCCTCCTCTTCTTCCTCCTCTTCTTCCTCCTCTTCTTCTTCCTCCTTTTCTTTCCTCCTATTCTCCTGCTCTTCCTCCTCATCTTCCTCCCCTTCCCTCCTGTTCCCTCCTGTTCTTCCTCCCCTTCCTGTTCCTCCTCCCTTTCCCTCCTGTTCCTCCTCCCTTTCCCTCCTGTTCCTCCTCCCTTTCCCTCCTGTTCCTCCTCCCTTTCCCTCCTGTTCCTCCTCCCTTTCCCTCCTGTTCCTCCTCCCTTTCCCTCCTGTTCCTCCTCCCTTTCCCTCCTGTTCCTCCTCCCCTTCCCTCCTGTTCCTCCTCCCCTTCCCTCCTGTTCCTCCTCCCCTTCCCTCCTGTTCCTCCTCCCCTTCCCTCCTGTTCCTCCTCCCCTTCCCTCCTGTTCCTCCTCCCCTTCCCTCTGTTCCTCCTCCCTTCCCTCCTGTTCCTCCTCCCCTTCCCTCCTGTTCCTCCTCCCCCTTCCCTCCTGTTCCTCCTCCCCTTCCCTCCTGTTCCTCCTCCCCTTCCCTCCTGTTCCTCCTCCCCTTCCCTCCTGTTCCTCCTCCCCTTCCCTCCTGTTCCTCCTCCCCTTCCCTCCTGTTCCTCCTCCCCTTCCCTCCTGTTCCTCCTCCCCTTCCCTCCTGTTCCTCCTCCTCCCCTTCCCTCCTGTTCCTCCTCCCCTTCCCTCCTGTTCCTCCTCCCCTTCCCTCCTGTTCCTCCTCCCCTTCCCTCCTGTTCCTCCTCCCCTTCCCTCCTGTTCCTCCTCCCTTTTCTTCGTGTTCCTCCTGCCTTTCCATCCTGTTGCTCATCCCTTTCCCTCCTGTTGCTCCTCCCCTTCCTCCTGTTCCTCCTCCCCTTCCCTCCTGTTCCTCCTCCCCTTCCCTCCTGTTCCTCCTCCCCTTCCCTCCTGTTCCTCCTCCCCTTCCCTCCTGTTCCTCCTCCCCTTCCCTCCTGTTCCTCCTCCCCTTCCCTCCTGTTCCTCCTCCCCTTCCCTCCTCCCCTTCCCTCCTCCCCTTCCCTCCTGTTCCTCCTCCCCTTCCCTCCTGTTCCTCCTCCCCTTCCCTCCTGTTCCTCCTCCCCTTCCCTCCTGTTCCTCCTCCCCTGCCCTCCTGTTCCTCCTCCCCTTCCTCCTGTTCCTCCTCCCCTTCCCTCCTGTTCCTCCTCCCCTTCCCTCCTGTTCCTCCTCCCCTTCCCTCCTGTTCCTCCTCCCCTTCCCTCCTGTTCCTCCTCCCCTTCCCTCCTGTTCCTCCTCCCCTTCCCTCCTGTTCCTCCTCCCCTTCCCTCCTGTTCCTCCTCCCCTTCCCTCCTGTTCCTCCTCCCCTTCCCTCCTGTTCCTCCTCCCCTTCCCTCCTGTTCCTCCTCCCCTTCCCTCCTGTTCCTCCTCCCCTTCCCTCCTGTTCCTCCTCCCCTTCCCTCCTGTTCCTCCTCCCCTTCCCTCCTGTTCCTCCTCCCCTTCCCTCCTGTTCCTCCTCCCCTTCCCTCCTGTTCCTCCTCCCCTTCCCTCCTGTTCCTCCTCCCCTTCCCTCCTGTTCCTCCTCCCCTTCCCTCCTGTTCCTCCTCCCCTTCCTCCTGTTCCTCCTCCCCTTCCCTTCCTGTTCCTCCTCCCCTTCCCTTCCTGTTCCTCCTCCTCCCTTCCCTTCCTGTTCCTCCTCCCCTTCCCTCCTGTTCCTCCTCCCCTTCCCTCCTGTTACTACTCCCCTTCCCTCCTGTTTCTCATCCGATTTCCTCCTGTTCCTCCTACCCTTTCCTCCTGTTCCTCCTCCCCTTCCCTCCTGTTCCTCCTCCCCTTCCCTCCTGTTCCTCCTCCCCTTCCCTCCTGTTCCTCCTCCCCTTCCCTCCTGTTCCTCCTCCCCTTCCCTCCTGTTCCTCCTCCCCTTCCCTCCTGTTCCTCCTCCCCTTCCCTCCTGTTCCTCCTCCCCTTCCCTCCTGTTCCTCCTCCCCTTCCCTCCTGTTCCTCCTCCCCTTCCCTCGGTTTCCTCCTCCCCGCCCCTCCTGTTCCTCCTCCCCTTCCCTCCTGTTCCTCCTCCCCTTCCCTCCTGTTCCTCCTCCCCTTCCCTCCTGTTCCTCCTCCCCTTCCCTCCTGTTCCTCCTCCCCTTCCCTCCTGTTCCTCCTCCCCTTCCCTCCTGTTCCTCCTCCCCTTCCCTCCTGTTCCTCCTCCCCTTCCCTCCTGTTCCTCCTCCCCTTCCCTCCTGTTCCTCCTCCCCTTCCCTCCATGTCCTCCTCCACTTCCCTCCTGTTCCTCCTCCCCTTTCCTCCTGTTCCTCCTCCCCTTCCTCCTCGTCCTCCTCCCCTTCCCTCCTGTTTCTCCTCCCCTTCCCTCCTGTTTCTCCTCCCCTTCCCTCCTGTTCCTCCTTCCCTTCCCTCCTGTTCCTCCTCCCCTTCCCTCCTGTTCCTCCTCCCCTTCCCTCCTGTTCCTCCTCCCCTTCCCTCCTGTTCCTCCTCCCCTTCCTTCCTGTTCCCCCACCCATTCCCTCCTGGTCCACCTACCCATCCCTCCTGTTCCACCGCCCCGTCCCTCCTGTTCCTCCTCCCCTTCCCTCCTGTTCCTCCTCCCCTTCCTTCCTGTTCCTCCTCCCCTTCCCTCCTGTTTCCTCCTCCCTCTCTCCCCTCCTGTTTCCTCCTCCCTTTCCCTCCTGTTTCCTCCTCCCCTTCCCTCCTGTTCCTCCTCCTCTTCCCTTCCCTCCTGTTCCTCCTCCCTTCCCTCCTGTTCCTCCTCCCCGTTCCTCCTGTTCCTCCTCCCCTTCCCTCCTGTTCCTCCTCCCCTTCCCTCCTGTTCCTCCTCCTCTTCCCTCCTCCTCTTCCCTCCTGTTCCTCCTCCTCTTCCCTCCTGTTCCTCCTCCCCTTCCCTCCTCCCCTTCCCTCCTCCCCTTCCCTCCTCCCCTTCCTTCCTCCCCCTCCCCTTCCTTCCTGTTCCTCCTCCCCGATCGTCCTGTTCCTCCTCCCCTTCCCTCCTGTTCCTCCTCCCCTTTCCTCCTGTTCCTCCTCCCCTTCCCTCCTGTTCCCCCCTATTCCCTCCTGTTCCTCCTCCCCTTCCCCTCCTGTTCCTCCCATCTTCCCTCCTGCCTCCTCCTCGTCTTCCCTCCTGTCTCCTCCTCCTCTTCCTCCTCTTCCTCCCTCCTGTTCCTCCACCCCCTTCCCTCTTCCCCTTCCCTCCTCCCTCTCCTCCCTGCCCAGCTCGAACCCTCCATGGTCGATGTAACCGAGGGCCGGCGGGCGGGAGGGCAACCTGCCACCACCACCACCCAGGTGTGACCAGGAAGCGGAAGAGATGGTGGGCAGGTGGGCAGGTAGGTAGGTGGCGCCGCCTGTCCTCCGCGAGACCATCTTGGGGCGGCGGCGGCGGTGGCGGTTGCAGCGCAGGTGGCATGCGGGGAAGGCCGGTGAAGGTTGCAGGTTGCACCTCTCTCTCTCTCTCTCTCTCTCTCTCTCTCTCTCTCTCTCTCTCTCTCTCTCTCTCTCTCTCTCTCTCTCCATATGTCGAGGTGATCTCGTAAACAGGTTGCAGAGATGGGGGTGGGGGGTTGCACTCTGTACGATTGGCGTCACTGCTGAGTACTACAGTGCCCGGATTCCTTTACGTCCAATGATCATGATGCGCGAAAGTCTGCTGCGAGGTCGTACGATACCCCCACGAGTCGTAAGTCTACAACCTAGAAATATACGACCACCCCTCCACCCCCGAACTCCTTAAAAAAAAAATCATCAGGAGCCACTGTGGCACTTATAAGTGGAGGCAGCAGCTGTACAGTGGGCACCCGGATCCGGGGTTGGATGGATTGTATTCCCGGTTGACGTCATAAGGAAATGGTTACGTCACAATAGTGACGTCATTGGAATCATGTTGTGACGTCATTACGGTATCTGGCTGGCTGGTGACCAGATCGTGTTTTTTTTTTCCCACACGATGTAAGTTATAGCATCTTATGCAGCGTGTTTTTTTGTTGTTGTTTTTTTCCTTCTTTTTCTGGTGACTTGAAACTGTTTTATTCGGGTTCATGAATAACCGGCCCCTCGTTGTTGTTTTATTTTGTATCTTTTCTTTCGTGTTATTGAAATGGTTTAATGAGGTGAAAGAAGGAGAGATTTGTGTTAATGTCTGTCTTCACGCGCGGAGTCAAGACTTGTGTTATTATTATTTCTATTTTACTGTTGTTATTACTACCATGATTTCACTCCCTTTCCTTGTTGGAGGCGAATGAAGACATTGTATCAAGTTCGACAAATACAAATATAGAAGAAGAAAAAAAAAAAAAACTGAGGGTTTCTGTTAACGCGAATATGGGCCTTTGTAAACTCGAGGAACCATCGAGAGGAACCTTTAGTTGGAAGGGAAACCCATTCCTTGGCGCATACCGACGCAGGCGGGGGAGAGGAAGTTGGGGGGTGGGGATCGGGGGGTAAGGTCGAGAGCTGGGAGGGTATGGATGGGTGGGAAGGGGAGTAGGAGGAGGGAGAGGAGACTGTCGTAAAGGAGAAGGCGAAATGTCATGGTGTGACCCCCTCTCTCTCTCTTCCATCT
>NC_134792.1:43797246-43804746 GCF_046742065.1 Oratosquilla oratoria | reverse complement strand
CTCCTCCTCATCATCGTCCTCCTCCTCATCATTTTTCTTTTATTCCTCGTCCTCCTCATCATCCTTTTTCCGCTCCTCCTCCTCCTCTTCCTCCTCCTCCTCTTCCTCCTCCTCCTCTTCCTCCTCCTCCTCTTCCTCCTCCTCCTCTTCCTCCTCCTCTTCTTCCTCCTCCTCTTCCTCCTCCTCTTCTTCCTCCTCCTCTTCCTCCTCCTCTTCTTCCTCCTCCTCTTCCTCCTCCTCTTCTTCCTCCTCCTCTTCCTCTTCCTCCTCCTCCTCTTCCTCCTCCTCTTCCTCTTCCTCTTCCTCCTCCTCTTCCTCTTCCTCTTCCTCCCCTTCTCCTCTTCCTCCTCCTCTTCCTCCTCCTCCTCCACATTATCCTACTTCTGCTTACTATCATCATCATCATCATCATCATTCTTCCGCTCCTACTCCTTCCTCTTCCTCTTCCTCCTCCTCTTCCTCCTCCTCTTCCTCCTCCTCTTCCTCCTCCTCCTTCTCCTCATTATCTTACTTCTGCTCATCATCCTCATTATCATCATCATCATCATCATCATCTTCCGCTCCTTCTCCTCCTCTTCCTCCTCCTCCTCTTCCTCCTCCTCCTCCTCATCGTCCTTCTCTTGCTCCTCCTCCCCATCATCATCATCACATTCACTTTCCTCATTGTCTTCCTCCTCTTCGACGTCGCTTCCTTCCCCCGCGTCCCTGACACCGTGCCACCACCAACGCTACGGTCGCCATTTCCAACATTACAGAGAAGCGCAACGACAACCACCACGAAGCCATCGGAGCCATTTTATACCACCACCACCACCACCACCACTACTCCGACAACCATCACCACATCTATCATTACCGCAACTACAATCTCCAACATTACAATCTCCATCACCACCACAACCACAGTCTTCACCACCGTAACCCCCACCACCAGCCTTCACTAACATCACAATATCAACTACCACCATGATTTCAATCACCACACCACAACCTCCACCACCATCACCACCGCAACAGCTACCAGTGTAACTGCTACCACCACAACCACCATCACCACCACCACCACAGTCCGCTCAGCGTGATATCACCACCACCACTACCACCACCACCGTCGCCGCTATTGCACCCGTTTTTGTTCCCCGACGCCGAATAACTTTCCCCGTCCTTCACCTTAACTTTCCGCCTTCTTCCTCTGTGTCCCTCTCATTCACCCTCCTCCTCCACCTCCTCCTCCTCCTCCTCCTCCTCCTCCTCCTCCTCCTCCCCCACCTCCTCCTCCTCCCCCACCTCCTCCTCCTCCTCCTCCTCCTCCTCCTCCTCCTCCTCCTCCTCCACTACCTTCGCCTTTCCTTCCCTCTTCACCCCCTTTCCTTCCTTCTCCCCCTTTCCTCCCCTCTTCTCCCTTCCCCTCTTCTCCCTTCCCCTCTTTTCCTTTCTTCTTCACTTCTATCCCTTCCTTCTTCTCCTCTTCCCCTTCCCAACTTCTCCCTCCCTTTCCGCTCCCTTTTCCCTCTGCTCTTCCCTCTTCTTCCTCTTCCTCCTCTTCCCCCTTCCTCCTCCTCTTCCCCCTTCCTCCTCCTCTTCCCCCTTCCTCCCCCTCTTCCCCCTTCCTCCTCTTCTCTTTTTCCTACCCCCCTCCACTCGTCCTTTTGCCTTAGCTACCTTGTACAGAAACATTTTATCTCCCATCTTCACAATTAATGCACACCCTTCCCCTCCTCCTCCCCCTCCCCCTAATTCTTTCGTCCCTACTCACCCCCAAGTCCCTGTTGGACTTCCGGAGACAAATTTCTTTCTTTGTTTTTCCAAAAGTTTAACCTCTTA
Source organism: Oratosquilla oratoria (assembly GCF_046742065.1). Classification (NCBI taxonomy): domain Eukaryota; kingdom Metazoa; phylum Arthropoda; class Malacostraca; order Stomatopoda; family Squillidae; genus Oratosquilla; species Oratosquilla oratoria. The sequence continues at coordinate 43,802,922 of NC_134792.1, read as the reverse complement.
CGCACCGGGTAGTACTCTTCGTTCTGTCGTAGGTGCCGTCAGGCTATTTTCTCCATTTCCGTGGCTTTCTCTTGAGAGCGAAATTGTTAGATTTTACGAGGTTGAAATAATACTAAAACCTTCGCTCTTTCTTTTCCATTTTCACTAATTTCATCGATCGAGAAATGGTCCTTAAGGTTGAGTGAATCCATCTTTCAATTATATCTTTTTGTGCGGTTGCCTGCTTTCAACAGCAGTTTCTTAATAAAAAATAGAAATACAAAAGTAATTTCACGGCAGGAAAATGGAACCAAGTGATCTAAAATACGAATTATTTTTGATGAATTAATCCTTTAAAGAGAATTTGTCGAAGTTGGACATCCCTCACTCGAAGTTGAATCTCACGATTGTCAAGTTTTGGTGAATCCGGGTTCAAGTCCTGCATCATAGTTTCCGTAGTTTCCGCCACTCCCGTCACGTCATTCCGTAACCCACCCTCGTCTTACGTAACTCCCGTAACACAATTCCCTTACGAAGTCAACACCGTTACACCGTTACTTTTCTGCCACAGTGCCGGAACATCGTTAGCGTTACATTTGCGTGTAACGTCACAGTACCACGCGCACGCACCTCCCACTCCAGCGGACTCGCGGAAAGGTTTTGTCACTTAATCTCTGCGTTCTGCCGTGACTGATTTCCTTAAATTTCCTACAGTCGTCCTTGTGTGTGTGTGTGTGTGGGTGTGGGTGTGGGTGTGGGTGTGTGGTGAGTCGTGAGTTGTGAGTCGTCATTATCGTGAGTTATTGTCGTGAAGATATTGATAAAAATGTGCGGCCACCTTTTCGTTGACTCTCCCAATGTGAATATTTTAGTTTAGTTAAGTGAAGTTTAGAAGTGTTAGGGGTTGAGGTAGGTTAGGTCAGGCTGGCTGGATTAACATCGTTTATTTCGTTAATTAGTCTTTCGTCACGCATGCGTCTGTGATTTTTAGGAAATCAGTAAACAAGTTGATAAACGAGTAATTAAAACCATAATCTCTTCCTGGATCCTTTCCTAGCGGAAGGTTTGGGAGGTGACGTGGGTCTGGCCTCTTCCCAGAATGGCGAGCACTCGACTGCGTGCGTGCCTGTCGGGATTCCTGAGGGTTCGTGACTCTTCAGCGGTATTTCAATTTAACCCCCTTCCTTGCCGACCGAAGGGGTTGACTGGGCGATGAATAAAAGACCCTGTCGGCAGTCAGAGTAAAAGGAGGAGTGCCTCCTCATGCCCAAGAAGGGTTAATTAGACACTGGAACGGGAGGATTCCCTTTCCCGCCTGACCGTCCACCCTCGCTCATGGAAAAGGGACACAAGATGGGTTGCATTGACTCGCGTTGAGCCGCAGGCGTTGCAGTTTGAGATAGCGCTGCGAAAATGATCTGCTTAATGACCAGGGGCTGATGCCGCGAACGGATTCACTTCAGACCCGCCCCGGCACCCAAAGGGTCGCCCTCCGAACAACGGAGTCTTTGAGTGGGAGCTGTCATGAGTTGAAAGGAGAGCAGTGTGCATGACGCCCATTTTGTGTTTTGTAGGCTAATCTAGTACTCGAATTATATTTTGTTTGCGTGCGTGGGTGTTTGTGTGTGCGTACGTGTGTGTTTGTGTGGCTGTGTGCGTGGGTGTTTTTGTGGCCACGTATACTGTATGTATGCATATGCAACTTGTCGTGCGATGATATATTATGCATATGCAACTTGTCTTGCGATGATGTCTCTCTGTTTCTCTTTTTCTCTCATTTTCTCTCCTTTTTCTTTCTCTTTTTTTCTTTTTCTCTCTTTTTTCCCCTTTTCCTCTCTTTGTCTCTTTTTCTTTCTTTTTTCTATTTTTTCTCTCCTTTTCTCTCCTGTTCTCCCCCTCCCCCTACACACACACACTCAGTAGAAAACTCCTCTGGGGAAACTCCTGTTCCCTTGCATCGGGATGTGGTACTTACCCCATCAGAGGCACCAGCTGCCACCCCCGAATTGGGTAAGGAGTATCTATGGCACCTTCCTCAGGTAAGCCGGGAAACGAGTGAAGCAGAGGGACCGTCTAATAAGATGCGACTTCCTCAATGTCTTACTATTTAATGCAAAGTCCATCAGAAACAAAATGTTAGGACTCAAAGCATTTCTAACAACAGAACTATTTGACGTAGTAGCTATTACAGAATCCTGGATCCACGCAAGTGGACGCGACAAAGATATGATGAATCGAGAGGGGTAGCGATGTACGAGTACATCAGAGCAAGCGTGTATCCCATCGAGCGTACATTAATTAAACACGGGGAAACAGCTACTTAGCATGGATCTTCAACTAAGAATGGTACAGATTTGTTCTAGTTTACAGGCCACCACATCAGTGTCTCGACGAAGACGTTGAGATGTATACAGACATTACCGATTAAAGAAGCGGGTATAAAGCGGTTATTTTAGGGGATTCCAACTTTCATGTAAACTGGGAAGACAGAACAAGGGACGGTGAAAGCAGGAGGCTTCTTCACTTTGCAGATGAAGCTTTTCTTACCCATTGGGCACATGATCCTACAAGGGGAGTAAATATACTAGATCTTGTATTCACCACCGAGGATAACATGGTACACATTGTATTTGTGGATGATGTCCTAAGGTGGAAGTGATCACAATGTCGTTAGATTTAAATTACGTGTGCCTGAACTCGAGAGAAAAAACCGCGGACACACCATTCCTTATCTGAGAAGAACTGAGCTTACTGGACTGAGAAGAGTTAATGCATTGACAATTTATATGAATGTCAACGTTCAGGAGTCATGGGACTTATTCCGTGATCGCCTTATGGCACAACAGGCACAGTTTATACCAAATAAAGTAGTCAAAGAAGAACGTCGACTCACACAAGAGACTGGAAGAGCGAGCAAGGACAGGAAAACTTGTTATCGCCGCTATAGGTCAAACCGTATCGGTTTTGCCTATCAGGAATCCATCCGCTTGCGCGGGCGGGTTGAATGAATGAGAGAAGCAGCAAAACGTGGTGAAGAGCCGAGGGTAGCCACATCTTGCAAGGCTAACCCCAAAGAGCTCTTTAGATACGTTAACAGGAGAAAACCAGTTAGAAACAAAAGTGGTCCTTTGCGTGACTGTGGTGGAACGCTTCAGAACAGACCTTAAGATAGCTTATATGCTCAACGCGCACTTCTCTTCATTATTCACTGAGGAAGTAGAGGGGGCAATCCCTGAACCAGCTCTGGTACACAAGGGAGAGCCCATGGAGGATATTCAGTGTACGAACATTAAAGTCTTAGCCAGAAGGTCAAGATGGATTCCTGCCAAAACTACTGCAGTAGGTTCACGAGTAGGTCGCTCCCCACCTAGTAGAGATCTTCAATGAGTCTGCGGACAGGAAAAGGGCCAAGGGACTGGTGGGAGGCAAACGTGACTCCTATCTTTAAGAAAGGGGATCGCACAAATCCGGGGAATTATCGACCTATCAGCCTTACTTGCATAGTAGCAAAGAAAATGGAAAGTGTCATTGTGGATAGAATAGTCTAGTTTCTGGAGGGAAACTTGTTATTAGACTTGCAGCTTGGTTTTCGACGTCACAGATCATGCTTAACCAACCTGATAGATTCCTTCCATGTCATGCTTTAAGAATATGGCAGGAAAAGAGCAATCGACATGCATTATCTCGACTTCCAGAAAGCCTTTGATAAGGTACCTGATAAAAGGTAACCATCGAAAGTTCGAGCCATGGATATTAGAGGAGTAGTGTTAAATTGGATTGAAGCCTGGTTGAAAGATAGAAGACAGCGTGTAGTCATTAATGGGGGCATAGTCTAGCTGGGCTCCTGTTACCAGTCGGATACCACCAATGATCTGTATTAGGTCCGCTCCTTTTCATCATATATATCAGTGATATAGATATTGCAATTGTGAGCCGCTTAGCTAAGTTTGGGAGCAAATGTCGCACCACCTGAAAGTGTAGAAATTCTTAGGTCAGACTTAGAGAAAGTGGGAGAGTGGTCTGAGAAGTGGCGGACGCAATTTAATCTGGATAAGTGCAAGATCATGCATATCGGTACGCAAGCTATTCTCTTATAGAAAAAGATTTGGTAGCCTTGAGTAGCAGCGACCTCAAGTCCTCAATGTGTTGAAGTGGAAAAGAAAGAACAAAAATTTCTAAGTTACATCAGAAGAGTCGTTATCTGAACCAAGAAATAGTCTTGACTCTTCACAATTCTCTAGATCGTCCCAATCAGGAATACGCCATCCAGTTGTCGCCGAACTTGAGGATGGACGTGCAGAGGCTAGAACGAGTTTAGCCACGAGCAACGAAACTTGTTTCCGGCATTAGACACATGGGCTACCAGAGGCGTCTCAAGGCTATGGGGCTCTTTTCTCTAGAAACCAGGAGATTACGAGGACAGTTAATAGAGGTTTTCAAAATAGTCAAGGATTTGATAACGTTGCATATCGATATCTCTTCAGCTTGAACGCGAATGCCACTCGCAATCATGGGTGGAATCCCAATCCCCCCTCGTTACTCTTGTGACAAGGTTGGTGACTTTTTTACCCATAAAATCTGTAACACTTGGAACAGACTTCCAAAGGACGCGGTAAACATTTCCTGTGTTGAGTACTTCAAAAGTCGACTAGACAAGGTGCTACAAACATTAGTGTAAGTACTAGTATGAATCCCTAGTAACCTTTTAACAGTACCTCATCGATATGGGTAAACCTTACAAGGTACTGAGATCCCTTGTAACTCTCTCTTTCTCTTTCAAACCTTAGGAGGGAGGACTCTGCACGCAGTTCCTGATTTCTTTTACTGTTCTTCCAAGATCGGGGTGGTACATCTCCGTCAGGAGGACTGTGAAGACCCCAGGGTAGGTGGTGTCTCTCCGACTTGTGTCTCGGGACCACACACGGGTTTCCGAAGTGTGTTCTTGGCTCGTATTCTAAAAGGCATCCCAGAAATTTGGTGAGCTATCCAGAAATGGCATACCCGGGAATAAAATATAATTACAATAATCATGCTCTGAATAAAGCAAGGTTACGAGATTAATGAATGAAGTATGAGGCTAAACATAGAGGACCATGTAGAGCTTCCGGGGATGAGAAGATCCTCAAGGACGATCTCCTGCCGCCGTAAGGGAACCCTCGTCATGTTGCGGGGTCCAGGATTCCCATGTCGACCGGATAAAATCGTCAGGAGTTGGCCAGAACAGAAAGTGTGGTTTGGGTCAGCTGGCGTGCCTGGTACTTCTGAAGGTGACCAAATGTTTATTTATATTCTCTCTCTTTCTCTCTCTCTCTCTCTCTCTCTCTCTCTCTCTCTCTCTCTCTCTCTCTCTCTCTCTCTCTCTCCTCTCTCTCTCTCTCTCTCTCTCTATCTCCTCTCTCTATCTCCTCTCTCTCTATCTCCTCTCTCTCTCTCTCTCTATCTCCTCTCTCTCTCTCTCTCTCTCTCCTCTCTCTCTCTCTCTCTCTCTCTCTCTCTCTCTCTCTCTCTCTCTCTCTCTCTCTCTCTCTCTCTCTCTCTCTCTCTCTCTCCTCTCTCTCTCTCTCTCTCTCTCTCTCTCTCTCTTCCTCCCTCTCTCCCTCTCACCTTCTCACCCTCCCACTTTCCCTCTCCATCTCTTCCTATCCTTTTTTTTATACTTGTAGGTCCTTTGTGTAGGTGTGCATGTTATGTGTAAGT
>NC_134792.1:43782246-43792246 GCF_046742065.1 Oratosquilla oratoria | reverse complement strand
CGGGGAGAGGGAAGAGGACGAGGAAGAAGTGGACGAGGAGAAGGAAAAATACGAGAAGAAGGAAGAGGATGAGGAAGGAACTGGACGAGGAGAAAAAACAAGGAGGAGGAGGAGGAAGAGGAAAAATACGAGGAGAGAGAAGAGGACGAGGAAGAAGTGGACGAGGCGGAGGAGGAGGAGGAAAAATACGAGGAGAGGGAAGAGGATGATGAAAGAAATGGACGAGGAGAAAAAACAGGGAGGAGGAGGAGGAGAAGGAGGAGGAGGAGGAGGAAAAAAAATACGAGGAGAGGGAAGAGGATGAGGAAGAAGTGGACGAGGAGAAAACAGGGAGGAGGAGGAGGAGGAAAGGAGAAGGGGGGTGGGGAAGTGCCGACGCGCGGATGGGTGCCACCCGGCACGGTTGACGGCGTGGCACCTCGTCCATTGCCCGAAGAAGATGTCATCCCAGAACCATAAGGAAGGAAAGAGGGAGGGAGGGAGGGAGGGAGGGAGGGAGTCTTGTATGCCCTCGCCCATAACCAGCGCTTCTATCCTTGCGAGCAGCATTGCACGGAAGGAGTGGAGTCGCAAAGACAGTAAAGGGTAGATTTGAAGACGTCAACAAAAGAGGACTGATGCTAAACCTGAGAGTGGTCACCACTTTTCTTTGGTTGGGGAAATGGTACCTAATAAGGGAAAAGTGATCCGTGGGTCTGGTCCATAGAGGTTGTCAGTAAAGTTCTAAACGTTTACTGCATGAAAATTATGCGGTGGGTTTGCCGCAAGGGGGGAAGGAAAGAAGAAGATACGGAAAGGGGAAGTGAGATGAGAGAAGGAAGGAAGGGAGGAAGGAAGGAAGGGATTAGGAATGGAAAGAGGGGATTAGAGAGAGGAAGAGAGTGAAAGAGGAAGGGGTGGGTGGATGGAGGTAAGGAAGGAAACAACTAGAAAGAGAGAGGAAGAGAGTTAAAGAGGGGTGAACGAGAAGTCTGGGTGTTGGGTTGAGAGGCACGCCTGGAATGGCATATAATTGTACATTGCACTGCCAGGAATGTGAGACAGGCGGGCCAGCAGCCGGCGCCACCGAGAGAGAGAAAGAGAGGGAGAGGAAAAGAGAGAGGGAGGAAGCGAGAGAGAGAGAGGGAGGAAACGAGAGAGGAAGGAAGCGAAATAAAGAGAGGGAAGAAACGAGAGAGAGGGAGAAAACGAGATAGAGAGAGGGAGAAAACGAGATAGAGAGAGGGAGGAAGCGAGATAGAGAGAGGTAGGGAAGGAGATAGAGAGAGGGAGTTACATGGACAAATGAACAGTAATAGAATGATTGGTCCTTACAAGGATGTTCTGATAATTAACCTATTATTAATATTATGTTTTTTAACCTATCTAGAAGTAGATATATCTAGTCGGGGATTTGTAGCTAAGCAAATGTAGAGACATTTTTTGAAAGGGAGGAAGAGAGATAGAGGGGGGAAGAGGGGAGAGGGATAGAGAGGGGGAGAGAAAGAGAGAGAGGGAGGGAGGGAGGAAAAGAGAGAGAGATGGAAGGAGAAGAGAGAGAGAGAGTGAGAGAGAGAGAGAGAGAGAGATGGAAGACGAAAGAGAGAGAGAGAGATAGAGAGAGAGGGACGCTTCTCTTCCAAGTGACGCAATACATGTGATGTAACACGCCAGGGTTTTGGGCTGGCTGGCCACGCCCTCGACCACGCCCCAGTCCCCCCCCTCTCTCCTTCCCACCCTGCTCTTCTTCCCACCTCCCTCCCTCCTCCACTGTGACCCACCAATTCGTAGGAACCCATTTATGGTATCTCTAGGGGAAGAAGAAGAAGAAGAAGGAGGAGGAAGGGGTCTTACGTAAACTCTGAATATTATGACCTGACCCCAGCCTGGCTGACATTACTCCTGGATCCTGCCCTCCCCTCCCCTCTCCTCCCCTCCCCTCCCCTCCCCCGTCCCCGGACAATTAGCGACAAAATATTGTTCCCGTGGGAAAATGAACCGTATTTTTTTTTCCTTTCTCCCAGCACGTGAATGGATGGGGGGAAAAGCCTGTTTTCTGCGTCGAGGTGCCACGGCGATAAATTAAATATCTTGGCGAAAAAAAAAAAAAAAAAAAAAAATTGCCAAATGGCACTGAAGTTTTTTTTAATACAATAATTTCTTCTTAATGTCTTCGCCAATAACCCTGGAACGAGCTTTGCTGGCTAACCCCCAAAACATCATTTCCGATAACTGCTTTCCGTTTTTTGAACATGCCCTCTTCCCCTTCCCCCCCTCACCCACCCCCTTCGTGCTCACCAGAGAGACCAGCGTGCTCACGTGTACTCTTGTACAGACTCGTTTCTCTCCCATTTCACAACCATCTTCTGGCCTTCTGCTTTCTCTGCTCTCTCTCTCTCGCTCTCACTCTCTCGCTCTCGTTCTCTCTCACTCTCACTCTCTCTCGCTCTCTCTCGCTCTCTCTCTCTTTCTCACTCTCTCTCACTCGCTTTCTCCCCTCGCTCTTTCTTCTTCTTTTTCTTCTTCATCATCATCTTCCTCCTCTTCCTCATCTCCCCCTTTTCTTCTTCCTCATTTCCTCTTCCTCTATTCCTCTTACCTCTTCCTCTATTCTGCTTACCTCCTCACCTTCCTCTTTTCCTTTTATTTTCCTCCTTATTATTCTTTCCTTTATTTTTCATCATCCTAATCCCCCTTTATCCTCCTCTTCCTTCTCCTCCACAAATAGTCTTTTTCTGCTCTTTTCCTCCCTACTTCACTCCTCCTCCTCCTCCTCTTCCTCCTCCTCCTCTTCCTCCTCCTCCTCCTCTCGCAGCAGCAGAAGGAGCAGCAGGGCCCTCTTCAGGGATGAAATGCAAATTTTCGTTGGAAGGGACGGGGGTGGAGGGGGGAGGGGGAAAGTGCAAATGTGTACATGGGCGATTGTTCACTTTCCTTCTCCCTGACGCATGCAAACACACACACACACGCGCGCGCACACACATACACACACACACACACACACACACACACACACACACACACACACACACATACACACATACACACATATACACACACACACACACACATATATCTATATATATATATATATATGTATGTATACACACATACACATACACCAACGACTTTTTCCTCCCTTACAAGGGAGGTAGCCAAAAAACAAAGGCATAAAATCCACTCCCACCCATTCCATTTCCACATAATCCACTCCTATTCACCCCCTCCTTCCCTCTTATCTTAGCTCCTCTTGGATAACGGTTCACCCTGCATCACGCCCACTGCCCTGGGTCAGAAGCAATGTAGTAAGACACGGCATATCTACAGCAAGGCCGCTTCACTTAATCGGCGACCCCCCTCTCTGTCCTTTCCTGCAGAAAAAGAGAAGACGGGGAGAAATCCCTTCGGGCTGCGTCAAAACATCATTCAAACATACTCCCTCTCCCATTCCTCACCCGCTCCCTTCCATGCAACACAACTTCATCCATACATAACCATTGTCCACTCACCCCTATCTTCTTTCTTCTCCTGTACTTCCTTAACAGACATTCCTTTCTTTCCCAATGCCCCTTTTACCCCATCTATCTATCTCATCCTTGGTCGCCCCCTCATGTTCACTCCCTCCACCTCTCCTTTCCACACCCCTTTTACTAATCTTTCTTCACTCTTTCTTTCCGTGTATCCAAACCATCCCAAGACAATGTGTGTGTGTGTGTGTGTGTGCGTGCGCGCTCTTTAATAGAAAAAGTACTACCCGGTACGGAAGGGGATGCTTAGGGTAGGGGGGTCCCTGTCTTGATTGTTTACATTGATTATGTGCCAATACTTATTGACAGTCTGTCAGTAATTTCCATTTTTGGTACCTATTACTCTTCCTGTACTTACATTGTCGACCACAGATCCGAAAGCCCCTGCCTATGGTCACTGGCGTAAACCAAATATGGTCAATATTGGAAAGAAAATTATATTATAATATTGTAATTGGATATACGTTGTAGAAAGGTCCTTCGAAAAGTCCGTCAGTCCCTCTTCGAGCACAAGGGGGACCTATAGGTCCGTAGCATGGTCGTATGCAAAGAATAAGTAGATAGATAAATAAATAAATAAACAAAACAAAAATATATACATAGAGAAACAGATACATATATAATATAAAATAAGCTGAGCTAAGCATACAGGCCAAGTCAACAGGAAAAATGTTTACATTTTGTAAACAGTGGGCGAGAGAGCGTCCAGCTCGCTCGGTGCAAAATTGCCCTTTCCCCCCTCCCCGCCAAAGGTCAACATTTTTGACGATGTCGCGCTGGGGGGAGGGTGGGACGACATTTTCTCCTCTTTGTAACCCACCCCCGAGTGGTTGTAGTCGTGGCCAGATCAGAACCAACGGGTTTCTTCCATTCCCTCTCCCAATCATCTTCGTGTGTGTGTTTGTGTCTGTGCAAATGTGTGTGTGTCACTGTGTCTGTGCAAGTGTGTATGTGTATGTATGTGTGCGTTTTGAATTTATATATATATATATATATATATTTATATATATATATAATCTTTTTTATTCTATTTTATTTATTTATTTGATTTTTTATTCTATTTATTTATTCATTTATTTATTTTTATTTTTATTTATTTATTTATTTATTTTTTGAGATAGGGTAGATCTTTCTATAGAGGAATTGCGTCTCAACCGGCTGGCATATGATGAGAGGCTTCAACTGTTTCCCCCTCTTAAGTTATTTTGAAAGTTGATGCATCTGCATGGAAAGCACCTTCTCTCTATCTCTCTCAATCTATCTCTTTCTCTCTTCCTCCTCGGCCTACCACTTGTCACTCTCCAGACAAAGAAATTTTTCCTGTCAAATTTGTCTACTCCTTTCATTGTTCTGAACACGTGTAAAGTGACGTCACATTGGTGTGTGTGTGTGTGTGTGTGTGTGTGTGTGTGTGTGTGTGTGTGTGTGTGTGTGTGTGTGCGCGCGCGTGCAGCGCGTTGGTCACTCGGAGTTTTCGATTCTTCGTCTTGTACCGTTTCTTCCGTTCCCGTTCCATCTCTCTCTCTCTCTCTCTCTCTCTCTCTCTCTCTCTCTCTCTCTCTCTCTCTCTCTCTCTCTCTCTCTCTCTCTCTCTCTCTCTCTCTCTCTCTCTCTCTCTCTCTCTCTCTCTCCCTCTCTCTCCCCTCCCTCTCTCTCCCTCTCTCTATCTCTCTCTCTCTCTCTCTCTCTCTATCTCTCTCTCTCTCTCTCTCTCTCTCATTTTTCTCTTTCTTTCCTCTTTCTCTACTGTCTCTCCTCTCTCTCTCTCTTTCTTTTTCTGTCTCTCTATATCTATATCTGTATCTCTCCATCTATCTCTATATGTCTCTATATCTCTTTTCTCTCTTTTTCTCTCTTTTCTCTCGCTCATCTCCCCTCTCTCTTCCTCTCTCTCTCTATCTCTTCCTCTCTCTCTCTCTCTCTCTCTCTCTCTCTCTCTCTCTCTATCTCTATCTCTGTCTCTCTCTCTCTCTCATTTTTCTCTTTCCTCTTTCTCTACTATCTGTCTCTCTCCTCTCTCTTTCTTCCTGTCTCTCTATATATCTGTATCTCTCCATCTATCTCTGTATCTCTATCTCTCTATACCTCTTTCCTGTCTTTTCTCTCTTTTCTCTCTCATTTCTCTCTCGCTCATCTCCTCTCTCTCTCGCTCATCTCCTCTCTCTCTCTCTCTCTCTCTCTCTCTCTCTCTCTCTCTCTCTCTCTCTCTCTCTCTCTCTCTCTCTTTCAAATGAATCGACCTCATGTGTATATAAGCCTTGGGTCTGCCAACTCGCCCTCGAGTCAGAGGAACAGACCTCTCCCTCGGGAGATCAATGATAAGACAAGAGTCGAGGGGGATCAATACCTTTGTCGTCTACGAGGAGGACCTGACTCCTCGGCCTTCTGAAGTGGCATGATGCAACAGGACCTTGATGAGGACGATCTTCGCCATTTCCCTTCCCCGGACTCTGAAACGGCACCAAGCCATGTGGTTCCCTTTCTGAAATTTTGGGAACCTCCTATCTTTCGAGTAAGCCAGTAACGTGCCTTTGTCTCTAGTCAAAGATCACTTTGCTTAGAGCTTGTCATGTCTGTCAGGAAGAATATTTCCCTTTTTTTATTTTTTGTTAACCAGTATCGCGTTATAGGTTATTGAAATGTGGGGTTTAGGAAGGTTTAAGAATACGACGTTCAGTGAATGGTATATTGAGGGTGCGCGTGCGCGTGAGCTCGTTGTATTCAGAGCGGAGCACTCATCACGAGAGGCCGCAAGCCTTACATGGTACAAATACCAGACGAAGAAGAATGCTGATCACTTTTAACTTCTCTTGACCTCGCCTCTCTGCTGCTGTTCTTGAATCTCTACTTGATCCCCTATGGGACTCGCCTCTTCGGGGTGATAGTGCTCCCAAGGATAGAAACGCTGGTTATCCCAGATGAAGGACAAATACTTTAGTTCTGATCGTCGCCTGGGTATTTCATTCATCTCCGTGGGTTCTTGTATACGAAGGGATTCGGAGAACTCCAATTCAGTACACTATGATCTGTACATCGTGTACAAAAGCACTGCATCGATCTGCAGTTGTTCCTGTGCAAATGTAACGTTTGTTGATCAGTGGTGGTTGTATCCATGTTGGACTTCATGGAGGCTTTATGGGGCTGATCAAAGACTGATGTATATCATGTATACAAGGACCTTGAGGTCTTGGCTCAGCGCAAGCCTCATTCCTTCTGAAAGGTTTCTGGTTTTACATTATAGAAATAGCACGGTCCAACTCTATTGACCATCGACACCCAATATTACCTCAGTCAATGCTTAGCAAAGCACTTAGGTGATGTTTAGTTAGCGAGGACTCTGTCGACATTGGAATGTCCTGGCTGAGCTGGAGAAGACAGTTATATGCCCTTCTAGCATCGCCTACACCCCACGCCTTCGATCTTTTCTCATTTTCCATCGTTTGACCCGAATTGACCTGACCTCCGAAAGCAATTTTTTTCCGAATGTCCCTCTCGTTCAAGACTCCTCGATCTCAGGACCCTGAAACCCGTTCGCCTGGGCCAGGATTTCCAGCGCAAAGATCCTTCTTCCGCTTCAGGATTTTTCCAGCCATCCTTCGGCAGCGCAGTCGAGGCGGTCGTTGTGACGTCATATGTAAACAAACATGGCGGAGGGGAGGGGGAGAGTCGAAGTGGGGTCTTAATGTTTATCGTCGTTCTCAAAAAATATCATTAAACCGTTTCAGCTCGAAGACCTATCCCTAAACGACTGGAATAATTTGGCGGTAGCCAGAACATAATATAAAAGGTGCGTCATCGTGATGATATGAAAGCGGGGAAAGACTTGTTTTCTCTCTCCATCTTTCTCTCTCATCTCTCTCCTCTCTCTTTCCTCTCTCCCTCTTTCCTCTCTGTCTCTCCCTCCTGTCTGTCTCCTCTGTGTCTTTCCTTTCTCTCTCTTCTCTCTGCCTCTACTCTCTCTCTCTGTCTCTCATCTGTCTCTCATCTCTGTCTCTCTGTCTCTCCTCTCTCCCTGTCTTTCCTCTCTGTCTCTCCTCTCTCTCCTCTCTGTCTCTCCTCTGTCTCTTCTCTTTCTCTCTCTCTCTCTCTCTCTCTGTATATCTCTCTATCTCTCTCACTCTCTCGCTCTTGGCGCCAGCGGCGAGGAGGAGGATGCCAACAAGGTAGTCGAACTCGTCTTGCAGAAGACCTTCCTCCTGTCGGTCGTACCCACCGTGGCGCATCTGCTTCAAGTCCTCTTTCCTCCCCCTCCCGTCCCCCTCCCCTCTCCTCCCGTCCCCCTTCCCTGTCCTCCCCTCTTCTCCCCTTCCCTTTCTTCTCCTTCTCCTACTTCTCCTTCCCTCCCCTCCCCTTCCCCCCTTTGCCCTCCCATTCCCTCCCTTTACTCTCCCCTCTCCCTCACCCACCGTCATCACCCATTCTTCGACAAATCTCCCTCCAGAACTCCACCCAACCCCCCAACAATTCCAGTACGTCACCCACATGAAATACTTTCTCCCCTCTCCCCCCTTTCGCCACCATAATACAGCCAAACCTTCCTCCCTTTCTCCCCCTCCCACCACCCCCGCCTCGCTCTAACTCACTCTCTCTCTCTGGTGCATCCTCCTCCTCCTCCTCCTCTGCTAGTTGCCCATATACGGCGGGGGGATCCGCCCCCGCCCTTCTCCAGGAGTGAAAGTGGCCGTTGTCGACGTCACAAGGGCCATGTGGCGGGTCGGCTGGGGCAGGGGCGGGGTGCCAGGAGGGCGAGGAGGAGGAGGAGGAGGAGGAGGAGGAGGAGCGGGGATAGCGATAAATACTGCAGACCATGAAAATATAAACGTACACACATGCGCACGGGTGCGCACACACAATTCTACACACGGGGCCATACACACACGCGCGCGCACACACACGACTTATGGCGCAGTGGTAGCGTTCGCGGCCGCCACTACGGCGGTCCGTGTTCGAATCCCGCCCAGGGCTGAAGTGATTTTAGTATCGCTGCGCTGCGATTTGTTACTCCAACTCTCGTGCGCGGGGAGTTGGGTGTATGTGTGCGTGTAAGGTCACAACATTACCCATAGATCGGTCATATATGAGCTCTGAAGCTCTCTTCCGGGAGGGAAATAACTGTCGACCACGAGTCCAACACGTGATCCAAGAAAAAACACACACACACACACACACACACACACACACACACACACACACACACACACACACACACACACACACAGAGCAACTTCCGAAAGAAAACTATGGATATGACGTGGAAGGCGCGCAAGGTGCTCACCAGTCTGCCCCGATTGTCTGTCTCTGTGGACAGACAGAACGAGTTCGAGTACGTCTACGGATTGACTGTCGCGCCACCTCGTGACGTCATAGCGTTGGTTCTCTCCCTGACGTGGATTGACCTTCCCCCTCCCCTCCCCCCTCCCCCTCCTCCTCGCTTCTTCCCTCCATCTCCCCTCCCTCCCTCTCTCCCTCCCTCTCTCCCTCTCTCCCTCCCTCTCCCCTCCCTCTTCCATCTCTCTCCCCTCTCTCTCTCTCTCTCTCTCTCTCTCTCTCTCTCTCTCTCTCTCTCTCTCTGTATGTGTGTGTGTGTGTGTGTGTGTGTGTGTGTGTGTGTGTGTGTATAAGCGTTGGGGATGAAGGTCTGTTATGGGAGGCTAAGGTCCGCCGGAAATTGAGGTAAACTACGTTTAAGACCGATCGATTGTCTTTTTTTCTTTTCTTTTTTTCTTACCAATCCAATGGGTCAATAAAAGCCGTGTTGTTACCTGTGGCTAAGGGGCTGCTCGTGGGGGGGGGGGAGTAGGGGAAGTAGGGTGAGGCTGTAGAACTCACCTGCCCCCGTCGTCCACCTGGTCTATGGGAGAACTTTATTCAGTGGCCCAAAGGTCACCCGGCGCCTTCCCCGAACCTTGATAGATCGACAAACAGACAGACAGACAGAAGGTGGGTTTTTGTGATTTTTTTTTATGATGTAATTATCCCCAGCATGAAAAACTTGATATACAGTATACTTTTTTCGATTGGGAAGTATGATGAAGGTTGAACGGTTAGTAGGTCTGGTTGAAGGGTACTTCCTTGCTTCCTAGAAGTATGAGTGGGTTTTCCTTCTAATCTAATTCTAGAGAACATTCATAAAATCTAGATAACATGCATGTCACATGCACCCGGAATTATTGTGTATCTTTTTTTTTTTTTTTTTTTTTTCCACCAGACACCCTCTTTCATCTGGCGTTTAATAGTTGGCCGCGATATCAAGACCCGGGTTCGATTCTTTTCTTAGGACTGTTGGCCAAATGCCACACTCCTGAATCCACCACCCCTCCCAACAATGGTCGACGTTAGAGGTGTTGTGTTCATTTATTATATTTCAACGCTGTAGAACCTCATCATTATGGTCGCGTGATCACCATTGCTTTCAGACTACAACAAGCTACACTCGTAAGTCGTAACCATTGTCATGACTACGCGTACAGTGAACATATATACGACATTACTCG
>NC_134792.1:43764746-43777246 GCF_046742065.1 Oratosquilla oratoria | reverse complement strand
GAACCCAGTCGCCCAGATTTGTCGCCATCGTTGTCTCTCGCCAGTTATCGATTTGTCTTGTTCGGAGTGTCGATGGCCTTTCTCTCTCTCTCTCTCTCTCTCTCTCTCTCTCTCTCTCTCTCTCTCTCTCTCTCTGTCTCTCTCTCTCTCTCTCTCTCTCTGTCTCTCTCTCTGTCTCTCTCTCTCTCTCTCTCTCTCCCTCTCTCTCCCTCTCTCTCCCCTCTCTTTCTCTCTGTCTCTCTCCCCTTCCTCTCTTTATCTCTGTCTCTCTCTCTCTCTCTCCCTCTCTCTCTCTCTCCCTCTCTCCCCTTCCTCTTTTTATCTCTTTCTCTCTCTCTCTCTCTCTCTCTCTCACACACACACACACACACACACACACACACACACACACACACACACACACACACACACACACACACACACACACACACACACACACACACACACACTCAGCTACTTTTTTCGTCGTCGTGATTGTAAGGTTTAGTACATTTTTAGGCTCAAATGAAGTGGAAAAAAAGAAAATGAAAGAGTAATGATCATGTTCTTTCTCGTGCAAAGGTGCGTCTTTCCCCCAGCACTCCTTCCAGCTCACTCGAGGCCAACGAGCGCACCGTATCAAGTTCCAGAAACACGTAATGGAAACGGAAAAATGTCGCACGTCTCGTCATCGTTGTCATTATCATCATCGTCGTCGTCGTTTTGGTTATCGTCGCCGTCGGAAGCACGTCGTTTCTTCCTCCATCACGACGCGGGAATGGGCCGCACGTGCATCGGCGGCGGCGTCGTGCGTTTCTTCGGAAATTGTGCTCTTTCTCCTCCTCCTCCTCCTCCTCCTCCTCCTCCTCCTCCTCCTCCTCCTCTTCCTCCTCCTCCTCCTCTTCCTCCTCCTCCTCTTCCTCCTCCTCCTCTTCCTCCTCCTCCTCCTCCTCTTCCTCCCCCTCCTCCTCTTCCTCCTCTTCCTCCTCTTCCTCCTCTTCCTCTTCCTCCTCCTCTTCCTCCTCCTCCTCCTCCTCCTCCTCCTCCTCCTCCTGTAGTGAGTCGCGATAATTCCACCGAGGCTGAGGCGATGATGGACACGGCAGCACCCGATTGTTTTCCAGCGTTGCCTGGAAGGTCGAAGGCAGTGCCAATCTACTTGCTGTAATAACTGGCACTCAGAGGGACCACGGTGGGTGCCAAGCTGCTGCCCATTGGTTGTCTGGTGGTGTCATGCATGACCACGGGGGGCGCTCTCGTGAGGCCAACATGTACCCCCGTGGGAATTCTACGAACACAACCAATTGGGTACAGACGCTGAGAAAAGTAAAAAATGATCGTTGATTATAAACAATAACTGAATTCTGAATCCGTGTTTTTCAGGTAGCTCATAAAGAATACTGCTCAATTTTTCTTGTTTATATATATATATATATATATATATATATATATATATATATATAATGTATATATGTATGTATGTATATATATATAATATATATATATATGTATATATATATATATGTATATATATATATATATATATAATGTATAGATCGATATCAACCGAATGAAAGAAATGGAGAAAGGTGTTGATGTATGTACTTAAATACGCGCGCACACACACACACACACACACACACACACACACACACATACACACACAGCTCCAATTCACTTTATAGTGGTTACGTATATGTAAAGAAGGAACAAAAATATTCTCAAGAACACAATGGAACCCAAGATGACGTTGAGGGTCTTTTATGTAACCTCATTGCTACCGGGGGATGTGTGTGTCACGAACATAAGAACATAAGAATGAAGGAGACGGCAAGAAACCATACGGCCTACACTAGGCAGTTCCATGTCCATTACCACCTATCATCACAATACATAAATTAATCTTACCTTCTCTTAAAACAATCAATAATTTCAGCGCTCAATACATGGTTACTAAGTTCATTACACTCGTTAAACACTCTTTTGGTAAACCAGTTTTTGCCTATTTCCTTCTTGAATCTAAAATTGTCTTATGTTACTACGAGTCCCACCCTGTTACCTTAATATGATGACCTTGCCTGTATCACTGTTAATGAATAGAGTAGTCCGACAGTAACTAGAACAATAGGGGGAAAGTGCCACCCAGCGCGGAATGAGGTTCAAGTCATGATTTTTTTTTTTTTTTTTTTTTTTTTTTTCGGTCGACCAAATCTGTTACACTTCTTGTGTGGTGTCGGCCTTCGACGGCGGTCGCGCCAACGCCTTATTCGTCAGAGCTATGGAAACTTCTCTCGCTCTCGCTCTCTCGTTTTCTCTCTCTCGTGTTCTCTCTCTCTCTCTCTCTCTCTCTCTCTCTCTCTCTCTCTCTCTCTCTCTCTCTCTCTCACACACACACACACACACACACACGCACGCACGCATATAGAAACGCGTTTAAGTAAACAGTGATTGTAGGTATTTCTTCCAATTCATCCTCTTATTTTTATTGTCATTCTCCTCTTCCTTATCCCCCTCCTCCTCCTCCTCGTGCTCCACCTCCTCCTGCTGCTGCTCCTCCTCCTCCCCCTCCTCCTCATCCTCCTCTTGCTCCTCCTCCTCTTCCTTATCTTCCTTTTCCTCTTCCTTATCTTCCTTTTCCTCCTCCGTCTCCTTCTTCTTTATCTGGTTAGGTAAAGACTGCGTCCTTAGACGAGTTAATTGGAGCGAAACCTTTTCTCGGCTGATTAGAGAGAGCTTCCCGTGTGTGCGTGAGGGGGGGAGGGGGGATGCCACGCCCGATGGAGCACGGCTATAGCCCTTGTCAGGCCATAGCAGGTGCTCCTCCGGCGCTGATCCTCGAACGGAGTCCGTAGGCCCTTTGGAGAGTCCTGCAAACAACCCACCGTCCATTTAGCGGACTCTTGCCTTCGTTATGTACTTTGGGTTCCAGAAATCCAGGGCGTCATGCTTATCTAGAATTTCGGAACTTTGCCAAGGTTTGTGGTAGTATTTCTTCCACGCTTTTGTAAATTCTATTTGCTGGGGGTATTTTGAACGGAAGGATTATTTATTTGTATTGTTTAATTTTACCGTTATTAACCAGTTACCGCAGACACCTCACGCAGTACGTCCCTGAAGTGTCACTGTTTTCGAGATTTCTGTTATCACCGTCCATATCTCGCTCCCATCCATCAGTACAGCATCATCTTTTTTTCATAAGAACATAAGAATGAAGGAGACTGCAAGAGACCGTAAGGCCTACACTAGGCACCTCCATATCCATCACCACCTGTCATCCCCATCCATAAATATGTCTAATCGGTTCTTAAAACAACTGATAGTTTCAGCGCTTACTACATGGTTACTAAGTTTATTCCATTCGTCGACCACCCTATTAGTAAACCAATTCTTGCCTATTTCCTTTATAAATCTAAATTTGTCCAGTTTATAACCATTACTGCGAGTCCTGCCCTGTTGTTTTAATATGATGAACTTTTTTGCATCAACCATGTCAATAGTGTCAATAGTTGTTCCCTATTGACACCATGTTTTTGTTGCCATTCCATCTTTGGTCTTTATTGAAATCTAAGCTCTTAGTAACCTTGAAATGAGCGCTGAATCCATCGGTTGTTTTAAGAGGTTCGAAAAGTTTATAGAGGGGGATGATAGGTGGTAATGGACATGGAACTGCCTAGTGTAGGTCTCTTCTCGTGTCTTTCATTCTTATGTTCTTGTGTTCTTCCCTCGGAGCGTTGATGCGCGCCAACCGTCCCGTTTTGCACACTTCAGTCTGCCTCTATTAGGCGCCAACTCCACTTCCATCAGTATAAACAATTCTACAAAGTTATTTTCGTTGGTTTGGATTCCCATTTGCATTTCTTCTTTTTTCATGTTCACCGCTTTTTCTTTCCTTTTTTTTTCTGTGGCGAGATCAACTGCATCCTTTCATCGAAGAAAAGAAAATGTTGGCTGTCATCACCCAATCACTTTTCTCCGTTTCTCCGAAATCATCCACTACACCATTCTCTCCACTCACGTTGTTGTTGTTGGCAATATCTTTGACTTGTTTGGCACGTCTGAAAGACTTGCTCCGTTCTGATTACGTGCGTGTGTGTACGTATGAATGTGCGCGTTTGTACATGTATGCATGTGTGTGTGTGTTGCGTGTGTGAATGTGTGTGCATGTTAGTTTTCATGTTACACACATACACACACACACACACACATACACACACACATACACACACACATACACATACACACACATACACATAGACATACACAGACATACACACAGAAATACACACACACATACATACATACACACACACACACACACACACACACACACACACACACACACACACACACACACACATACACACACACACACACACACACACACACACACACACACACACACACACACACACACACACACACACACACACACACACACACACACACACACACCAAAAAGAATATAAAAAAATAGAAAGAATACAAAGAGAACAACAAAACTAGCACCAACTCTTTCCGAACTGACATATGAGCAAAGACTGTCCAAACTAGAATTACCAACTTTGGAACAAAGAAGGGATAGAGGAGACTTGCTATAGAATAATGAAAGGAATGGAAGTCTTAGATAAGAATGACTTGTTAATATGGGATAATGGTAAAACAAGAGGACACGAAAAGAAACTAAAAAAGAATAGTTACAGAAGAGATCTGAAAAGGAACAGCTTCCCACACAGAGTGATAGATACTTGGAACAAATTAGACAACGAAACAGTGTGTGCAAACACTATTCAAGATTTTAAGAAACAACTTGATGGTGAGAGATACAAAGACGGGTCACCACGAGCATAATCTCTTCCCGTATAATACAACTAGGTACAACTAGGTAAACACACACACACACACACACACACACACACACACACACACACACACACACGGACACATACACGCACACACATGGACACGGGCACGGACACGACTCTCAGGAAATTGAAACACAATCACACACACACCACTGTCATGTGTGACTCACCCGTTGTGTTTTTAGTGCAAGAGGGACACAAATCAACTCGATTTTTTTGTGTGTCTTCAGCCGAAGGGGCAGGCTGTCCCCGCCGTTTGCCTCGTACGTATATCATATCCGAGATTAGGCGCCGCGGATGATAAGATAAGAGGTCGATAGGAGCAGGAGCCTGGCAGCAGCCAACCCAGGCGCGGGCTTGACGACCGCACTCGAACCACCTGGATCCACCGTCCTCGGTCCTCGGGTCCTCGATCCTCGCTCGCTCGGTCCGCAATTTCCTGCCCGGCGTTGTGGCATTGAGAACGCGGATACTACTGCCATCACCCTGACCACCATTATCTCTAAGGCCGGACCCACACCGAGCCTCGTGCAGCGCTGCATGAGGCAGTTGGCAGTGTTGAATGCAGCGCCAAATGTCCACACTGTCTGTCAGCACTGTCATACTGTCATTGTGGACCCAGCCGGGTTCACTCTGAAAGTGTGACAGTGCTGCTGACAGTGTGTGTGGCCATTCGGCGCTGCATTCAACACTGCCAACTGACTCATGCAGCGTTGCACGAGGCTCAGTGTGGACCCGGCCTAACACCCATTACGCTGTCAACATCACCACCATCACCTTCACCATAAGCCCTTAACCATTACTGCCAGTTACTTCCTGGAGAACCAGTACTACAGCTTGAATCTCCGTGTGGTCACCGCCACTGTCGCCACTACCTTCGCCACCACTACCGCAGTGCCAACCGCCGAACTTAACAAAACCACCGACGCGCCTCTCGGTCGCAAAGTTTTTACTTCGCCGGCCCTGCTTCCACCGTGACCTCCACACTTGTGCTTCCACCATCAACGAACATCACCCTCACCTCCATCATCCCTAACCTCCTTTTGCATTTCCTCCTCCTCCTCCTCCTCCTCCCTCTCCTCCTCTTCCTCCTCTTCCCCCTCCTTCTTATCTTATCCTCGTCCTTCTCTTGTTCCTTTACCTCCGTCTCTTCCCATCACGACCATCACACTCGCAGGATTGATCACCTAGAAGAGGACCTACCGGGCCAGTAACAAACACAGTGATGTACCTGGACGGGGTGGGGTGGGGGAGGGCGTTGTGTGAGGATATGGTATTGGAGAAGTAGCTCTTATCCCTCCTAACCAAGCTTAACCCAACTTAATCTAATCTAACATAACATAAGCACCCTTATGTCTACGCCTCACCAGTACCTCTCCCCACGCACGTCCTCAACTCCTTTCGAAGTTCCTGTGAGCCCCGTTCCCCTACAAGAGTCCCAAAGTCTTCTTAATTACACAATACAAATCCCCTGAACCCCTTTCCTTCCCTGCTCTCCCCCTACATCCTCTACTTTTTTTTCAGAATAAGCGCCCCCTCACATTTTTTTTTTTTCTCTTCCCCTTGAAGGACTTGAATTTCCATACCTACGTCACAGCGTCCCGATATATATATATATATATATATATATATATATATATATATATATATATATATATATATATATGTGTGTGTGTGTGTGTGTATACATATTTTTCTGCCTGCTACGCCGTATCCACAAAGTACTTATTTTCCTTTTCCTCCCTCACCTCTATTTTCCCTCTTATTCCTTCTCCTCTTCTTCACCCATCCCCCTTGTCTTCCCATTCCTCATCCTCTTGCCCCTCTTAGTCAAATAATTTCTCTTTCCCATTCCCTCTTTCCCCTCCTATTCATATTTCTTTCCTCCCTCTTTTCTCCCTTTTCCCCTCTTCCTACCCTCGCGTTTCGAACGCGATACGGAAATTACAACTCTAATTATTCTTCCCACGACCTCGTCACCACTGCACCCCTTCCCCCTCTCCCCCCTTGCCCCCCTCGTCTTGCCCCCCCACCCTTCCCTACCTCTCCCTCCTGGTCCCCTTCATCGCATCCCACCTCCTTGACATTTTTTTTCTTTCGAATATTTCATTGTCTCCCTCCCCCTGTCTTCTCTCCTCTTCCCTCTTCTCTCTCCCCCTTTCCTTCACCTCTCTCCCCTTCCCCCCATTTACCCCCCATCTTGTTCCCTGCTGCCCCCCCTCCTAACCACTCCCGTCCCCTCGTTGTTGTCCTGTCTAACCCCCCCCCCCCCCCCGCTGGCGGCCAGGCACTGTACTCCTGGAGGGCCACTTGTTTATGTCCCCTTTGACTCTCCCCCACTCCTTCCCTCCTCTCACTCTCCACCTTGTCCTCCTGCCCCCCTGCCCTTTTGCACCACATATACATGCACACGCACGAACAGACACACACACACACACACACACACACACACACACACACACACACACACACACACACACACACACACACACACACACGGATGCACACACTTCATCTCTCTTCTCTCTTTACTCTCTTTTGCTCTCTTTCCCCCATTTGTCCTTGAAGGTGAGCTGATAATACCCATAGAAGAATAGATGTTTCCTGTCGACGACGAACACGACGACGACCCATTTGACCGAATCCGACCCGGCCGACCCGGCTGTCACCACCCGCTTGACCCATCCGGAGCCTCATCATATGATCCGCCTTACCCACGTCGACCCGTCCGCTTTGATTTATCCGCGTTATCCACCCGTATCCGACCCGCCAGCTCTTCCAATAGTCTAACGTAACCCATCTCACCTTGTATACCCACCTGGAGGACCCGACACGATAAAGAAATTCCGCCATATCCCGCCAAAAGCCCGCCAAAAGCCCGCCAAAAACCCAGTAAACCCGCCAAATCCCGGCAGTGGTTCTATACCTACGCAGTTCTCACCAATTAATGATTTCATTCGGTTCTGAGGAAGAGGGGGGAAAGCTGGGGTTGTTGGGGCGGGGGTTGTTATCGAAATCGAGTTGTGGTCATTAGTGTAACATCTCAAATTACTCGAAGTTGTGTACACATAAATCACATCATTTAGTCTTCTCAGGGGCTTCACCCCCCCCCCACACGCTCCCACCTCCCGAGAACGGAGTTGATTCTCATTAGCCAAGAAAACGTGGATTTATGCCTTCTTCCACACGGAAGTGTAAGGTGGAGTGGGTGGAGTGAGGGTTTGTTCGCCAGAAAAACGTAAATAAAGATGTCAGTAGGATGTTTTGATCTCCGTGGCTCATCTGGTGGCTCCCCCTCTCGACCGACTCACCTACTCTTTGAGAGGATGGTGGGGGGGAAGGGATGGGGGAGAGGGGGAGAGGGGGGCTCCGTATTTCCCTTTCGGCGTCTTCCTAAGTACCACCGTAGTTCTCCCCCCTCTTGTGGCACACCACCAACTCCTCCTCCTCTTGCTCCTCCTCGTCTTCCTCGTTTACTTCCTCTTCCTATACCTCCTCCTCCTCTTCCTCCTTCCCTTCCTCATTTTCTTGCTCCTCGTGCTCGTCCTCCTCCCCATCCTCTTCTTCATCCTCGTCCTCCGCCTCCTCTTCGTCCATTAACTTTGCCAACGCCTCCCCCCTGAGCTCCCATTGCTGCCTGACCCCCGTCCCCCTCCCCCACCCCACCCCCCACACTTCCCCCCTCCCCCACCCACCTCCACCTACAATTAACTCCGCCCCGCCCCCGTCCCCCCGTCCTCGCTACTACCTGCTGGCCTGCAATTACCCCCCGTCGCCCACGTGCTGGCGCAGGGATACTAATGATCTCGTCTCGCCCACTGTACACCACCAGGAGTAGCTGCACCAGTAGCAGCGGCTGCAGCAGCTTCACCTATGGCCTCAGGCAGGCCAGTATATGCGGCACGACCCGCCTATAGATACTTGTACATCACGACCCCGGCTGCGTATGCATACAGTGCGACCCGTCTGTATATCCGTAAGCTAAAACTGTCTGTCGTGCGTGGTTCATGGAGTAGATTTTGTTCTGGCTGACGGCAAGTGTCTGCGGAGGCCCCCCTCGAAGAAGGAGTAAGCTCGAGGGTATTGGAGGGCAGCCTCGTCAACCCAATCACTTGAGATATTTTGTTCTGGTTAACATCCGAGGATTTCAGTCGGCTGAGGAACGTCTTCCGGTGGGGTTCATGAACGGGGCGGGGCGTCACCAGCTGTCGAGTGGCAGCGGAAAGGTATAGAGGTGCCGTCACCATGAAGCCCCAAAGGCACTGGCATTGTCAATGGCACCGCACCCCTCCCCTCCCACACCTACACCAGCCACGGCACCTGAAAAAGCACATAAAGGTCATGAAGGTCAGTTCAATTGAACTTGGCTGAGATTCTCTTCACAAACGCTGCTGAACCGTCGGTTTGTATTTCTTCAATCGCGTTGATTTTTTTTTTTCTGTTCGTAATGTTTATCTTTGTGAAAGTGTGGCTCCCGCCAAGGTTTTGTGATGATAAGACAGCTGAGGAAATTGCTGTCATTCCCGCACGAGACTTCGCCAAGGTAAAGTAAACAGACTCTGATTGACTGGTGAGAGAGTAGGTTTTTAAGTGGCGCGCAAGACGTAGTGTGTTCGGGAAATAACTGAATCAATTTGCTAGTGCCACCAGGATGCCCATGGTTGCATTGTGAAAGAGGGGGAGGGGGTCTTTTGTATTTATCAAACGAATCGTTAGTCGCCAGGAGGCAGCCCCTGGAGTGTCTCGCTTTCCCACGTGGCAGCTTCCGGAAGTGAAATGAGCGATATTTTATAGATAATCAGCGCCGTCATTGTTGTCTTGTTCTCTTCCTCCCCCCCCACACCCTTTCGAGATATTAAACAGCTGTCGCCGCTTTCCTCCGTGAGCCATTGTCACGTTTCATTCTCTGACTTTCATTTCTGTGCTCAATTGAGCACGTGTGCAAGTTTCTAGTGTGCACGTAGTGGCTGCCTCTTTCTGACTCTCTTGTTGCAGGATGATTGAATGAAATATTCATTCCCTTAGATGCCCAGCGTGCACACGCATGCACACGCACTCGCGCACCCATTTTAGCTACAGGACGTCAGATTGCGACCTCTCCAGAAAACTCCCACAATACACCCTATTGTGTCGGACCTCATCAGCGGTCATTCGGTTGAGCGCGAAAGAACACCTGCAGGCGCCATTGCCAACTGCAAGTCACCATACGACCGATATAACTTAACTATGTGCTCCATGCTTGTGTATATATATATATATATATATATATATATATACATATATATATATATATATATGTGTGTGTGTATATGTATGTATGTATGCATGAATACTGAGAGTCCATACTCAGTTCGTGTATTGAACATTGTAGAAGACAATAGAGAATAAAATGTACACAACAACTTTATTTGGTAACAGCACCATTTGAATTTGTAAAACAACACTATTGACAACCGCCAGTGTTTTCCTCGTGTAATGATTTGAAATGTAGATCAATCTGGACGGAGAGATTAAAGAAAAGAAACCACAGCTTTGTCTCAACGCCCCGAATCCACTGTAGACGACAAAAAGATCTACACTCTTATGTTAACATCTCTATATTCAACGTAGCTGCATCGCCCCTCGATGCCTGCCCCGTTCAAGTCGACGCGAAGAAATATTTCTCCGTTTTTAACGATATGGCAACTGTACATAAGTATATACATATTATGTTTTTGGTAACCCTCCGAGTTTTGCTTGGAGCTTGCCGTGTATTTTGTAGGAAGAACTAAACCTGGAACATTAAAGCCAACAACTCCAACTAGTTTATTTCACCACCAATTCCCAATGAAGTAACTTCAACCTACACTTCTGTCTTGAACTGTGTGTATTCTCTTGGGCTCAGTGTCTACATATGTATGCAAGCCTGTTAAGCACCGTTATTATATACATTCTTGTATAAATGTCAAACTTTTACCAACTTTAAGGGACACCGCGCAGAGTAAAAACACCTAGCATCAGTCAGGAAAAAATTATTTATATCAGAATGGTAAAAAGAACAAAATTACGAAAGCACATTACCCGCGTCAGCAATACGGGAGGAGGAGGGGTAGGAGAAGGAGGAGGAGGAGGAGAAGAAGTAGGGGGAGTGTAGGAGGAGAATGAGAATCTGTCTGTCAGATTGCCCATGTGAACGAGTGACAAGTTTGGTGCAACTTCCCCACCCTTCGCCTCTCTACTGCCATTCCTTAATAACAGAAATGATGATGGTGCTTCCCATCTTCCCTACAGACCAGACCCACACAGTGTTCTTTTATGATTGGTAACTCTCCTCAGAGAGGAATGCTGATATATTTCAACCCTCCGTTCTGCTCCTAAACTCATTAAATCTCTCCTTGACCACCTCTATGACTCCACCTCTTCGATGTGATGTTGCTCCAATTATTCCTAAAGGATAGAAACTGGTTATTGATGAGGAATTCTTTTCAACTCGTGTTTTGCCACTTACTCAAGTTATGCTTGGCGTGTGTGTGTGTGTGTGTGTGTGTGTGTGTGTGTGTGTGTGTGTGTGTGTGTGTGTGTGTGATGCCAATGAGTACAATGTCAGATATTTTTCCCGTGATATATCTTTGTCATTTTCAAAAATAATTCAACAACGCCTTGGGAACTTTAGACAGAGCTTCATTTGTTTCATGCTTCTGTTTTTTTCTTATTTGTGTGTGGGTGTTACGTGCGTGTGTGCGTGCGAACATCCTGTCTGTTCGTATGTTCGTGTGCATAGATGGGTGTGGCATCTTAGAATTGTGCACTTGAGGGGGTGGAGGGCGGGGGGTGAGGGGATGGGCAGGAGCGGGTTGCCCGGTGGTCACATTTCGTCCCACTGCAACAGAAGAGACCCGAACTCATGCAGTGGCCATCGATTTGGGTGATGTTCGTCTCTTTATGAAAGATGACATGAATTAACAAATGTTCTGATTAGAGTAGGATTATTCTGTCCCTTTCGCTGAGATAGGGGAGAGGTGGGGGCAAGATGATCATGGAAAAGGTGGGGAGAGGGTCAGAGGGGGTGAGGAGGAGAGGGAGGGGAGATGGAGTTTTGTGGTGGTTTTGGAGGGAAGTGCAGTAAAAACTAGGAGGACGAATGGGAGGTGGAAGGAGGTGAATTCGTGGTTTCTGTGTATTGTGTGTGTGTCTGTGTGTGTGTGTGTCAGTTCGTTCGTCAGGGTGGGGGAGGCAAAGCAGAACAGCGGACAAGGTCAGGGGGCGGGGGAAGTGGGGGGCTGTGTCGTAATCGTCTCTCTCACCCTCTTTCTCGCACTTGCTCTATATATCTCTCCACACCCACTCCGCCCCAAACCCAAAACCGCAATAAAGGTACTGCCACAAATATATTAATAATGATAATAATAATAATAATATTGATAATAATAATGATAATGAATAAGCAAAAAGATCAATTAAATGAGATCTTAAAAGAAATACCGGTACGCCATGAAACCCCACCTCGGTCACACACCACCACCTCTACCAGTTTCCCTCGCCTCTACCACCTCCCCTACCACCACCACCACATCGTACACCGCCACCTCCACAGCTACCTCCTCCACAGCTACCTCCTCCACAGCCACCTCCTCCACAGCCACCATCTCCACCACCTCCTCCTCCTCCTCCTCCTCCTCC
>NC_134792.1:43747246-43754746 GCF_046742065.1 Oratosquilla oratoria | reverse complement strand
CATCTCTTCCTTTTATTCCCTTCCCTTCCCCCCCCCCTCTAGTGGTAATTGGCTCATTTAAGGATCACGGCTCAGGTGATTTGTGCTTAAGTATGTGTATTTATATATGTATGTATATATACTTACATTTATATTGTGTGTACTTCTTTGGATGAATACATACCCTTGATCACTTAAACACACACGCGCGCGCACACACACACGCACACACACACATGCACACACGACTCGACGGCACAGTAGTAGCGTTCGCAACCGCTGCTACAGCGCTCTGAGTTAGAATCTCGCCCAGGGCTGAAATTATTTCAGTATCGCTTCGCTGCGAGTCGTTACTCCAACTCGTGGGCGGGTAGTTGGGTGTGTGTGCGTGTAAGGTCACAGCATTACCCATAGATCGGTCATATATGAGCTATGAGCTCTCTTCCGGGAGGGTAATAGCTGTCGATCACGAGTCCAACACGTGATCCAAAAACCATGGTGAATTACACACACACACACACCACAGAGTAATAGATATCTAGAACAAACTGAAAGAGGAAACAGTGAGTTACTACGAACATAGCTCTCCTCCCGCAAGATACAACTAGGTAAACACACACACACACACACACACACACACACACACACACACACACACACACACACACACACACACACACACACACACACACACACACACACACACACACACACACACACACACACACACACACACACACACACACACACACACACACACACACACACACACAAGCGAGCACATTCCCATGCCGACGCGGGGGAGGTAGACATCATGCACGCGCGTGAACTCGCACCGCCCGGGGTGTTGTGGTGGCTTGGCCACGCCCGACCATCGCGCCGGCGGCGTCCGTCCTTCTCGACAGGACTTTCGTGCCAAAGTATGCACTTCTACATTGTACCTTCGTTTGTGTTACTTTGTGTGTGTGTGTGTGTGCGTGTGCGTGTGTGTGTGTGTGTGAGAGAGAGTGTGTGTGTGACCGCGCGACAACGTACACACATGTACGTGTCAAATAGACCCTAATCCAGTTAGGCCTGGACACGGGGAAACACCTGAATCAGCTTCGTAGCTGTTGCACTGTGGCCGTTTCTCTTCACTATGCATTTCTTTCTGCAACAACGATTTGCAACGAGTTACGGCTGAGTTCTCTCTTCGTCGTAGGTTTTACCTCCAGTCCTCTCTCCTGAGGCTCGTCTCCTTAGCACTTCCCAAATGTCCTCCTCCAAAGTGTACTTGTGTATAGTGTCAGCCGTCTTCTTGATGACATCGAGTATAGGGTTTTAATGAGAAACCGTAATTTGCATAGTGTGCGTTAATATTCTAAAAAATATTAAATGTAGATACTAAAAGCAAACTGAAGTAATCAGGGTAAATGTTCGTTAATCATAACGTATTTTCTTTTCCCATTCCGTCATTTGCATCCCTTGAAGAAGGGCGACATAACGTAACAGATGCCTAAATTAAGAAGGCAGGATCACCCTGTGTAATCTATATTTTCGCCGACAGTTCACCAGCTTTTCTATCCTGGAGGAATATGGCGACGAAATCAAAGCTCATCATGGGACTAGAGGACTAAGTGGGTGTGGGATGTCTTCGAAAATGTGACGATAATTTTGTGTGCCTGTTGACCCCATCCACGGAGGACGCCATTTTGTCCCAGATTCAATCAATTTCGTCTTTGTTTCGAAAGCATTTTGGCTGTAAACCACTTGAGTGATTCGTGGGGGTGAACCAGTCGATGGTCGTGGCCATTTTTCCTAAGGGCTGTGGATGAATGGATGGATGGATGGATTGACCGGTGTTGACCACGTGGTCTTCTTGCCCGTTCATTGTGGGGTGATGTGGCAGCGGCGCTTGCCTCTTCGCATGCAAGTGTAAAATAAGCAGATTACCCTGTTAATGTTTAGCAATCTTTGCATATACATGCCCCCCACCCCCCACACCTATTCCTAGAGCACGCAAGCGCTCTTGTCGCGTTTGCCACGTCCCATGATTCGACGGACCAAGTGGATGTTTTGTCGACCTTAGGTACAGTTGTCGTGAGGAGTTTTGATCTACCAAGTGGACTTCACCTTGGAAACATAACTGTTGGCGTTATTTGACCAGCTTCCGTGCGTAGTGTTTGCGTCTTTGTTATACAAAGTATTTTCTGGATGGGAGAATGTGTGGGTGTGTATGTGTGTGTGTGGTGTGTGTGTGTGTGTGTGTGTGTGTGTGTGTGTGTGTGTGTAAGTGTGTGTGTAGTGTGTGTGTATGTGTGTGTGTGTGTGTGTGTGTGTGTGTGTGTTTGTGTGTGTAAGTGTGTGTGTGTAAGTGTGTGTGTGTGTGTGTGGATCGCTTGACGACAAACATCAAATGTGCGGAATAAAAGGTCGGTCCAAGATGCTTTGCCACAGCTGACTGCACGAGCATCTTTGTATATTTGTATTCAGGGGTGTGTGTGACCACACGCTTCTATTGGGTTTGTGTGCCCTTGTGCAGGTAGGGGCAAATGTGCAGCTGTTGTTGGCATGGTACTGTGCACCTGTGTAAGTATTTGTTCAGGTGTTTATATGAAGGTTGGTGTGTGTGTGTGTGTGTACCTAGTTGAATTTAATGGAAAGGGGAGCTATGATCGCGGTGACCCGCTTTTGTATCTCGCAAGATCAAGTTTGCTCTTAAATTCTTGTATGGTGTTTGCACACATTGTTTTTTCGTCAAATTTGTTCTAGATATCTATCACTCTGTGTGGGAAGCTATGTGTTTGTGTGTGTGTGTATTTGTGTGTGTGTGTGTGTGTGTGTGAGTTAGTGCTCAACTCGTTCATCCTGCTCATAATTTTTTCCTCTTAATATGTAATGTCTTTGTGTAACATATTTGCCTCAAGGGAACCTCTCAATAAAGATATGTTGACAATACTGTAGTAACTTCATCAATACTGACTGTCAGATTAGTGCCAAATACTCAAGATTTCTAGAAAGAAATATTGAGAGAAATATTGATTGACATTGAAACTGAAGTCGCAGGAAACTTGTTGTCAACAACGGAAACATTGACATATCCCTATTGTCATTATTTATTGACAATGTTAGGGAGTCTTAAAGCTGATGGGATACGCGTGAACGAAATTTCATTTGATACAGTAGGTTCTGGAGGTTGTATTTGCGTGAGAGAACTCGGGAGCGGTGGCAGGACTTCTCGGAGCAACAGTACCTACCCAGGATCCTTTCTTCTCGCTAAAAGTTAATTCCTAGCTCGCTTGGGCAGCTCTTTCTTTCCCTGCTTCCCGTCGTAAATATGGCCCCATATACATACGTATATATATGGTGTGCTGAGTTATGAGCGCTTTGTGAAGTATGAAGAATTTTATATTTTGCCCCCATGGTGTCTCGCCCTTTCTGCAATTACACTCCCCTTCCCTTTCCCCCCTTCCCATCAAGAACCCCTCGTGTGTGTGTGTGTGTGTGTGTGTGTGTGTGTGTGTGTGTGTGTGTGTGTGTGTGTGTGTGTGTACGTGTGCGTGTGTTTCCACGGACAACACCCCCTCGTGTGCGTGTTATGGGGCGTGTTCATGATGAGTGGATACACTTTGGTGGACACCACGTGCGTGTTGGCGTGCGTGCGTGCGCGTGCGTGCGTGGCCTCCCCCCACCCCCATCGCGTGCGTTCGTGTGAGGGTAGAGACCTTATGACGCGTGTCTTATATATTTCCCCACAGGGAAATGACTTTTGTTCTTGTGTAGCCGTTTTAGAGTTTAGTGCTGAGTCGTATTGTAGAAGTTACCAGTTCTGTTGTCTCGGTAATTGTCCTAAAGCGTGATGTGGACCTTCATATCTAGTAAGAGTGGTTTTCTATGTTTTCGTTTATCTCTGTGGGCAGTGAATATATTTGTGGTAGAGTGTGCACTGGTGACGTCATCGGAAACGTGGTTTCTCGCATTCGTTTAGTTGTGGGCGCGAATCCAGCACTCCTTTCCGATTCCCAGCAGTGACTGTTACCAACCCTAGCGGTCGTCGTAGCGCATATTAGTTTTTTTTTTATTGAAAGAAGGCGAAGGGGGTGCCACGTTGGTGAATGAAATCGCCCGACTTGTGGCCAGACCGGAAGGGGGGAAGGAGTTACCAATAGGTACGAATGGAAGAGGAAGAGACTTTTAGTAGCAAATGTACGTGCTTCGAGTGTTGTCCCTTCTTGCACCACCTGACCACCACCATCATAACCACAACCACCTCACCACCACCTCACCACCACCTCACCACCCACAGCACCCCCTCGAGCCTCCCGGATCGATCCTGAGGTCGTTCTAACCGCTTTAACCGTCACAACCGCCGCCGCCCGCCTCTCCTGCCTCTTTCCTTCGGCGTGAGACCCAACTCGTCTCCTGCAGAGGTAGATGACGAAGACCCACCAACGACCGCCAAGATAAACCCTTGGGAAGTTCGTCATCTTCGTCAGCAGTGGGGAGGAAGAGGAGGGGGGTAAAGAGGGAGGAGGAAGGGGTGGGGGGGATAGGATCCCCACCGAAGTGGAGAACCCGCCCTCCCTCATTCCTCCCTCTCTCCCTCCCTCACTCAATCACTCTCCACTCATTCTTCCCTTTTCCTCACTCCTTCACTCTCTCCTTCCTCTTTCCTCCCTCCTTTATTCGTCTCTTTCCTTTCCCTCCCTCCCTCACTCCTCTCACTCTCCCCCTTTCCTTACTCTTTCTCTCCCTCTTTCCACCTTCCCTCCTTTCCTCACTTATTCATCCCTCCCTTCCCCTCCTCCCTCTCTCCCTCTCCCCTCTCCCCTATCACTCCTCTTCCCCCGCTCTATGGTTTACTCCCCCTACATCATCTTTCATGTACTCCTCCAGTCTCAACCCCCTCCTGTACCATCTCGCCATTAATCTGTTCGCCCTTTACCCTCACCTCCCCCCCATGAGGCCACCTCCCCCCATCATCTGTGTCCCAATTCGTACCCCTCATCCTGTGAGTCTCCCCTCTCCCCATCCTTTCTATCCCCCCCCCCATACTGTCGGCAGCTCCCCCTCCTCATTCGACCCTAGCAATCCCTACCCCCCTCGTAACACCACCAACGCCACCACCACTGCCTCCACTACATCTACTTCCCCCCCTCCCACCACCTCTTCTACCTCCCCCTCCTACCCCCTAACCCCCACCCCCACCCCACCCCACTTCCGTCCCCTCCTGTTATATTTATTTGCCGCGGGAACAAAACTGTTCTGCTGTACTTGTCTCCAAGGAGAACAAAACCTGTTCTCTTCCCTTCTGTTCTCTCCGTCTTTGTTATTTTTCTTTATTTTTTTCCTCGTGTTCATCTGTAATGGGGGCTTTCGGAGAGCAGGTGACTCCGAACTTGAGCTTTTTTTTTTTTTTTTCTTGCTTTTTTTTCTGTGGGCGGAGGTGGGTGGGTTCGAGGGATTGCGTGCGTGGAGGGGGGGAGGAATGGGGGGTGGGGGGTGCTGGCCAGGGGCATCGATTTGTGCATTTTGGCCTTCGTTTCGGAGACACTGCGTAATAGAAGCCATTTCTGCGTGTGGGAAGCGTATGTGTGTACGTGTGCGTGCGTGCGTGCATACGTATGTGGGTGTGCGTGTGCGTGAGTGCGTGCGTGCATGGGTATATGAATGTGTCAGCATGCGTGCGTCCGTGTATTCACCTTGGTGATCGACAGCTATTTCCCTCCCGGAAGAGAGCTTAGAGCTCGTATGACCGATCTATGGGTAATGCTGTGACCTTACACCCACACCCAACTCCCCGCCCAAGAGAGTTGGAGTAACGACTCGAAGCACAGCGATACTGAAATTATTTCAGCCCTGGGCAGGATTCGAAACCGGACCGCCGTAATGACAGTCAGGGACTTTATCAACCGCGCCACCGTGTGTGTGTGTGTGTGTGTGTGTGTGTGTGTGTGTGTGTGTGTGTCTACTCGTATGTGTGTGTGTGTGTGTGTGTGTGTGTGTGTGTCTACTCGTATGTGTGTGTGTGTGTGTGTGTGTCTGTGTGTGTGCACGCGCACACACGCGGGGCCCTCGTTTGGATTCCAAGGACACGAGGAGGAAGAGGAGCAAAAAATAGGGGTCGTGAGAGCTTTTACTTCCCATCACGAGAAGGGGGGGGAGGGGTAAAGGGGACACAGTTCCAGTGGGGGGGGGGCTAAATCTCACAGAGGGAGAGAATGGGTACTAGAATGTAGCCATAGCAACGCCCCTTCCCCTAGCTCATTCGGTGATTTTGTGTGTGTGTGTGTGTGTGTGTGTGTGTGTGTGTGTGTAATTCACCATGGTCAGAGCTCGTATGGCCGATCTATGGGTACTACTGTGACCTTACGATCTATGGGTACTACTGTGACCTTACACACACACACACACACACACACACACACACACACACACCTCCCCGCCCACGAGAGTTGGCGTAATAACCCGCAGCGCAGCGATACAGAAATTATTTCAGTCCTGGGCGGGATTCGAACCCGGACCGCCGCAGTGGCAGGCGAGAACTCTAACCACTACGCCACGAGGAGTGTCGTGTGTGTGTGTGTGCGCGTGTGTGTGTGCGTGTGTGTGTGCGTCTGTGTGTGTGTGCGTCTGTGTGTGTGTGTGTCTGTGTGTGTGTGTGCGTCTGTGTGTGTGTGTGTGTGTGTGTGTGTGTGTGTGTACACGTCTTGACTCCTTTTGAGAGTTCCTCACACGGGCGATCTCGCCCGAAGTCGACATTCGTCCGAGTTCGAGATCGACGTCGGGGAGGCCCTCGACGAGATTACCGCGGCAGTGGCTATCCAACTCTTTCCCTTCCTTTCCCTTACTTGCCTTTCCTTCCCTTTTTTTCCCGCTTGAGAGGATCTTAGCACCCCCATAGGCGCCCCTTTGGCTCTCACCCTCCACGTCTCGCTGAAGCCCTCTTTACAAATGATGACGAGAGTAATCCGTTTTTTATGCTTCTCTGTTTACTTCAGTGGTTTGGATCGCCACACCGAAGGCGGCGGCGCGCGCGCGTTGTTGCTTTTATCATGCTCGTCAGTGGCGCGGATGACGTCGACTGATTCGAGGTTGAGGAGTCACTAATGACCCGCATCTCCCCCTGGAACAAAAAAAAAAAAAAAAAAAAAAAAAAAAAAAAAAAAAAAAAAAAAAAAAAAAAAAAAAAAAAAAAAAAAAAAAAAAAAATCCTGGAGGTCACCCTTCTCAGGGAGGGGGGGTTAGGAGAGGGAGGGAGGGGGAAGAACCCCCCCCCTTAACCCCCTCGCTTCGTGCCTGGCTCTGTTTTTCTCCTGACGAAGGCGAAGGGTTGTCAAGGCGACGAGGGTCCTCGTAGCGGTGGTGTCGGCCGGGCTGTCAACCTGTCGCGGACATCAGCACTGCATGCGCGCGGAATGAATTATTCTACACCAGTGTTCACGGAATGTGTATGCACTTAGCGTTTCTCTCGTTAGTCGCACACAAACACACACACACACACACACACACACACACACACACACACACACACACACACAC
>NC_134792.1:43734746-43739746 GCF_046742065.1 Oratosquilla oratoria | reverse complement strand
TCCTATCCCTTCTTCCTTTCCTCTTCCCTTCCTCCCTTCCCCTTCCCTCTGATTCCCTTCTCCTCCCATCCCCTCCCCTCCCACCTTTCTCCCCTTCATCCTCCCATCAAGATACGGTCACCACCCTCCCACCTGCCCTGCCAGTCTCTTCCACTCCTAAGCCACCCTTATCCACCTCCACCTCCTCTTCCACCTCCATTGAATCTATTCGCCCATATCACTCCACACTCCTTCATCTCCTCCCATAACCTCCACGATCTCGCCTCACCCTCCCTCCTTCTCCTCCTCTTGATTTCCTCTTAATACCCCTACCCAACCCAACCCCTCTCTCTCTCTCTCTCTCTCTCTCTCTCTCTCTCTCTCTCTCTCTCTCTCTCTCTCTCTCTCTCTCTCTCTCTCTCATATTCTCCATCTCTCGCCTCTCACCCCCTCCTTCTCTCCTCTCCCTGCTTCCATCTCCCTCCTCTTCCACATGCTCCTCCTCCCCCTCCTCTTATTCTTGACCAGTTAGTCCGGTTTGACCTTGGCTCTGGCTGGATCTGTCGTGGTGGTGGTGGTGGTGGCGTGTAAGGAAGGTAGAGGGGTTGTGGCGGGTGGTGGAAGGAGGAGGAGGAGGAGGAGGAGGAGGAGGAGGGGCGTTGTCGTCGTGGCGTGGGTTGTTTGCTAACACGGTGTTGTGATCTGTCGCCCTGTAACAACGGCGCAGTGGGTCGGTGGCGATGACGCTGGCCTTGAGAATATTTTATTCTGGCGAAAGCCACACTATTTCATTGATCTCAGCGCGGGGCTCTCGGTGTGAGTGGGTTAACCCATCGAGGTTGAGTGCACAAGTGTAGGCACTTCGGGGTAGAGGTTTCTTAAAACTCCGTGTCTTCATCGACAGGAGTTGTGTTCTGTTAAGTGGGTCTCCCTGTTCGGATGTCCTAGAGCCAAGAAGTTATTGTTTTTATTATTTATTCATTGTTATCTTTATTATCATTATTATTATTATTATTATTATTATTATTATTATTATTATTATATATATATATATATATATATATATATATAATATAAATATCTATATATATATATATATATATATATATATATATATATATGTATGTATGTATATATGTATAATATATATTTTTTCTTTCTTTTTTCGTTATTGGAGGGCCAGTCTAATTGTCTTGAGCACCGATCAGGTCACCGTCCGACAAGGTTAAGGTTCCCTGCGGTCTGACGTCACCTTGACGTTACTGTTGGGACATTAGAGAAATAAATGATAGAAATGTATGAGTATGTATACATAATGAATGACTGATGCAGAAAGGTCAATATATCGGGTATAACTTGCTTCTTAAGAGGTCATTGTTAATGACTGATTACATCTCTCTCTCTCTCTCTCTCTCTCTCTCTCTCTCTCTCCCTCTCTCGCACTCACACATACACACACACACACACACACACACACACACACACACACACACACACACACTGTGGCAAGTGTGTACACTATCCATCGAATAATCTAACTCTGGGACTTCAGTGTGGGTCGAAAAGTGAAAGCATAAGAGGCCAGCAGGAGACCTTTTGGCCCATGGCGAGGCCGGGTGCAGATTGACGGGTATGTCAACAAACGGACAGGTAATGAGAAAAGACAGACAGACAGATATGTTTGTAATCTTTCGGACAAATAAACTGGTACGAGAGCATATTGCTAAGTTTTCTGTTTGTTCGTCTAAATATCAAAGCCTGGAATTGTGTTACATGTGACTTCCTTTCGGGAAGTGTATTACAGTCACTCCTCGACGAGGCGGTGCACGAAGTTGGTTTTTCCTTCCTCTAGGTCACGTCTTTGCCCAGAAATATATCTAGAATGACGTGTCGTGTCCTAGATAGTCTTGGATTGACGATATAGAAGGACTATTTCCATCCCTTTTCCTGATCCATTGACATGCACATTTGGCTTGGCTTGTCTTGTCTTGTGTTGGCTTAGCCTGGCGGGACGTGGAGAGCAGTGTCAGTCAGTCGGGATGATTCATCCTAGAGCGAGCAGCAGCAGCAGCAGCACCAGCAGCTGCTCTTGGAGCGGCAGCTCAATGACGTCACGTGTACTGCTCGGTGGCGCTACCCACTTTCCATTCGTATTTTAAATTGGGAGTAAAGGAAAAGGACTCGCTATATATTTATACATTTCTGTTATTCGCATGGAAAGTAACCAGAATTTATTCAACTCGCTTGCAGGGTTGAATGAATGAATAAATAGAATAAAAAGGAAAATGTACGTATACCTTCTGTCGGTCACAGTGATGAAATAGAATTTATATAAAATTTTACTTTTCTTTTTATAATGTTGTCGGAAAGATGTGGCATCTTAAACAGCAGCATCATGAAGTAGATTTTAGCCAAACCCTCAATGGGACGCGTGTGTAATAACACTTGTCGCGTGTTCATAACACGCAGACGTGTGTATGCGTGTAACACGCTTGAGGTGCTGCCGCCAACTTAACGTAATAATGGACCATTGGGCCATCATCGTGGACTAATTAAGGCCTTTGGACCATTGGCGTCAAATATTGGGCCACAGTGTGTGGCGGCTGCGGGATGTAGGTGCGGCCCAGTCGCCGCTGCATCGCGGGTTTTGAAAAGTTGTGTGCAGCCTGTGTGTTTTTCATTATTGGAAAACCCGTTAGACTAATCTCAGTGCAAATCGTCACGCGATGTATATATGTATATATATATATATATATATATATTAGATAGCAAAGGCGGAGCATGCTGACAGGAGACCTTTTGGTCCATATCTAAGTCGGATGCGAAAAAATAAATCATAATGGTAATAAATTAATAAATAAAAACTATAATAACGTAAATAACAAATAGAATACATAAATAAATGCATAGGTATAGTTAGATAATAAACAAACAGGTAAATAGTAAATGATAATAAATTGACGTATAACTAATTATAATCAATGAGAATGAAACAGACAAATGATAACAACACAAAAACAAATGATATAAAATAAATCATAATCATTACAGCATATATATATAATATTTCGTGTTTCTTCTTGTTTCTTTTCTATTTATTTGTTCACTTGTTTACTCGTTTATTAGTTTATTTGTTTTGTTTTCGAAAATAGATGGGAAGCTTGAGGCATGCGAGACGAATTCGCGGACCAACGAAAAGAGCAAATTTGTTCTCCATCTGTTGTTGCCTTTGTATCAAACGCGACCAGAAACGGAATCACGAAATTATTTACTTACCAGCTGTCAGGGAGAGATGTGAAGAAAAAAACACCAGTTATTGGTAGCAAAATAAATAGATAAATAAATAAATGAATAGATAAATGAATAATGAAATAAATCGACAGATGGGGTTATGGGGATGAATGAAATACTTCGCCGGCAGCCCGATGAAAGAGGGGAGTACCGCCCGGTAGCGTCGGTGTCACACTATGCGGCGGCGCCGGATGCGGCCAGATCATGTCTACAAGTTCAATGAGCTTAATAAAATCACCTGGCGACAGCAGCAGCCAGAACTTGATATAACGATGACCGTCTCCCCCTGACTGAAATACCGGCATAACCTCTCGAACCTGATGACGTCATAAGGGAGACTGCTGTAGTTGGCAGCAAGCCGCAACCGCAGCGCCGGACAGTGTGACACAGACCTAAAGAAAGGGGATTAAGTTGACGGGGGTTAATCTCCGTCAAAGTTGGTTTTAGGCGACCTGGATCCCCCGAAGCTGCTTCCAGCGGTCTTCGCGCCCGTCGTGCTCGGCAGTGGAGTACGAAGATGGTTGGCCGCGCTCGACCCCCCACCCCCACCCCCCTAGTGGCACTCCCGGAGGCACTGGAGGCAGCGGTGGCGCGCATGCGCAGTCGAGAGCTCTTCGCTGGTGGTGACCTCCTCAGCATTAGTCTGCCGCTCGCCTACTGCAGGAGAAAGTGACAATTCTTTCTTTTATGGGTTCCTTACTTGGCCTTGTCCGTAGGATTTCTTTCCAAACCTAATACACTCATCTGACGTTAGGCAGAATAAAACCATCAGAGAGACCACTGGGGGGTTTACGAGTTAATCGGGTATTTTTTTTTTTTTTTTCCCTTTGGCCCGTTGAGGTGACAGTCCTATAAGGTGAATAAAATCATCTGGCGACCGCCCTTACCAAGTTTGGGAGGTCACCAATGGGAGGTTAACCCTCCGTAGCGCCCAGGGGTCCTTCTACAAGTGAATAAATTCGCCTGGCTTTTACCAGAACCAAACGTTTCATTGTGATACGGGGGTTTCAGGAATCTGTCAATATTTTGTTAATATCCGTAGCTCCCAGAGGTCACTCTTACACTGATTAAATAGTTTGACGTTCGCCATAACAAAATATCTAAAGTGGCACCCGGGTAGGAGGGTCCTGAAGTGTGTGTGTTGTTGTTGTTATGGACTCCCGTTCACCATCGCTTCTATCCTTGTGGATGCTCTGTGGGCGTGAGTGAGGCGAACATGGCCGCCGAAAAGGGGCGAGAGGAACGGCTGAAATTGAGGTAATGTGGTTTCCGAAATAACGCCAGCCCGAATGAGAAGGGAGCCTAAAATTAGCCAACCCGCCAGTTCGGAAAAAAAAGATGAAAAAGGTCACGTTCACTGTCCCTCCAAAATAGTCCAGTTTGGCTTGAAAACCGCCCAACCTGGTAACATGCTCCAACCATCCTATCTCTCCCTTTCTTCCCTCCCCCCCCCCGTTCCCCCTTCCCTCCTGGTTTGCCCCTTTCTCCAACCCCCTGGTTCCCCCTTCCTTTCCCCCCCTGATGGTGCTGCGTCCTCCTTCCTTCTTTGGGGGTTTTGAAGCTCCCCTCCCCCCACCCTCAAGGTCACTCGCGCCCCGCCCCGGTACGCAGAAGAACCGGCAGCGTCACCGGGCGGGCGGGCCGGTCTGTCCAGTCTCCCTGGTGCTGTAGCTGCTGTAGAACTCTGCAGATGGGCTGTAGACCGCGTACAGCTGCGCTCGGTGTTGTGT
>NC_134792.1:43714746-43727246 GCF_046742065.1 Oratosquilla oratoria | reverse complement strand
GGAAGACACACTCCACATGATCTACATGCAAGTCAGGATCCACACGAGATGGTCGATCCACATGCAGGTCGAGATCCACAGGAGATGGGTGATCTATATGTATGGATCAAGGCCGTAGGGCGAGAGGTCCTCGTGTGTGTGTGTGTGTGTGTGTGTGTGTGTGTGTGTGTGTGTGTGTGTGTGTGTGTGTGTGTGAGTGGTCGATACCACTGTACAAGTGCCATCTGGCACGGAAGGCCTTTCATTGAGATAGGAGCTAGTCATTTCGTCTGCTGCCGAAGGTACTTCGTGCACCTGGAAGGAGTGGCCCAGCCAGGCGCCAGAGTGAATGAGAGGGAAAGGGAGTGGCACCCGACACGGAAGGTTGGTCGCCAAGTTGGCACTTGTCCTGGAGACCACGTTGCCCACCCTCGCATTGACCATACTCGACCTTATCCCTAAAGAAACACGTATGGAAACCTTCCCCTCCCACCTCAGCACCTCCTGTGATCCAGTGCGTCAGATGATGAACAATTGAAGTTTTATTTGCGTAATGGAAAACCTAATGAACTACTATACAGCCAACGTGGCTTCGACTATCCTCAAAGGAGGGGGATGAGGAGTGAATGGGGTGGGGGGATGGGGAAAGGGTCCATAGATTATCCGGTCACTGCTGTTAGTGTCCGGTACTTGGCTCTGGCACCACCGGAGGGCCGTTATTGGCGTCGCGGTGTCTGGTGCCTTGTACTGGCACCAGCGGAGCTTACGACTGTGAAGCACCAAGAGGGCGAGAAACGTCTCTACCGCCGCCAAGGCACTACTCTCGGCTGGATCCTCCTCGGGCCTTCTCGGGCCTTCTCGGGTCTCCTTGGGTCAGGTCAGGTTAGGTCGCAATTAAAATGATTGTGGTTCAAATGACGTAGATGTAGTAGCCCATGAGTAAGACAAAACTTAAACCCACTCTCAGAGAAATATAAGCTGAGATACAGAGTAAACCGTATATTTCGATCACTGAGTGTGGTCCTCTTCAGCAGGTACATACAGGGAATAGGAAGACAAGAACATATATACAAGGGATCTAGGGAAGCCTCATGTCACGTGTCCTTCATGGGGTCGGACCTTTTGTTCATTGGAGATAAGTTTGGTTACTGCCAAGTTAGTAATAACATCTGGTGACCATTGACCTTTTGATGTGATGAAATGAGGAAAGTGGAGATGGGTTGAACGCAAAATTTCATGTACGTGTATGTAAATCGAGCATACAAATGTATAAGAAAAGTTGCGCTTAACTTATATCTCTCTTGATGGCGCAATTGATTAAGTTACTATCACTTGTCTCGTGCTAGCTTAGGTTCGAGTCCTTGGCTGTACCACGATTCAATTTCTGCATGTTGGGCTCCTCGAGTCTCTCGATGTTGATAACTTAGAATTAAAGTGAATGGTGGTTGATAGAAATATATATATATATATATATATATATATATATATATATAAATATATTATGTATATATATATGTATATATATAATGTATATATATATATATATATATATATATGTGTGTGTGTGTGTGTGTGTGTGTGTGTGTGTTTATGTATATATCCTCAAGTTGCTCCGACATGGGCATTCATTGCCCAGCCATCTCGCAAAGCGTCTAAATGATGAAAAGGTGAAGAATAAAGTAGTAGTTGTAGTAGTAGTAGTAGTAAAGAGAGAGAGAGAGAGGTTGCTTCTAGGTTAGGAAGAGAGGAAGTAGGGAGTAGGAACCCGAATGACCCTGGGTGCCGTCGACCGAAGATGAACAGGGAACGTTGAATGTGGGTGAAGAACGTACAGATTAGGGCGGGTGATATCCACTGGTGAAAGAACGTGCATGAATGTGAGTAGGGGGGCTGTACACGGTACAAATAGAACGTATGTTCATACGTCTGAACGTGCGTGAACGTTCGTGGTGAATGTGAATATACAAATTAAAAAAAAAGAACGTGGGTGGGGTGTGGGATCATGTAATAAGGGAGAAATTGAAAAGAACGTGTAAGATAATGAACGTGCGTGAACGTGGGAGGGTAATGCGTGCATGCAGGGATAGGAGAAAAAGACGTGTGATCATGAAATGATCGTGCGTAGGGATGAACGTGCGTGAACGTGATTAGGAAATGCGTACGTATGAGGACCAAAGAGAGAGTGGGGAGAGAGAGAGAGAGAGAGAGAGCGTATGCGTGCGAGTGGAAAGAACGTGCGTGAACGTGGATGGGGAATGCACGGTGCCGCGGGAGGTGTGGGGGGGTGAGTATTGAAAAGAACGTGCGTAGGAACGAGCGTGCGTGGGCGTGGTGGTTGGTGATGCAAATGTTAAAGGGGACGTTTCACGTGACAGCGGGGGAGGAGGAAGAGGAGGAGGAGTAGGAGGAGGAGGTGGGAGGGGAGAAGAAGGAGGGCGTAGGAGGAGGAGGAGGAGGAGGAGGAGGAGGAGGAGGAGTCGAGAACGGGTACGCATTTGGAGTAGATGCGATGGTAGTGATTGTGGAGGAGAGGAGGAGGTACGAAGATGATGTGGAGGCTGATTGGTCGGGTTGAGAGGCAGACAGAAGCGTGAGACAGTGGTTTCTTAGTGGCAGAAAAGAGAGGCAGGTTGTCCTGTACTGGGGTTGGGGTGGGGGTTTAGAGGCAGGGGGGGGGAGTAAATTGTAAGAGGAGAAGGAGGAGGGGGGCAGGTGAGAGAAGAGTTGGTCGTGACTGTGTAATATGGTCTGTGTGTGTGTGTGTGTGTGTGTGTGTGTGTGTGTGTGTGTGTGTGTGTGTGTCCGTCCGTGCGTGTGCACGAAAGTATGTAATGGGGGATGCGCGCATATCAGCAGCGTCCGTAACAACACGAACAATTTCGTTCATTTGTGACGGCCGAGACTGCATGACGTTCTGCGTGCATGTGACGGAGCGTCGAGTATGTGTGTGTGTGTATAACGTGCGTGCGCACGTGAGGGGCCGCACTGCTGTGCCAACGAGTACATAGCCTTTAGGTAGGGGGGGGGGGTTTAGGAGTACTATGGGGGGGCGGGGCTTGGATCAGGCTCGGGAAGCTGGGGCGGGGATGGAGTGGAGTATTCTGTATATGGAGGGGGGGAAGTGGGCGTGTCTGGAAATAGAGAAACAGAAGATTTGGAGGAGGAGGAGGAAGAGGAATGGGAAAAAAGTGATGGGGGAATATAAGGAGGTTGGAGGCTGGGAGGGAGGGAGAAGGAGGGGGAGGGGGGAGGAGTGCTGGGAACGCGCGGGGGAGAAATACTCGGAAGAGGGAGACGGAGCAAAGAGCTTTGGGGTGGAGGAAGAGGGAGGGAGAGGTGAAGGGGGGAGAATGGGGTGGAGGGGGTCGGTTTCGGTCAAGAGAAGACCTAAGATGAGAGTTTGGGAGGAGGAGGAAGAGGAGGAGGAGGAGGAGGTGTTTATATATGGGAACACTAAGTATCTACAGATATCACAAGCAGGACTGTTCGCCTGTGGCGTTGTTAGATGGGGGCGGAGTGGGGTGGGGAAGAACATGTAAGGAAGAGAAGGGGGAGAGGGGAGGAATATAGGAGACAATGGTAACAGGAGGCAGTGCCTAAAGACTCGGGTTCCCTTCCTCCCATCGACCACATCCGGGACGTGTCCGGAGGGTCTCTGCTTCCGGGAATCTGATCAGTTCCGTTGAAGAAACCTTTTTGCATTTCTTCGCCGGTAATGCACCAACCCTGCTGTCCTGCCGCGCTGAAGAGGCGGACAGATGGAAGGAAGGACAGTAGCAATTAGAATTGATCGGGACCCTTCCTTGATTGGAAACAAGTCCCAGGTCATAAAAGAATGTTGCGTGAACCTGGTCCGTAGGGTATCATGAAGACCCATAAGATATGAACTGCATGGAGCAGGACACGGGAGTAGCTGGTAATCAGGGGCCGGGAGAGAGAGAGAGGGAGAGAGAGAGAGAGAGAGAGAGTGTATTGGTCTTCCATTTCGTCCTCCTCAAATTGAAAATGCAGTAAAGGTGATTGGTATGTCTGTGGCGAGTGATTGGCACGCCTGGTGGGTTGCAGGGCGGCTCCTCCTCCTCCTCCTCCTCCTCCTCCTCCTCCTCCTCCTCCTCCTCCTCCTCTTCCTCCTCCTCCTCCTCTTCCTCATCCTCGACCTCCTCCTCCTCCTCCTCCTCCTCCTCCTCCTCC
Organism: Oratosquilla oratoria; assembly: GCF_046742065.1. Lineage (NCBI taxonomy): Eukaryota > Metazoa > Arthropoda > Malacostraca > Stomatopoda > Squillidae > Oratosquilla > Oratosquilla oratoria. The sequence goes on along the minus strand of NC_134792.1, from coordinate 43,723,076 downwards.
TCCTCCTCCTCCTCTTCCTCCTCGCTTCGTAGAAAGTTTGCAGCACCTCGCCTTAGTCGTAGGTCCCCGCAGTCATTTGTCTGCTTGCCGGAAGGAAGCCCAAAGGAGGAGGCAGAGGAGGAGGAGGAGGAAGAATAGGATGAGGAGGAGGGGGTAGTTTCACTTCGCTACTCCTGCCGAAGGAGGGGGTCCCTTCTTCTCGGGTGCAGAGGAGGATCATCGGAAGGAAATATTTTCGTTTCTCTCCTGACGAAGACGGTGGTCGTCTCACCTCAGGTCAAGGGAGGTCATGGCTCAGCTGAGACGTAGAAGGAGACCCTCCCTCACGGGGTGCCAGAGGTCACAGAGAGCGCAGGAGTCTTGATAGAGGAAAAAGAGGAGGAGGAGGAGGCGGATTTTCAGTTGAACTAAGCGGAGGAGGAGGAGGGAAAGGAAAAGGGAAATTGAATGTTTTTAGCCGGATAGTTTGGCACATGTGTGAAGAGACCTACAGGACGAGGAAGAAGAAGAAAAAGAGAGGGAATGGAGGGAAGAGAATAGGGAGATTAAAGAAAGGAGAATGAAGAGTAATTGGAGAAGAACAAAGAGGGGAATAAAAAGGATGAAGAGAGCGAAGAAGAAAATAAAAAGGATGAAGAAGAGAATGAAAAGGATGAGAAAGAAGAGGAGAAAAAATAGGAAGCTAGAGGAGAGCAATAATGAGGAATAGGAGGAACACTTTAATAAAGAAATGTAGAGAATTTGAATAAAGGAGGTGGTGAGGGGGAGGAGGAGGACGAGGAGGAGGAGGAGGAGGACAAGGAGGAGGAGGAGATGAAGAAAGTGGAGGCCACTGAGACTGTGAACCCCAAGTGAGGACGAGAGAGAGTTGAGCACATCGCTTACTATAGGACCACTTTTCGCACAGTGCCACGTTGTATAGATGCCATAACAAGCGCCAGGCGGCTACACTAACCCTTTGGCTTCTTTGGGTTCCCTTCTCTCACCTGAATAAAATCGCCTGGCGACAACCAGAAGAACTGTTCAGGTCGACATGTGCGAGCAAAAGGAGGAGGAGGAGGAGAAAGTAGAGGAGGATGTGGTGTAGATGAAGGATTAGCAAGAAGAGGAGCCAGTGGATGAGGAAGAGGAAGGGTAAATGGGGCAGGAAGAGAGGAAGAGGAGGAGGAAAAAGTGGTGTAGATGAAGAAGCAGGAAGTGTAGGCAGTGGACGTGGAAGTAGGGGAGAAAGGGAGGAGGAGAAGGAGTATGAGTAAGAGGAGGAGGAGGAGGAGAGGTGGTGGCAGTGGTGGTGCAGATGGAGTAGCAGAAGGAGGAGGAGGCGGACGAGGAGGAAGTGGGGGGTGGAAGGGGAGGGGCTTGTGTAGGAGCAGTGGGGAGAGCGAGGGGAAACTTGTAGGTGAAGGGAGGAGGAAGGGATGGGACGCTGAGGGGGGGAAGATAGGACCACGGGATGACCAAAGATCAAAATATTGTCTAGCGAATCTGCCCCGCCCCATCCTCCTCGGGGAGGGTCACCAGCCACCATTGGAGGTTCTTCAGTAGGAAGAGACGTAACACTGGAGGTACATCATGGGTCGCGACCTCCGGACACTCTTCAAGACGGGGGGCGTGGTCTCTGAGGGTTCTTCTGCAGGGTGTAGAACCCCAGGAGGTTCACGCAATCTCATCAGGAGTCCGCAAGCGTAGGTCAGCTGGGTCGTGCGTCGATTGTGTGCTTTAGCAGTGTCTGGAGTGCGTTCATAACAAACGCGCGCATGCATGCTTGTTTATGTCGGGTGATTATTCGCGTGCGTTTCCTTGTGCGTGTTTGTGCTGTATTCGTAAACGCGCGCGCGTGCACACACACACACGCGCGCGCGCGAGCACGCATGCACAGAAATATGCACACACCAGCATTTATACGTAGAATACAAGGCGTTGTTGAATGCTGAATAATTCCACAGTAACTGAGATACGAAAATGTACACATTTTATTCTGATTTTCCTCATAGACAGCTGGTGATTGTCTGCTAATTAAATGAGACGAACTCCTTCGCCGTTGAGGGTGGTACCACGGAAATCTGAAAGAAATAAATTGCCGGCAGGCCGGATGAAAGGAAAAATACCACCCGGCACGGAAGGGAGGGACTGGAAGAGAACGGCAGTCAATGCGTTCTGTGTACAGATTGCAAGAAACCGTTCTGAACGTGCGCTGACGTTCTTGTGTATTCTGTTGTATCTCCCTTTTTTATTCATTTATTTATTTATCTTTATTCTGTTACTGTTAACTTCATACAAAGGAGATGCGTGAGTTGCCCATGCTCGGAGGAATGCGGATGAACTAGCGTGACTGATACAAGGATTTTTTTTTATTGTTATTATCATCATTATTTTTCTTGTTATTGTTATGGATGTTGTTATTGTTGCTATTATTATTATTATTATCATTATCATTATCATTATCATTATTATTGCTATTGTCGATATTATCATTTATTGTTATGTGGCCCTTTCATGTTCTTATCACTGAGGATATTGGCACTGTTACCTTAACATTTCGTCAAATGTTTTTTCTTCTAAAACGGATTGAGTTTCGATCACACCAGAAGAACGCGTCCATTTCCTTGCCACTCTCAGATTGATGGGTGGTCTGCTCTTATTGGTCGCTACGAGGCGTTACGTCACGTGACGGAGGCAGCAATGACCTCAGACGGCCAGCGCTGCCCCGTGTGCCTCACATATTGGGCACTCACGCGCATCTCTCTGCGCATGACGTAGACTCGCCTCGGGGGGTTGCTTGCCTTTAATGGGATCACCAAGAGCGTTTTATTTATATTTCATTTAACTTGATTAATTATTATTTATATTTTTTATTCGGGGTGGGGGGGTCGTCAATTTTATTTTGGGAGGTATCTTTAAATTTTTTATTCTAAAATATAACTGGTGTATTGCCTTGTATCATGGATTTATTTCGCAACCCCGCACTGGGGTATATATATATATATATATATATATATATATATATATATATAATATATATATATATATATATATGTGTGTGTGTGTGTGTGTGTGTGTGTGTGTGTGTGTGTGTGTGTGTATTGCAAAACAATTGGCAAACGAAAATGCGAGTTTTCGTCGGCCATTTTATTCCACAGCCTACCTCAGTAGAAAGAAAAAGATCATTGGACTCACGGTCCTGGTCGAAGTGCAGAGTTGGGGCCCCAAGAAAAGTATGGAATGGATGGACTCGTAGAAGATCAGAACCTCGAGTAGCCCTTGCTTTTGAAAACCCGCTGGATACAATTCTGTGCTCCGTTGGGAAACTGCCGTATAGGCCTCTGCGTCTTCAGCCCCATACCCCCACCCCCCACCCCCCATTCCATATCTCCATCTTCATCAGATCGTTTGTTCCCTTTGTGAGGACGCCCCCTTGTGGTATGGCTCATATGCCTAAAGTTTTTTTTTTTTTTTTTTTTAGGATACGCATTGTGGCCACATTTCTTTCCTTCGTGCGCGTCCTATGGAGGCGCGGAAGGCATATTCCTGGGGGCGTTTTTTTCCCGTTGCTGACAGGGCTGAACTTCGAGAGCTCTTGAAGGGCGAGAGGTCCCCCTTTCCTCAAGGATCTTATGTCCGCCTCAGTTACTGAGGGGTTTGTGGAGTTGCGCCCCAAACCCCCTCAAAACCTCAAAACCCTTCCGTTGCTTGTGGTTTTAATATGTGGTTACCCTCCCTCCACCTCCTCCCTCTCCCTCCTCCTCCACCCCTGGCCCAAGTTACTGGTGGATAGTTAGTAGGTTTTACTATTCATGTAATGCCGTCAATACTTCACCCACTGTTTAATGAACACGGTGATATATATATATATATATATATATACATACATATACCAAGGCTTTTTCCCCTATCTTAGCACCTCCTGGTGATATATATATATATATATATATATAAACACACACACACACAGTTGGTGTAGAATTGTCCTCTTCATAATTGGTTCTCCGTCTCTTCAGCGAACAATTTTATTAGTGAGTGTCAACAATGTTTTTTTTCGAGTCTCGTAACTAGAAGAGAAATTCACAAAAGAACGAAGACGACAAGAACCAATACAGCCAGATGATTGATGCCTCTGTTTGTGTGTGTGTGTGTGTGTGTGTGTGTGTGTGTGTGTGTGTGTGTGTGTTTGTACACGTGCGTGCAAACAAACATGAACAATTATAATAGAAGAAGAGGAACGAAAATGTAATTTCAGTTCTTTCTACGAGGAAAGGGCAGCTTCGCGTTGCAATTAGTGGAAAGTGAAATAAAATATGAAAACTGTGAAACACTGAATTACATAAGAAACCGCGACACAACTGACATGTATTGACAGTATTGAAGTGACGTCATCGACACTGGCCTTCGTCATCAAAGAAGATTTTGAAAAGAGGTCTGAATGGACCCAGAAGGTCTGGGCCTGCGTGCGTGCGTGCGTGCGATTCACCACGGTATTGGGTCACGTGTTGGGCTCCTGATCGACAGCTGTTACCTTCGTGGATGAGAGCACAGAGCTCGCATATGGCTCAATCTATGGGTAATACGCCTCACACGCGCGCGCACACACACACACACACACACACACACACACACACACACACACACACACACACACACACACACACACACACACACACACACATACACACATACACACACACACGGGTTCTCTTCTTCATGTACACAACAGTGGTCTTATTATTCATTCATTGACTTGGTCACCCCCTTGATAAGGGGGGAAAGGACCCATGGGTATATGTATAGTACATTCCCTCTCATGGTAGCCAGTTTATGGTTAGTTTTGATCAAGTGCATGAAAAAGAAAATTACCTTCGTAGACCAAAAGGTCTGTTTTTCGATACAACTGTTTAACCCAACGATTCCGTAAAAAGAGACAAGTAAATAGGTGAATAAACAATTAGATAAATGAATAATTCAGGGCTGTTGAGGCCAGACTATGTCCTTCGTATGAGTAAGATCACCTCTTGACTGAATAAAATTGCCTAATGCTAACCAGAATAAAGGCAAAGGAGAGAGAGAGACAGACAGATAGAAAGACAGAGAGAGAGAGAGAGAGAGAGAGAGAGAGAGAGAGAGAGAGAGAGAGAGAGAGAGAGAGAGAGAGAGGTCTTCGCGTGTCTTTGGGTCCACAGATACATAATCCTGTTTGGGAATGGTCGCAAATATCCTCACGGTTGCCTCGGTTGTGAGGGAAGAAGAAAAGTCAAGATAACTTTCGGATAGGTGACCGCGCTCCCTACCATGTAGGAGTGACCAAGAAGAATATAGTCGGGGACAATTTTCACATGGGAATGTTGAAACGATATAGTAGTTGATAGTTGGTTATCAGTGACTAGCGGGACAGAGGCTTTCGAAACACTTGGCCTGTCTCACAGAGGAGTAGAGGCCCACCTCTCACCCTTGAACAGCTGGAGTAACAGCTTCGAGGACCCGAAAACGTTTAACTACAGCTGATCTTGGACGGAGCTACTAAAGGTACGCTTTGCTCTGTACGATAATCGTTCAACGATGATCGTTTATGGCTCAATGATGATCGTCTAACGATTTTCTAGAGCAATGATTCTTTGCTCTTGAATGGGGTTGTTTTGCTCCAAGCTGCAAAGTACGAGGCTGGTAATTTCAACCGAGCCTACCAACGTGTTTACCACAGAGTTGCCAATATTTTAGTCGTGACAACTGACAGAGGCAAGCATGGTGGCTGAGGTGGGGTGGGGTGGAGAATAAGGTGATGTTTTGGTCAACTTTCTTATTTCGACACGGGTTGGGCCATTTTAATGTACCATAAGACTTTTCGTGTGAAAAATATTATGAAAAATAAAGAAGTAAAAATATATAAAATGGCCTTAATGACCACTTCGGAGACTAAAATATAATTTATTATTATCATTAACATGATTTTTAATGTCTTTATCTTCATTATTAATATTATTTTCATGTCCGTATATAGACCTATCTGTGGACAATGTCTTGACCTTTCACATCTACAAAAAAAAAAAAAAAAAAAAAATCAAGGGGGAGAATGGAGGGTTCTATTGTTACGAAGCTTTCACGGCGTAAGCGGGGCTTGATCTCTGGTCTGCATTGTCACAAGCCTGAGACGCTAACCACTACACCAGCAACTACTTTCTGATTAGTCTGTAGTGTGAAGATAACTGACATGAGGGCGAAAGAAGGCGTGAGAGAGAGAGAGAGAGAGAGAGAGAGAGAGAGAGAGAGAGAGAGAGAAATGTTGGTGGGAAAACGCCCTGACGGCTCAGGCAGATTTTTATTTATTTATTTATTTATTTATTCTTTCTTTCTTTCTTGTCAGCTCGATTGATTTCCTTCTCGTTGAAGAAATTGGTCCTTTGAGTTTCTTGCGCAGAAAGAAGAATGTAAAAAAAAAAAAAAAAAAAATCTTATTTTTTCTCCCGATAATTTGGATGTCTGCATCAAGGCGGTCGTGGAGTCCACAGATTTGATATATGCCCGGGCGCACACACACACACACACACACACACACACACACACACACACACACACACACACACACACACACACACACACACACACACACACACACACACACACACACACACACACACAGACACAGAACACACACACACACACACACACACACACACACACACACACACACACACACACACACACACACACACACACATAGATCGGGCAATATATGACCTTCGAGCTCTCATTCGAGAGAGTAATAGTTGTCGATCACGTGACCAACACGTGGTCCAAGACCATGAAAAATATCACACACACACACACACACACACACACACACACACACACACACACACACACACACACATGCACACACACACACATGCACACACACTATAACGTTAACCATAGATCGGGCAATATATGAGCTTCGAGCTCTCATTCGAGAGAGTAATAGTTGTCGATCACGTGACCAACACTTGGTCCAAGACCATGAAAAATATCACACACACACACACACACACACACACACACACACACACACACACACACACACACACACACACACACACACACACACACACACACACACATACATACATACTCTCATTCACTCACTCCTTCCCCTAGTGTTGGTTTTCGTCCGATGCTGGCCTCCTCGTCCGAGATTCTCGCTCCGTTGCTGGGCCGAAGCCACCGCTTCCGCCGGGGCTCTGGCCCAGTTGGGCGCGACGAGGGAAATTGCTTCGGTGGCACTAGACCCGTACCAAGGACCTGAGGAACACCCGATCCAGAGTAGGAAACTTAGGGCGCCGAAGAACGTCCAGAACTTCCTCGAGACGCCGATCAGGGAAGATCGGCGGGAAGTCGCGGGCTGAAGAGGGGCACTCCTTCCAGCAGCACAAGCGGAAGTGTTTGGGGTGCTCGCCCGATCTCGACAGCGCCTTCGTCAAGACAGCCTTCCCCGGAACCTGGAGGGCCCTCAGGAACCACTGGACCTGTTCAGCGACGGGGTCCGAAGAGACAGAGCAGAACCTCGGTCGGCGGCACGAGCGCAAGTGCTCGGAAGAGTGCCCGCCGGCCTCTGATGCTCTGCGACGAACTTCGAGGGGATCTCGGGGTCCCTCGCGACGACGTAGGCCGGAGGAGAAGGACTCCCTGGCCGGAAGTGCAGGACTAATGTTCGGGGCAACGCCTTTCCGAGTGTCCAGCGAGTCCGTGAGTGAATGTGTGCGAATGAGCGAGCGAATGTGTGTGTGTATGTGTGAATGAGCGTGCGAATGTGAGTGAATGAGGGTGTGTATGTGTGTGATCGAGTTTGCGAACGCGTGAGTGAATGTGTATGAGTGTGTGTGTATACGTACACGGTCCTCCCCTCAGCTGAATAAAGTCGTTTGGTGCGTCAGTCACGGCAAACTTTATTAGTGTAATGAGTTGGTTAAAGGGAACCTTGTCCTCCTCATTACAGAGTTTTGTTATTCTGTGAATAAAGCCGTCTGGGGCTAACTTGCAAAAAAGTCCTTAGAGTGCAATAATAGCATTTTTTCTTAATAGAACACATAAAAATACACAGACACGTCCGGTGACTCCCTATTCATACACACCCACACACACGACACGATGGCGCAGTGGTAGCGTTCACGGCCGCCACTACTGCGGTCCGGGTTCGAATCCCACCCAGGACTGGAAAAATTTCAGTATCGCAGCGCTGTGAGTCGTTACTCCAACTCCCGTGGGCGGGGATTTGGGTATGTGTGTGCGTGTGAGGTCACAGCATTACCCATAGATCGGTCATATATGAGCTCTGAGCTTTCTGTCGGGAGGGTAGTAGCTATCAA
>NC_134792.1:43687246-43707246 GCF_046742065.1 Oratosquilla oratoria | reverse complement strand
AATAAAACCGCCCGGCGACAGCCAGAGGGCGAAGAAAAGTACCAACAGGTATGGGAGGGGATGACGTGCTGCCAAACCATATGATTCCACTGGGAGATGTGGGTCTCGGTCGTCAAAGGCACTGTCCTGCCATTGAGTCGTTACTCTCGGTGTAATAAAATCTCCTAGCGTCGTTAACCGGAATAAAATATGTGAAGTTGGGCATCATGGTGAAGGGATTGGAGTGGGTGGATAAGGAGGAGAGGGATACTATGGTGATGTTCCCTTAATGATTGAATAAGGGGAGAGGGATACTATGGTGATGTTCCTTAAATGATTGAATAAGGGGGAGAGGGACACTATTGTGATGTTCCCTAAATGATTGAATGAAATCGTATGGCATTGGCCTAAATAAATCTTTGAAGAGCCGAATACTTAAGCCACGGTTTGAGGTCTCCCCGAGACCATAGGCCGTAACAAGCTGCTCTGGCCCGTATTTCCTCATAGCATAAAGTTCAATATCTTTATAATATACCTTTTCGGGTTCTGAAGTTTCGTTCAAGATCACGACCGAAAGTCGGGTTTGGTTTCTGAAAACTTAGCTAGCTTGCCTTGGTGTCCGAGGTGACCAGAGGCTCCAAGAGCAGTTGTGGATCTTCAGTCTGTGGGCTGCGACCTCGTTTCGGGTCGTAGCAAAGGTACGTGATTGGCTCATTCGCGACCCCAGTTCGAATCGTTGCTAAGTGATTGGGTCGTTAGGTTTTGAAAGTTTTGTTAATTATCCCCGGTACTGTTGTTTCGTGGACATGAAATTAATAAACGTCATGTCTTTGGTAATAAAATGAAACTAGTTATGATTATTTTCGTTATGTCACAGATTCATAATCTAAGATTCTAAATATAGTTATCAGATATGTTGAACCCTGTTATAGACTGAGAGAAGCAAGTAAATGCCTTCGGGGAATTATAAATTGTCACGAGAAGTTGGCTTTTGAAAATGGATGGGAAGAGACTATATGAAGGGGTGATTGTGCCGACGGCACTGTATGGGTCAGACACGTGTAATTTAAGAGGGGCAGAGAGGAAAAGTTTAAATGTGTTTGATATGAAATGTCTGAGAAGTACGGTAGGGGTTCCAACTGCATATGTCTGACAGGTGTTTGAGTTGATGAATCAAACCTCGGCCGCGATTTAATCAATTCCTTCAGTCCAACAGCTAGCGTATCTATTTGCCTTTTTAAAGTGATTTTCTCACTTCACAAGGCCAAAAGAAAGGGCAAGATGGAAAAGTATTTAATTTACATAATATAAAACTATAAAATTTTACCTTACCCTAGAATATATATAGAGTGAGAAACGAGGAGGCGAGGAAAAGCACTGCGGTGGAAAAGGAGTTGGCAGATAAGGATGATGAAAGAGTATTGGGATGGTTTGGCCACATGGGAAGAGTGAGTGAAGAAAGATCAGTAAAAGAGGTGTGGAAGGCAGAGGTGGATGTAGGGAACTTGAGGGGATGACCGAAGATGAGGTTGATGGATGGGGTGAAAGGGGCGTTGAGCATGGAAGGGAGAAGGCATGATAAAGTGGATGATTGAAGAATGGCTGTGTATAGATGATACTATGATACAAAAAAGGAAGGGAATGAGGGTAGAGAGTGGTTATGTATGAATGATATTTTGACGCAGCCCGAAGGGACTTCTCCCCGTTTTCTCTTTTTCTGCATGAGGGGACGGAGAGGGGGGGAGGGGTCACCGATTAGGTGGCCTTGGCATGGGTGTGCTGTGTCTTGCTGCATTGCTTCTGATCCATGGCAGTGGGCGGGATACAGGGATGATCCATCATCCAGGAGGAGCTAAGATGAGAGGGAAGAAAGGGTGGCGGATTGGATTGAAATTGATTGGAGTGGGTGCTTGCCTTTTGACCTGGCTACTTCTCTTGTAAGGAGATGAAAAGCCCTTGGTATATAAATAGATATATCTTGATGACAAATGAAAGTACGATTTTGTGTAAAACTGATGCAGTTTCGTAATCTAGAAAATTATATATGATCTAGAAATGGATATGGGTCACCTTGATAGATAAAGGACATGATTTGGGGTTACTGCTGCTGCTGTTGAAAAAAGGTGTATAAAACGTTGCCCCAGAAAGGACCTTTGTTGCCATAGTGAGATTACGTCTATCTCCTTTATCTGATAAACAACGGATTCATGATACAGTATAGTCAGAGTGTGGGCGTTTGTGTATCTAATTACCAAATTGTAATGTACAGGAAAGGAGCTACACCCGTGCATGTATTTACCTTGTTGTATTTACCTAGTTGTATTCTACGGGAAGGGGAGCTATGCTCGTGGTGACCCGTCTTTGTATCTCGCAACATCTAGTTTGTTCTTAAGTTCATGTATGGTGTTTGTTTCGTCCAATTTGTCCCGGACATCCACCACTCTGTGTGGAAAGCTGGTTTTTTTTTCAGATCTCTTCTATAAGTTTTTTTTTTTCTATTCATGTTCCCGTGTTTTTCCTCTATCCCAATTTAATAAATGTTCTCTGTCAAGGACTTCTATGCCTTTCATAATTATATAAAAGGCCAACAGATCACCCCTTTCTATTCTTTGTTCAAAGTTTGGTAGTTCCAGTTTAGACAATCTTTGCTCATATGTCAGTTTTGAAAGTGTTGGCGCCATCTTTGTCGTTGCTTTTTCGATTCTTTCTATTTTCCTTATATTCTTTTTTGTACTGGGTGTCAATAGTGTCGCTGCGTACTCCAATCTTGGTCTTATCAGTGTGACTAGTACTTTCTTTGCCATTTCCTCACCCAAGTAATTAATTAAAAGCCACCTTTATTGGTCTTAACAAATTGTGGGTTTCTCCGACTAATTTGTTTATCTCCTTGTCTGGGGACATGTCTTTGCACCGATTTTATATTCTCCTGATATTCTTTTTTTTACTTTTTTTCCAAATTCAATTATACTACATTTCTTAATGTTGAAGTCTACTTCCCACTTCTGACTCCATTCCCAGACCTTGTTCAGATCCCTCTATAGCGATTCACAATATTTTTCCGTAATTACTTGCTTTGGTAGTTTCACGTCATCTGCAAAGAAGTTCATGTAACATTCTACACCTTCATCCATGCCATATATATATATATAGCAAACATGATCGGGGCCAGTACTGAACCCTGTGGGACTCCCCTTATCATTTCCTCCAAAGTAGAATTTTTATCCATGTGCACCACTCATTTTTCTTCCATGCAAAAACTCTTCCATCCATTTCAATAATTTTCCTTGTATACCTCCTGTTTCGAGTTTTCTTGATCATTTTTTTTGTGTGGTACTTTATCAAATGCGTTTTTTAAGTCCAGGAAAGAACAGTCTGCCCATCCGTCCCTTTCTTGCATTATATCTATTAATCTTTATAAACAAATCAAATTTGTGGCACACGACCTTCCCTGTCTAAATCCGAATTGTCTCTGATTTAGTATATTGTTCTCCAGATGTTTAGCCCATCTACTTTTGATAACTTTCTCACAAATTTTGGATATTGTACTTGTAAGGGAGACCTGTCTATAGTTTGTTGAGTCTTCCTTGTTTCCTCCTTTACATAGTGGTACGATATTGGCATTTTTCCAGTCTTCCGGTACCTTTCCTTCTTATATATTTTGTCCAGTAGTTCATTTATACATTCTTTTAGTATCCAGTTTGCAATTCTGTCCGGGCCGTGTGATTTTCTGAGATCAAGGTTCATTATTTGTGTGCGTGTGTGCGTGTGTGTGTGTGTGTGTGTGTACGTGTGTACGCGCTGACACTCGGGCATGCACCCCGTAGAGGGGGGGAGAAGCGCATTTGCACATCGCCTGAGAAGTCTGAATTTTCTTAGCGAAATAACAACAGTAGTTTTAAATTTATCGTGCTCAAACACCTGTCAGACATGTACAGTTCCAATTTCTTAACCATTACTATAAAAAAAAATGCTACCATCGCATGTTCTATTTTCCGAGTGATGGAAATTGTTTTCTGACAAAAGAGAAAACAGATCGGTTAGACCTGACACCTTGAGCCCAATTTCTTAGTCTCCCGATTTTTTAGTCGCTCAGCTGCTTAGCAGTGCGCGATCGGTCACGCTTGCGCAAGAGAACTGGAACCGCTGAGTCCCTTTAACTGAATAATATTACTTAGCGACACCGAAATAAATACAAAACACGAAACCCTTCTTGGGCAGGTGTAGATAGGGGAAGGGAAGGGGAAAGTTCCTGCTGCCCAGAACTTTACTCAAAGTACCAGAAGTTTCCCCAAGGTGGAGATGGACCTGCATCCCCGGTACATACGTATGTAATGGTACATCAGCAGCGCATCACCCAGTACTGGGCCCGTGGAGCACTACCGGGCCGGTCCTCTTTAAGCTGTTTGCTGTTTTTTACCGCTCTTTGTCTTGTGGGGGGTTGGGGGCTATGGGGGGTTTTTGGTTGATGGAGGTGTTGACGGAAGAGTGCCGGGTGGCAATAAGAAAGGTGGCAAATGGAGGTAGCGAGAGAGGGAGGGAGAGAGGACAGGACAACTGTGAGGTGGCGGAAGAAGGGATGGAGGGGAACGGGGTAAGTAGGCAAGTGGGGGAATTGAAGGAGAGTAGTGGATCGAGGTGGAGGGGTGGAAGAGTGTGAGAAGGTGACGGAGGTTCTTGGTGCCATGCGCGTGTGCACACACGTACACTCACGCACGCGCACGCTCGTGCATTCCCTTTAAACATACGAGACTTTCACTGCCGTTCACGAGGACGAACGCTCCTGCCTCCTCTCTATAAAAAGTGTGAATAATTGAACGCGACTTTGCACGTTCGAACGTGAACACCACAATTTGATTTCTGTCTACGGGTGTGCGAATATTCGTGTGCACGTGTTTGAGTTGAAACTGTGTATGTGTGTGTGGTGTGTGTGTGTACGCGTGTGTTCATTTGTGAAATGTATTTTTTCCATTTTGACTCGCAAAGGGCTGGTGTATTTTTGTGCTCGCGCGCGCGCGCGTGTGTGTATTTACCTAGTTGTATTTTGCGGGAAGGGGAGCTACGCTCGTGGTGTCCCGCCTTTGTATCTCGCAGTGTCTAGTTTGCTAGTATTGTGTGTGTGTGTGTGTGTGTGTGTGTGTGTGTGTGTGTGTGTGTGTGTGTGTGTGTATGTGTGTGTGTGTTTGTTTCTAGGATTTAAAAAGAATAGGAGTGTCATTACCTCTGCATAACAACTTGACACCGTGGACTTAATTTGCGGTTGACGAGACTGACCTTCAGAACGGGACACCAGGAGGTTGGATGTGGCACCTGGCAGTCATCTTTTTAGTCGCCCGATTGTTTAATCACCCAATTATTAAGTTGTTAGAGCGCGAACAGTCTTAGTCGGAACGAAATTGATCTTTTGTATTGGTGTCCTCAGGGGGATCAACGTGTTGATTAGTTTGGGGGTCGAAACTGGTGGAGAAGTGTCTTGGCGCCGGTAAGGCGTGGCACCAAATAAGCTGCGGAAATAGAGAAACAAACGTCGTGGTGCCAAAAAAAGATAGGCTTGTGGTACTTTAAAGATCGTGTCACAACAAAATTCGTGGCACCAGAAATTGGCGGTGCTGAAGATATCATGGCGCCAAAAAAAGGTCATGACACTAGAAAGGTCGTGGCACTGTGAAGGTCTTGGCATTGCAAAGATCGTGACGCCAAAAACTTGGGACAGGAAAACAAACAAATAGAAATAAATAGATGGTAAGTAAATAAATAAATAAATGATTCCATAGAGAAATCAATCAGTGTGACGCCAGCCAGGTCACACATGTCTTTAGTTCAGTCACAACGCAGCTGTGAGGTCGTAATGATATTAATAATAATAATGATGATGATGATATACGGTTTATTGGGTATAGGCAGCATTACCGCTGAAAATAGGTCGTGTGTGTGTTTGTGTGTGTGTGTGTGTGTGTGTGTGTGTGTGTGTGTGTGTGCACTCGCGTGATTGTGCATGCTTTTCCATATATGATCCATAACCTTGAATTTGAAGGAGTGAAAATTATAGTTTTCTCAGTTTGGCCCTGTCACCGGAAGTTTAGTTTCCATGGCGGCGAAAAGGAAGGAAGGCACATCCAGGACGGGCGGGCACTTCGACCCCCCAAATGGACAGAAGACACCCCCCCCCTTTCCAGAGCCGAATAAGAATTGCCAATGATTCCCTTTGAAGAACTCAGCGTAACTCTGGTCCGCAGGGGTGTCACTAACGCCCCTTAAATGCCAACCGCATAATAGACATGCAGTTGATAACCTGATACGGGGTTGGAAGACTCAGTGTTGTTGATACCAAAGAGAAAGATTTGATCGAACCTTTCTGGGAGCTCCCGGGTGCCGAAGGACCTTCCATAGAGCCCCGGTTCTGCAATGGCCTATTTGTAGAACACCTCCTAATGTTCTGGAATGGTTTCCTTGAGTAAACACACACACACACACACACACACACACACACACACACACACACACACACACACACACACACACACACACACACACACACACACACACACACACACACACTACCTTTTCCAATGTTGAAAAATAAATGTCTATTTGAACAGATATTCTGAAATGGTCTAGTTGAGCAGCCCGGAGAGAAATCTAGAAACACTGTTGCCAGGAAACTACTCCAGCGAAGATTATTATTATTATTATTTTTTTTTTTTTGGGGGGGAGGGGGAGGTTTGCTCGAGTCTAATCGTTGTCGCCATGGCCTTCTTGCGTCTGCTTGTTCCGCCGGCAGCCGCCGCCCTTAGCCGATGGCGCGACTTGATTGGGCCCTTTCCTAGGCCTCCTCCTCCTCCTCCCCCTCCTCTTCCCCCCCACACCGCACCCCCCACCTCACTCCCAACCCAGACCTTCCCAAATCGCCATGTGTTTTAAGACCCTTCTTCCTTCCCTACTCCCCCCCATACCCACTGCCATCCCCCCCACTATCACCACCGCCATTACTACAACCTTCACCACCACCAGAACAACAGCAATCACCACCAGCACCACTAGGAACAGCAAGGCCGAGGCAATAGTCACAAAAACTTTAGAACCCGTGGGTGGCAAGGGCGACTCCAGATTCCAGATTCCAGACTCCAGACGACGAATCCGGCAATCGAAACAGATCGATAAAGGGCACCGGCGAGACAGAGAGGCAGACAGAGACAGAGGGACAGACAGAAAAGGACAAAGAGAGAGAGAGAGAGAGAGAGAGAGAGAGAGAGAGAGAGAGAGAGAGAGAGTTTCGTTAGTGATAACTTATGCTTCTATCTTTTAAGGGTGAGTAGAAGGAATTAGGGGGAGAGCAGATTTGTTGTTGTCATGTGTGTGTGTGTGTTTGTGTGTATTTGTGTTTGTGTGTATTTGTGTTTGTGTGTGTGTGTGTATGTGTGTGTGTGTGTATGTGTATGAGTGTGTGCGTGAAGGATAGTCTCCAGTCAAAAAATGCTGTGTGACTACGGTAAGAAGGGATATCACTAAAGTGCCTAAAACATTAACTGCACAATAATTATGGTGATCAATTCCCCATACAGGAGAGAGGGAGAGAGGGAGGGAGGGGGGTGGCCTCACCACCCCTCCCTCGTCTAACCCATCCACCCACCCAAGCTTCGAAGGGGGGGGGTTGTGGAGTGGGGGGTCGGGGAATGGGGGAGTGGTGCCAGATGCCGATCGACGGAATTGTCAGCGATGTTAGAAGCGTCTCCTCTGTGACTCCACCCCCGTGGATAGAAGTGCTGGCGAAGGGAATAGGGAGTCCGGGGACTCTGGGTGGCACCCTGTTGCTGGATAGAATCGCCAGAACAAAATCTTTAAATGTGCCATGGAGGTCTCAGGGAGTGGCTGGCTTGGTGTCCGTACCAAGTGTGCTTCATAGGCTTTGGTGTCTACAGCCTCGAGGCTAACAGAGCAGCCTCGAAGGACACTCCTCCTACATCACTACATCCCTACACCAGTGTGGTGTATAATGCACCGTTGTCATCAGATTATTTGTGAAAAAATAGAGTCGATGTCGCGTTGTTGTTGTATAGGACAGTTTCGTTTCCGATCTATGAGATGGAATCTACGCCAAAGGGTCCCGATCACACCGAAATCACTTCAATCCTAGGGTCCTTCCGCTGCTCAGCAGTTCACTGCTCCGCCGAACCTCTTGCCTCCCGAGTGAAGGAGGCCGGAAGGGACGTGGAGGGAAGGAGGAAAGTGGAGGAGGGAGGGAGGGAGGTGGAGGTGCGTGGATCGTGAAAAGATTATTATGGTGTAAGGCGACGAAGGGCGTGACAGTGCGAGCGTGGAATGAGAATTTTATGCACTATTTGTTTATTTTTGTTTGTTTAATTTTATTTCTACTTGTTTAATATCAAGAAAGAGAGGTTGAATTGGTGTTATTTCAAGGGAATGGGTTGGCCGTAGGAACTGTGGTATGACCTTACCAGTTCTTGGACATGTATACATGATAGCGAGGATATTCACGTATATGAATTTTATATACATACATACATATATACATACATACATGTATACATACAGAAAAAAATGTTCACATTTGCATCTCGTGCTTTTCCCCCATGTTGGCGATTGTATCAGCTGCTTTGATTCACTCCTCTCCCTCCCTCCCTCCCTCCCTCTTTCCTTCCCCCACACGTCCCTCGTGTCTTTCCCCCCTCCCCCCGTCTCCCTCCTTTCTCCACAATACTTCCTCTGTTTCTATTATTATCACACTTTCCTTGCAAGTTGTAATTCTCTCTCTTCCCTCCCTCCTTCCCTCCATCTCTCTCTCCCGTTGTGTGCGTGTGTGTGTGTGTGTGTGTGTGTGTGTGTGTGTGTGTGTGTGTGTGTGTGCGCGCGTGTGGTAGTCTATATATCAGTTCATGTATCTCGTTCTATTTGTATAACTCTCTGCCTTTTGTCTTCCTCTATGCAATCCATTATTATTTGAAGCCTGTGTCTCCCATTTTCCTATAGTACTGAGACTCTCTCTATCTCTCTATCTCTCTATCTCTCTCTTTCTCCCTCCCTCCCTCCCTCTCCCCATCCTATCGTGAGCCTCAGTAGTTTCTCCCAAGTTTCGTTCCTCCCTCGCCACCACGACCTCCTCCAACATCTCTACCCCACCACCTCCTCCTCCACCACACTCCTCTCCCGCCTACTTCCCTCCCACCCCCTTCCTCCCTCACCGCCACCCTCACTCTCCAACCCCCTATCTCCCTCTCTCCTCCCCTCATATCTCCTCCCCTCCCGCCGTCCCCACACCCTCATCGTCCGGGCGAACTCCCCTCCTCTGATCAATATAATGTTGTAGGGTAATCCAGGGTGAAACCCAGCATGGGTCTAGACCTCCCCTTACCCCCCCTCCCATTCCTCCCCCCTTCCGTTCTTCCTATTCTCTACTCCCCCTTAAACCTCCCTTTTCTCCCCCATCCTTTTACCTCCCATTCCTCCCAACCCCCCCCTTCCTCCTCCCACTAACCCTTTCCCATCCCATTTCTCCCACTCCCCCTCCCATTTCTACCACTCCCTTTCCCCCATTCTCTGCTCGCAACCTCCCCCCTCCCCCTCCTGCCACCCTCCTCCCCCGTGGGAGACACGCGTCCGGCCGGCTGCCCGAATCCCCCAGGGGAGCTCTTTCCAGTCCGTAAGTTGTTAGTTGACAGGCGAGAGAGGAAAGGGGGGTGGGGGGTGTAGCTGACCTGACCCGACCCGAATAGAACCGACGGGACAACTTTCAGATGCCTTTCCCGGGCCGACGTGTACGTTCTTGGGCGTCACACTGTGTGTGTGTGTGTGTGTGTGTGTGTGTGTGTGTGTGTGTGTGTGTGTGTGTGTTTGTCTACATCCATGTGCTCTACATTATGTAGTTGGATATTGTGTGTGTATGTGTAAGTTTGTGTGGCATGTGTGAGCGTCATCTTGTACCAGTATGCGTACATTGTGTGTGTGTGTGTGTGTGTGTGTGTGTGTGTGTGTGTGTGTGCGTGTGTGTGTGTGTGTGTGCGTGTGTGTGTGCGTGCGTGCGTACACTCAACGATGTACCCTCGGAGCGTGACCCTAAGGTTCTCTCCATAACTGAATGAAATCGCCCTTCGTTGGTCATAATTTTTGTTACAAATGTGTAGTATTTGTGACAAAGCACCATGAATGGGTTAAATCGAGGATTAATTAATCGAGATAGATTAATTCATTAATTTGACTTTGTGTAACCTTAAAGTATCTGTGGGACGAATAAAATCAACTGGCGTCAGCCAGAATAAAGTTACGAATCCTATTATGGGTCAAACGCAGATGAATCAAGCAGCCTCTCAACATCCAAAGTGTCATCCGGTCGTGAAGTTCCGTGTCCGGTTTCCCACTCCCTGTGTTGTCGTCACGGAAGATTTCACTTTTTTTTTTTTTTATTCTATATTTTTCATCGCTGCTGCACCTATTGGCTGATCATTATAGGAGACATTTCTTTGTCACCCGCAGAACCTTTCGTGTCCTCGTGTTTGGCATTTCGACTTTGTGTGTTCCCTCAAGAAGTCGACACTTACGGTTCGAGGTTTCATCCACACTTCTTGTTTCGTTGACATGTGCGTGGCACGCAAGACGAACTGGCCGGTGCCACGCTGCCGCCTGTCTGTCTGTGTCTGTCTGTCTGTCTGTCTGTCTGTCTGTCTGTCTTTGCCCTCTGTAGATGAAGACTTGAAGCAGAGAGTTGCTGAATGATATTACAACATCAAGGCAGTTGTGGTCGTTGGTGCTTGCGCGCGGTGGAGTGATGCTGTGTCGTTGTGATGGAAATGATGGTTGTGTTGTTGGGAGGCTGGCGCCGGACAGTCGATGTGCTGTCTGTGCCGGGCAGGGAGGTTTTTCTTGTGCCAGCCAGGGAGTTTCACAGTACTGGTAATATATTCCATCTTGGGTTCATTCATTAGTATTTCTTTTATGTTGTCAGTAGTAATACGACAGGAATAATGGTGACGTATATGTCGAACACGAAGTGATGTCATCGTCGTCTGCGACAGACAACTATAAGATAATATATATCGTGTGTGTGTGTGTGTAATGATCAAGTAGTTTTGCTGTTTATTGTGTAGGTGGTGATGATAGGAACACGTTGACGGTGTTGTGGGGTAGCAAGTTGGAGCAGAACTGACGATACTGCTTCTCGTGTTGGTAGTAGTAGTAGTAGTAGTAGTAGGGGAAGTAGTAGTAGTAGCATTGGTAGTGGTGGAAATAGTGGTGATGGTAGGGGGTATGTGTTCCTACAGATGTGTCGGACCTCGGCTCGGCTGTGGTCGGGTAAAGTCTCAACCCCAGCAGGGGATACCAGCCGGCAGGAGGTCGGCCAGAGTTAAAGGTGGAGTTTGGAGGGAGGAGGAAGAGGAGGAGGAGGAGGAAGGGAAGAGAATAAAGGGAGGAGAGGGGAGGTAGAGGCACACTGCAAAGGATGACAAAAGGAAATCAGGCCGACAGGTGACCTTTCGGTCCATAACGAGGTCGGGTTCAGAGTAATGAACAACAGGAACATTGAGGTAAAAAACAGTGAGTCTACATACAAATGGAGGAGGAGATGAGGGTACAGGAGAGCGAGGCGGCGGGGAAGTTAATGAGGGAAATGTAAATTGGAATCGTATAGAAAAAAAGGAGGAAGACGAAAGAGAGAAACGAGAACATAAGTACATAAAAATGAAGGAGACTGCAGGAGACCATAAGGCCTAAACTAGGCAGATCCATGTCCTTTACCCACCTGTCATCCCTATCCATCCAGTTATCTCTCCCTTCTCTGACAATGCTGTGGCACCAAGTGGCACTTAACGAATGAAGGTCAGGTCCAGGCTTGCTTGGGTCGCAATGGGCCGGACCTCCGTTCACATCGGGGACCGTCCAGACACCTGCTCGGTAAAATCGCTTGACAGGTGCTGCTGCATCTGTACATTGATGCATAGTTATGGAGGGACTCGGAGGAACAGAAAGAGAAAAGGGAAGGGAAGGTGGACTCCCGCTGGGTGGGTGGGTCCCGCTTTTGGTCCCAACTCTGTGTGTGTGTGTGTGTGTGTGTGTGTGTGTGTGTGTGTGTGTGTGTGTGTGTGTGTATGTGTGTGCGTGTGTGTGTGTGTGTGTATGTGTGTGTGTGTGTGTGTGTGTGTGAGAGAGTGTGTGTGTGTGTGTGATTCACCATGGTCTTGGGTCATGTGTTGGACTTGTGATCGACAGCTATTATCCTCCCGGAAGAGAGCTCAGAGCTCATATATGACCGATCTATGGGTAATGCCGTGACCTTACACGCGCACACACTCACTCCCCGCCCACGAGAATTGGAGTAACGACTCGCAGCGCAGCGATACTGAATTTATTTCAGCCCTGGGTGGGATTCGAACCCGGACCGCCGTATTGGCAGCCAGGAACTCTACCACTGCGCCACGAGACGCAGTGTGTGTGTGTGTTTGTGTGTACGCGCGCGCATGCGCAAGATTCACGTTCTCGTACACGCACGTAAGGGGAGGGGGGAGGGACAAAGTAACACAGATTAATGGTCGTGTAAACGCCTGTGTACACAGGACACAGGTACAAATATTATATGTACTTATGTACCTTAACATCACACCGTCGTTTGCCTGTTTACAAATCTTGTCTAAAGTTGTTTGTTTTTCTCTTTTTTTCAGGTGAGTTGTGGGGAAGGAAGGAGTGGAGGAGAGGCGAGGCTGCTGAAGGGCCCGTGCTGAATTTGTGAGTAGTTCGAGATGGTTAAGTTAACTGCGTCGAAAGAATTGGATCAAAGTTTGAGCACCCTCTCCCCCCCCCCCACACACACACTCACACTCACCCTCCCACAAGATAAGGAACTCGCAGAGGGAGTCGATCTGAATCCACATCACTGCTATGGGAAGACTCGGGTTGAGGGAGTTGTATTGTACCACCCTCCCCCTCCCCTGACTCCCCTTCCTTCCCTCCCCCATAAGCTAAAGACAAAGGTGTTGTGAATTGTTGTTAATCTCCCTTCCCCGAATCCCCCCCTCCTCCCCCCACCTCCCTGAGGTCTCAGGTGTTGTGAGCTGCGTCGGACATCGATCCTTGCGCTTGCGATGGATGAAGTCTTGAATTTGTAACGAATTGTACACAACGCTCCTCACCCACGCACACACGTGCGCAACACACACACGCGCGTGCACCTGGGTACATGGCTTGCCATTGTAGTGGATAGCGTCGCAGGCTACCACGTTGTAGGTCCGATAGCGAGCTCCACTACAGACCTGTAAAGTATCACAGTATTGCTCCCCGGTAAAAGGAAATGTTTGTGTGTGTTACGTCACAGCTTTAACCGATCGGTTTATATACGAGGTCTGAAACTCATTCGGAAGGGTAGTGAATGTCGATTACGAGTCTAGCACGTGATCACTACGTATACATTCACCCTTGCATACACACGAGTGTATGCTTGTGCACAATTCTACTGTAACACATACAGTAAGGATGCCATGTTTGTGTGTACTGCTTACGTTTAGTCGCATTTTGTCTACTGTGCGCGTCTTTCCCGATGTCTTCCTCTCCATGCAGAGTCACGCTTCTGAAGTCCATAGGTCCTCCTCGAGTACTCGAGTACCCGCAGGAGTTTGTACTCGAGGGTCCCCGTTATTTCCAGAACGAGTGCCTATGTTAATTATGATAACCGGTGTCGATCAAGCTGAGGCAGAGGTGGTATTCAATTTCTGCCTGGGGAGTCCATCACATAGATATAGCCAGCGCTTCTGTCCCAGAGGACTGGTGAGAGGCGGAACGGAGAAACAGCAGAAGCAAAAAGTATTTAAGTTCTATTTCATTATATATATATATATATATATATATATATATATATATATAATGTATATATAGAAATAGAGTTGACAAATTTGAGTAAATTTGGAGTAGGGAAAATCAGAATGACGGATGGGGTACTTTATTCCATTAGTTTTCGGCTGTATGCCTTCCTCAGAGTTTCCCTACGCCAAATTTACTAATAAATATATATATATATATATATATATATATATATATATATATATATATATATATATATAATATATATATACACGAATCTCCCATCATTAAAGAATGATGTGTGACTCAGGTCCGTGGGGGCGTCACTAAAGGAGGCCCTGGAGACTGCTGCTACGTGCTTGCGGCCTAGCCTCGGTGCCTACTGCCAAGGAGGGGCGTGAGCGGGTGCTCTGCTACCGCGAAGAAATTCCTCCGCCAAGGGCGCTGCTCGCTCGCACGGTCATTGTCACGCTGCTCCTCTTTTGTTTTGTAGCAGCGCGTGCGCGCCCCCGGATCAGCCCTAACCTCGACAGAGCCGCATGTTACCAGGAATGGATATTTGCGACCCTGTGGTAAGTCGGCCACCTCCTGTGTATATGTTAGCACATATGAATGGAAGAGACTACAAGAAACCATAAGGCCTACACAAGGCAATGCTACGTCCCTTACCATCTTTCATCCCTATCCATAGCTATTTCAGCTTCTCTTGAAACAACCAATTGTTTCATCGCTCACTAACTATATGGTTACTAGGTCTATTCCAGTCGTTAACCATTCTGTTGGTAAACCAGTTGCCCATTTCCTTCTTAAAGCTAAATTTGTGCAGAGGTGCCGTTCTGACTGTGTATATACACGCACTGTTCTGTTCTTAAAAAAGAATAAATAGATAAATAAATAAAAAATCTAGGAACAGTAGTGAGCACCTGCAGGCATTTGCCCCAAGGGATGGGGCGTCGAAAAGAATCATCTAGCCAAAGGCCTTCACAACCTATCAACACGATCGCCTCCTAGAATCTCAGCCCCGGTGGGCCGGCACTTGGTTTCCGGACCGGGTCCAGGATATCTATTGAATTTCGCGATTTGTCCTCCATTTTTTTTACTTAATGCCGACAACCGGCGACAATTCCCTCCCTTGCGCATTTTCCTCCTACTCCTCCTTCTCTTCCATCTCTTCCTCCTCCTTTTCCTGCTCCTCTTCCTCCCTCCTCCTCCTCCTCCTTCCTCCTCCTCCTCCTCCTCCTCCTCCTCCTTCCTCTTCCTTCTCCTCTTCCCCCTCCTCCGCCTCCGCCTCCTCCTTCCTCTTCCTTCCTCTTCCTTCTTCTCCTCCTCCTTCCTCCTCCTTCTTCTCCTTCTCCTTCTACTTGTTAGGGACATAGAAACAGGCCCACACTAATACAATAGGGAAAGTTGCCCAATGTTCCTGTCTGGACAGACCTGTGGGAGGGTCGAGGGACCGTTGTTGGCTGCTGAGGGCCGCGAGCTTCGATTTAGTGAAACTTATTGAAAAGTTATTATCAATCAGAAAATGGAATGAAGATCACTATTAAAAAGATTATCACCTCAAACAGTTTCAGGTTTGTTCGCGCGGGAACCGATGTAGTATATATTATAAAAGATAAGGATATGACCTCTCAAGAGAGAATGTATGTGAAAGAGAGAGAGGAGAGGAGGAGAGGGTGGGAGTTGAAGGACATCGAGGAGGAGGAGGAGGAGGAAGAGGAAGAGGCTGATCCTTGGCCCATCTTCATGAATTAATCGTGTTGGGCGGAGGGCGAAGAGGAGGAGGAGGAGGAGGAATGGGAAACGCAAGGATGTCGAAAGAGGGGAGGGTTGGGTGTAGCGGGAAATGATAATGCTATAAACCTATAAATCCAGCCACCTCTTTTGATCCTGGTCCTGATAACCTCCTGATTATTATCATTATTTATTTATCTATTGTTGCTTTTGTTTCTATTTTTATCCCTTTGACTGCCGAAGATTTTCTTTAGCTGAATAAGATCACGTGACGGGAGCGTAAACCAGACTTTTTAAAGTTGCCTTCGGCAGTGGAAGAACTAACATTTCCGTTCCTCCTCTTCCACCTGTGTCCCTCCCTTCCCTCCCTTCCCTCCCTTCCCTTCCTATATTTCCCTTCACCCAGTGTCGCCGTTGCTCTTGACCCTCCCTCTCGAGAATACCCCCTCCCCGCTCCTCCAGTGTCGTCAAGGGCGTCGTGGCTGGTTGTCTCGTCTTGTCGACCGGGACTTCGTCTTCGCCTCGAGTCCTCTGAGGCCGACGGCAGTGGCCTCAGAAGGAGAGGCTCTTGAGCAGGTACACGGAGGAGATGTCTTCCAAGGACACTTCAGAGTGCGGGGGGATGGGGGGTTACAGAAGAAAATAGGGACCATATGAATAAGACCTCGTTCACCCCTCCCCTTTAGGGCACCCGGGATAACAATTTCCCCCCAACAAGAAGCCATGTAAAGAATATAACCCACCGTCCTATATTTCAGTCATGTATGGTTATCCGGGGTTTTCCATACTTCTAACGTAATCTAACATAACGTAACCTAATCAAACCAATTAAATACTTTCCTCCTCAGAATCCCCCATATGGACCTCCCCCCCCCCACACACACACATACTTTCCCAGTAGTCCCCGGTAAAGGACGGGGGAAGGGAGTGAAGGCTCTTCATAATTATGATCCGAAAAAGAAAAGATTATCCCTCAGTGGTTCCCGGGAACACGAGGGTCATATCTCTCTCTCTCTCTCTCTCTCTCTCTCTCTCTCTCTCTCTCTCTCTCTCTCTCTCTCTCTCTCTCTCTCTCTCTCTCTCTCTCTCTCTCTCTCTCTCTCTCTCTCTCTCTCTCTCTCTCTCTCTCTCTCCTCTCTCTCTCTCTCCTCTCTCTCTCTCTCTCTCTCTCTCTCTCTCTCTCTCTCTCTCTCTCTCTCTCTCTCTCTCTCTCTCTCTCTCTCTCTCTCTCTCTCTCTCTCTCTCTCTCTCTCTCTCTCTCTCTCTCTCTCTCTCTCTCTCTCTCTCTCTCTCTCTCTCTCTCTCTCTCTCTCTCTCTCTCTCTCTCTCTCTCTCTGCCTGTTTGTCTGTATGTCTGTCTCTGTTTCTGTTTGTATGTCTTTCTGTCTGTCTGTTTATCTCTCTCTCTATCTATCTATCTACCTCTCTCTCTATCTATCTATCTACCTCTCTCTCTATCTGTCTTTCTCTCTCGTTCTCGTTCTCTCCTTTGATCTGGTGCCGAAGAGTCCCTCATCTTGAACGCGACCGACCACCTCAGCGGGGCTAGCGCAGTGACCTAGCTTGACCCAGACTCCGGCCAGGCTAGCCGGCTTGCAGGCGACCCGCCATATCGCTGCTGTGTGTGTGTGTGTGTGTGTGTGTGTGTGTGTGTGTGTGTGTGTGTGTGTGTGTGTGTGTGTGTGTGTGTGTGTGTGTGTGTGTGTGTGTGTGTGTGTGTGTGTGTGTGTGTGTGTCTGTGTGTGTGTGTCTGTGTGTGTGCGTGTGTGTGTGTGTCTGTGTGTGTGTGTGTGTGTGTGTGTGTCTGTGTCTGTGTCTGTGTGTGTGTCTGTCTCTGTCTCTCTCTCCCTCCCTCCCTCCCTCCCTCCCTCCCTCCCTCTCCCCCTCTGTCCCCTCTTTCGCTCTCCCCCCTCTCTCTCTCTCTCTCTCTCTCTCTCTCTCTCTCTCTCTCTCTCTCTCTCTCTCTCTCTCTCTCTCTCTCTCTCTCTCTCTCTCTCTCTCTCTCTCTCTCTCTCTCTCTCTCTCTCTCTCCTCTCCCCCCTCTCTCCTCTCCCCTCTCTCTCCTCTCCCCTCTCTCTCTCTCTCTTCTCTCCCCTCTCTCCTCTCCCCTCTCTCTCTCTCCTCTCCCCTCTCTCTCTCTCTCTCTCTTTCTCTCCACTCTTTCTCTCTCTCACTCTCTCCTCTCCCCTCTCTCTCTCCTCTTTCTCTCCCTCTCTCTCCTTTTCTCTTTCTCTCTCTCTCTCTCTCTCTCTCTCTCTCTCTCTCTCTCTCTCTCTCTCTCTCTCTCTCTCTCTCTCTCTCTATCTCTCTCTCTGCCCTCTCTCCTTTCGTATTAGAGGAACTAGATACGAAACTTTCACTTTTCTTCCCCGCTCAGGTGATGTGATAAAAGCGAGAAAGGGGAAAGGGTAATGCATTCGTGTCTGTGCAAAGGTACAGAAACATAAATATTCATCTGTGTCTGTCTTGTTTTTTTTTTCACTTTAGTTGAGACAACATAATTCTAGGTACGACGAGTATATGTCGAAAGAGGAAGAGAGAGAGAGAGAAAGAGAGAGGGGGGGGAGAAAAGGAGGTTGTGGTCATAAGGTGGAGGGGAAGGAGCGTATGCTTAGTTGAGCCGAAGTGTTCATTGAACCAGCTGCACAAGAATGTCGTTAGTGGTGCTTAGCAGAGGAGTCGAGGCTGTCGCCAGAGTGCCAACTCGTTTTGAAGTTGACACAGAAGTAATGATCTTGAGAACGTGGTAGTGGAGGCAAGGCAGGCAAGGTCATCATATCAAGACAGCAGGGTAGGACTAGTATTAGTTGATTTAGATCGGACAATTTTAGGTTTAAACGGAAATAGGCAAGAACTAGTTTACCAATAAAGTGGTTAACGAATGGAACAGACTTAGTAATAATGTTGTGAGAGCAGAAACTATCGGTTATTTAAAGAGTTGAAAGAGAAGGTTAGGTAACTATATGGTAAGGGACATGGAACTGGCTAGTGTAGGCATTTGTCTCTTGAAGTCTCTTCCATTCATATATTCTTCAATGAACAAAGAAGAAGAGAAGACTAGAAGAGCAGTCAATCGAAACCCCATTTTTGTCCCAGGTCTTCTGCGCCCCCCTCCCCCCCCCCGGCCACCCTCGTAGCTGAATAAAATCGTTTGGCAGAACAAAGTTTGCCAAGAACGCCATCGGACCCTGATGGAAGATGTGACGCTTTGTTCTCTAATTCTCGTCTCCTTGGGACATCTCAGTGGGCGACGAAATGGTGTTCATTCTAAAGGGCTGAAAGGGAAGTTGTTTGTCCCTCGTGAGTGTTTTAGTCGGTGACGACCAGCGCTTCTGTCCTAAGGGAAGAATGTGGCGCTGAAAGTAGGGGCCTTGAAGGTCATATAAAGGAGATATTTAAGGAGGAAGGCAGGACAAATAAGGGACAGTAGAAATTTATTATTATTATTATTATCATTATTATTATTATTATTATTATTATTATTGCAAATATATAATATATATATATATATATATTAAATATATATATATATATATTTTTTTTTTTTTTTTTTTTTTTGCTTGTAACCACGAGGAAATAAAGATCGGAATACTGAACGTTTTCGTCTATTAAGACATTTTCAAAGTACATAGTGTCACAACAAAGAATAACTTGTACTTTGAAAATGTCTTAATAGACGAAAACGTTCAGTATTCCGATCTTTATTTCCTCGTGGTTACAAGCAAAAATCTTTATTCACGTGTTTTTTGTGATAACAGTTGCATATATATAAATATATATATATATATATTTATATATATATATATATATATATATATATATATATATATATATACATACGAATCTTCAATCACGAAAAAGTTCTACGTGATTCTGGTCCGTAGGGGTGTCACTGAGTTCTAAAATATTGGTTACATAAAATCTATGCAGGCATTACCTCTGTACAGGGTCCTGATGAGGAAGAAGGGGGTGAGGCAGCTCCAGCTGGATTCGTTCGCCCAGGCTTCAGCTACAGACGGAGGAAGTTTAAGCGAGGAGAGCCCGGCGGAGCGGAGACTGCCTGCTGCGGGAAATTGATTTATGAATCCATTAGTCAATTAAAGTATCATCCGGTGTAGAGACGACTGTAGCGACTAGCCAGCCAGCCAGCCAGCCACCACCTGCATGCCCCCCTTCCCCCCCACCCCCCGGCGGGACCACTGAGTTTTAAGGCCCTCTACCAAGGCCTCCGCATCTCCTCGCAGGTTACAGATGGCGTCATAAGTTCCTCGACACGGATTCACGTTGGGGACGATCGCTTCTCGGTGAGGGCGAAGGCAGATCGGGGTCCTGTCTAAAAATGGCCGAGAGCCCCCTTGGGTCGTCTTTCTTTCGTCCGCGAGACAAAAGTCAGCTGTTTTCCGAGTTGCCAAGAAGAGCAACACACGAAGCGTTCGAGAACGAACTTGTTTTCCCAGCTTTGCCCGTACTACCGCCGGCGGAGAGTTTGG
>NC_134792.1:43599746-43682246 GCF_046742065.1 Oratosquilla oratoria | reverse complement strand
ATACACATCAGTCACCCGACTCCAAGTGACGTCACGCACAAGCCACGCCTCCTTGGTGCTTGAGCTGACCCAGCATCAAGAGACTTCGACCCAGACCTTAATCACAAAACCGAACTCGCGAGGGACGTCCGAATCACGCCCGTCACACATTGAGTGACAACGAGGAAGAAACATGAAGGAGGCAGGCAGGAGACCTTTTGGTCCATAACGGGGTTGGTTACAAATAAATCAGTAAATGAATAAAGATATTTAACATGTTCTCTCTTTCTCTCCCTTCCAGGCGTGTATGGAAGCAGTGTCGAGTCGACAAGCCACATGCCAGCGGCGCCCCCGACACCCTCGTCGCGGGCGTGGGCGGCGGCGCTACCCGGCGGCACCGTCGTAAGCTCGTCCTCGTCTATGGGCTCGGCGTCGTCCTCGATCGCGGCGGCGGAGGCCGAGCGTCTCACCATGTACCGCTGCATCATCTCCTCCATCCTCGAGTCGGAGACTGTCTACCTCGAGTGTCTGGACGTCGTTCTTCAGGTGAGTCGAGCAGTCGTGCGAAGCTAAGAGAGAAAGAGGTGGGATCCGGGTTAGGGGTTGTGTGGATTAATTTTTTTGTCTTTTTAGTATATACCTATTTATCTCTTTGTATTATAGTACAGATGTACACACACACACACACACACACACACACACACACACACACACACACACACACACACACACACACACACACATATACTCGACTCGACGGCGCAGTGGTAGCGTTCGGAACTGCTACTACAGCGATTCGAGTTCGAATCCCGCCCAGGGCTAAAATAACTTCAATATCGCTGCACTACAAGTCGTTACTCCAACTCTCGTTGGCGGGGAGTTGTGTGTGTGTGTATGTGTGTGTGTGTGTGTGCGCGCGCGTGTAAGGTCACAGCAGTACCCATAGATCGGTCATGTATGAGCTCTGAGCTCTCATCCGGAAGGATAATAGCTGTCGATCACGAGTCCAACACGTGATCTAAGACCATGGTGAATCACACACACGCACACACACACACACACAAGCACATTTTTCTCATATAACCATAGGCTTTGGGTTTTTAGGTAAGGCTAGGCGAGGTAATTTAATGTCAGTCCCGGTAAGTCTGCGATATTTCACGGGCGGTGAATGGGGACGACTTTTAAGGGCCTAGTTTCTGGTCAGTTTGGTCAAATGGTATGCTGTTCCCCTCTCTTCGTCAGTCGACTATCTTCCCTCATGGTGCGCATGCGCCGATTTTTCTAGCGTTCCCGGCAAAAAAAAAAAAAAAAAAAAAAAAAAAAAAAAAAAAAAAAAAAAAAAAAAAAAAAAAAAAAAAAAAAAAAAATTGTATGGGGGGGGGAGGGGTAGGGGCTGCAGGAATCCCTACGTGACAGGAAAGGGACCATTAGGCCGTGAGCTCAGAGACGCAACGATAAGTGTCACGTAACGCTGCTCCTGATTCAGAGTGAGGGACAGGATTCACGGTAGCGCCATCTGAGTCACTCAACCCTGGGAGAGTGGGAGGGGGGGGAGAGAAGCAATTTATTTTGACGTCATTTGTCGCCCGTTGCGAAGTAGCACCAAGTCCGGTATGAATAAAAAAAAATCCTGTAGCTGTATGTCTATAATCTCTCCCTCTCTCTCTCTCTCCTCTCTCTCTCCCTCTCCCTCTCCCTCCCCATTCTCCTTCTCTCCCTCCCCATTCCCCTTTTTCTCCCTCTCTCCTTCTCTCCCTCCTTCCTCTCTCTCTCCCTCCCTCCTCTCTCTCTCTCTCTCTCTCTCTCTCTCTCTCTCTCTCTCTCTCTCTCTCTCTCTCTCTCTCTCTCTCTCTCTCTCTTTGTATTTCTCTCAAGGGAGTGTTTGATTTAAAAGTCCAGGTTTTCGGTAAAGTTGCGTAGGTAGACCGGGTGGTGACGGGGGAGGGGGTGGTGGGGGGAACTATTCCTGTTCTGAGTCAGATCGACAAGGATGAGAGTTGCCTGAGCCCATCCTCGAGAAAGAGAAGGATAGAGAATGAGATGGCGGGAGGGGCGAAGGGGAGAGGACGTCGTCAATTCAGTCTTGGTTACAATATGTGGGTCGATGTTAAATGTGGGTGGATGTGGGAAGAGGGGGTGTGAGAGAGTATATTTGCACAAAGGGTATCGATACGAGTCGTTCTCCCACGTTCCTCCCTTGTTATTAGTATCGAAGACTTCGTTTTAGCATGTGCAACTTCTTCTCTGGAAAGTGGTCTAGGTTCGGGTGGTTCACAGTCGTGAGAATGACGATTTCTTTGAAGATAAATAGAATCTTGTTGCCGCATATTTCGAGAAAATTTCCGACCGTGATTCGGGGAACGGGCGAGTTGGGTCGAGGCTAGTTTCGACGATGCCGTCCATTCATTTATCTGTTTGTTTATTTATATATGTACTTGTTTATTCATTTTTGAGAACCTCACCCCTGAGAACATTTCAATGATTGTTTTGATAATCGTTTGCTCTGACAGTAAATAAAGTGGGAGTACGACAGATGTAATTGTTTTGAATAGAAATAGTACGTACCTCCACCTCGCTCCCTAACCCTCTCCGCCATGTTTGTTTACGTGTGACGTCATAGCCTGCCTCGACCCGAATCGGTTACCTTTCCCCCGAAGGAGGGTTGGAAAATTCTAGAAAATATATCATCTATACTAGCTCTAGACGATTTTATTCAGCGTTAGGGAACCCCTGGGCAATGGGGGATGAAGAGTGAGGAAATTTGAGCCCAGTTGCTTTAGGAAGTGACGTTAATTAAGTCTGCCGGAGCGATGCAAGGTATCTTGTGCTTTGAGATGGCAACTTTGAGAAAGTTCAACATAACCAATTTGAGACAAAAAATGCTATGGACCTGATATTAACAGGATCGTAAAAGAAATGCTATTTCAGGTCTGTGTTCGTGAATGAAAAATCCTAAAGTGAATCCTTAGCTAAGTAATTTGAATTTTAAAACATAATTTCAGAGCTGGGCGCGTTCCTCGGTGCGTTCTTAGGTGAGTTCCGCTTTAGTTTGGCCGCGCTTAGTGCTCCCAATCTATTAAAGCAGTATAGGTGCAGGTATAGTATATATATATATATATATATATATATATATATATATGTATATATATATATATATATATATATATATATATATATATATATATGGCCTACGAAATGTTTGTTTGGTATAGTATGTGGCCTACCGGACTTATTTCGGCATGAACCTGTCTCTTAAGCTTTAATAGTTCGGAAGCGCTAACCGCGACCAAACTAAAGTGGAACGCACCTAAGAACGCACCAAAGAAGGCGCCCAGCTCTACATAATTTCATCCATTTCTGTGAATATAACCAAGGGGAGAAACTATATATGTATGTATATATATATATATATATATATGTATATATATATATATTAATTTATTCATATATTTGTTTAGTTATGTGGGTTTTTTTTCAAGATTCTTTGGGAATGTGACGCATGTGCACTCAGTAACAGATTCTTGGACTAACGAAATAAACAATATTTTTTATTGCTTATAATTTTTTTTCCTCAGAGTTGATAAACATTGTCTTACATCGTGTTGATCTATCACCTAACGTGCCAAACTTCCCAAACCTCAACCTACGATGGTGATAATATCAACAGCAGTAGTAACACCGGTGATATCATGATCACGGTTACCGTCACAGCCTGCGAATCCGTGATGCTCCTCTTCAGAGTTCCCACCGTCGAGGTGTCTTCGGTGGCAGGAAACGGAAGTGGGATCAACTGCCGGGAACAGGGAAAGGAAGAGGGAGACCTTCCCCTCCCCCTTTCCCTGTCGGCGGAGGAGGAGGAAGAGGGCGAAGGAGGAGGAAGAGATCCTCCTCTCCCCCTCCCTTCCTCCCTTTCCCTGTCGTCGAAGAAGGAGGAGGAGGAGGAGGAGGAAGACTGCTGGCGACCCAATCAGCCTTGCTGGGGAGAGGAGCGAAAAGAGAGGGTGGGAGAGGACGGGAACTGGGGGTCACCATCACCATCTACGACCTCTGAGGGCATCGGTAGCGACAACGAGAACCAAAATAAAAATGTCTACGATGGCGTTAGCGATGACGTCATAGATGACGTCAACGCCCCTCCCCCCCCCCACTACCGTAAAGTTTAATCGCGAACATAGGCCAAGATGATGTTAATTTGCCAGAACCCATTCAGGGGTTTTTGTCGGAGAGGGAGTGGGGGGAGGGAGAAGGTGGAGGAGGTCGATTTCTTGGATGTAACCCTCCTCTTCGTAGTCGTGGTCATTGTTGGGTTGGGGGGGGGGGAGGTGACTTAGAAGGAGATTCTGAGTTGAATCGAAGACCTTATTCCTGGAAAGGCTTTGATTATCCTCCTCTTCCTCCTCCTCTCCCTCCTTCTCCTCCTCCTCCTCCTCCTCTTCCTCGTCCTCCTCCTCCTCCTCCTCCTTCGCTTCCTTCTCCTCTTCCTCCTCCTCCTCCTTTTCCTCCTCCTCCTGCTGTTCTTGTTCCTCCTACTCATGCTCCTTCTCCTCCTCCTCCTCCTCCTTCTCCTCTTCCTTCTCCTTCACCTCCTCTTCCTCCTCCTCGCCCTTGTTCTCGTCCTCGCACTCTTCCTCACGCTCGTCCTCCTCTTCCTCCTCCTGCTGTTCCTGTTCCTCCGCATACTCCTCCTGCCCCTTCTCCTTTTTTCATCTCCCAAAGTTCTTGGAACCTTGGACGAGACCAATTTTTTCCCCACTTTTCTCTCGTAGTCGTTAGATTTTAATCGCAGGTTCTGGAGAGTGTGTGGTGGGGTGGAAGCTGTCACCGCGCCCAAAACCCGGTCAGCCCTGTTCATTGTTTGTGCCCTACACTTGCCTCTTGCCTTTTGCCCTCACCCCGTGTCATTTCCTTGCTTCTACCCTCCCTTGTCCCAGGCCCTGAGCCTGGGTGGGCACAAGAAGCTAAGGAATAACTTGAAAGGAGCTGAGATTGGTCATGTGTGGGTGTGAGGCCTGCTGGACCCCGAAGAGGCCTAAACAGGACTCAAGAGGACCTCTTGTCCTCCTCCTCCTCCTCCTCCTCCTCCTCCTCCTCCTCCTCAAGAGGACCTCCTGTCCTCCTCCCTTCCATGGTAATAACCACCATCTGATGGTCCATGGTAATGACCACTTTCCGAAGCCCAATCCCCCACCCCCACACCTTCTCGTTACCACATCACAGCGGTCATCTTCTCCTATGCCAAGGGAACTAACACCGCCTCCGCACCAACAACAAGGATGTCAGTTTCACCATCAACCACCACCACCACCAGGAGATAAACTAAACCCCTCTGCCACTGGGGAAGGGGAGGGGGAGGGAGGGAGGGGGAGTAGGGGTGGGGGGATGGTGCCATGGAGATGAATAAAACTGCCTGGCGACGACAGTATTATGAAATGAAACTGACAATAATCACCACAGAAAAGGTTAAAGACGAAGGAGTGATGATGGCGTCTGGGGTAGCTGGAAGTTGGGGATTGGGGGAATGAAGAAGGGGAGGCGAAAGAATGGGGAATGAAGAAGGTAAGGCGAGAGGTTGGGGGGAAGGGGGGAGAGTAGGATTGGGGCGGGTACGAAAGGCGGGAGTTTGGCCTTTGTTCGGGCGGGCGGGCCGGCCTGGGCAGAAAGGGAAAGTGAGCAACCACAGGCAGTACCTGCCCCCCCCCCCTTCCCTCCCTCCCTCTCCTTGCTGCCATTTTCAGCGCCATTACCCCTTTCACCCCTTTTTCTCTCTGATCATCTCCTCCTTGGAGGTGGACGAGGCCAAACCCCGTCATCTTCCTCCCTATCGTCCCCCCTTCTCCCTCGCACACTCTCTCCCCACCTCTGTACCTCTGTACCCTGTGGCGTCAAATGCGCGCGTCTGCAAGTGAATAGAGAACCATCTTGTATCCGTAAGAAAGTCTGACTGTTATCATTTTTTTCTCTCTCTCTGGTGTGTGTTACAGAGAGCTGCTGTTAATTTCCGTCTTTGGCTAATTCTATGCGAGTTCGTTAGTAGAGATACTTGTGTGTGTCTGTGTGTTTGGGGTGAGGTGGATGTATGTGTCTGTGTGTGTGTGTGTGTGTGTGTGTGTGTGTGTGTGTGTGTGTGTGTGTTGTAGGTATATATTTTCGCCAGTCAATGTGTTTTTGGCTGGGTACATGATCTTTACCCTGCTTAGGTTGGTCTAACTTATTTTCCATTGGGGAGAGAGAGAGAGAGAGGATGGGGGTATTCCTCTCACCTGAATGAAGGTGTCAGGCCTGTGACTACACATAAAGACTCCTTGAATGTATCAAATGCGTTACAAAGCGGAAGTTCAGAGGTTTCGAAGCGGCCAGTAGTAGCCACCAAGATGCGAAGGTGTATAGACAACGTTTGTTGGTTTGCAACTGATACTTGCTCAGCGACAAATGTCGAGTAGTTCGCTGCCGTCGATCATGAATGTTCAGTGTTAGCACGAGAGAAATCTCGCGTGCACTCCATGTGCCCATACGTACATACATACATACATACATACATACATACATACATACATGCATACATACATACATACGCTGATACGTACATACGTACATACATACATCCATACATACATACACATGCTTACATTCATGCGTACATATATGCATGCGCTAACACATACATAAGTACGTACATAAATAAGTACGTACATACATACATACACATACATACATACATACATACTACATACATACATACATACTTACATACTTATATACTTAGGCACGTACGAGCATATCTTTGGTGTCGTCGTGTGTTTGAGGCTTCTGCACTTGCGTGTTTCCGTCCGCTTGCGCCCGACCCTGTTTTATGTGCACGCACGCCTTTCCCGTGTGTGTGTGTGAAGGCACACGCCGAGCGCATTCGTGTCTTCTTGTGTACTTGTGCATTTGTTTTAGGTGGAGTCCTCCCTCCCTTTCCTTCCCGGCTCCCTGAGCGACCTACGCCCCGGCCCGCCCCGGCCCTCCCCCCCCAGTCCCCCTCCGCCCCTCTCCTTCCCCGGGGCCCGCCCCGGCCCTCCCCCCCCAGTCCCCCTCCGCCCCTCTCCTTCCCCGGGGCCCCCACCACCCACCCACCGCGGCTTTTATCGGAGGCCAGTGGGCGTGGGGCGTCTTGAATGCAAATGGGCGGTGAAGGGGCGCTCGGAGCGACCAGGGATTGGATTCTTAAAGCCACATAAAGTAATGGGGGAGGGGTTCCCTTCCGTTATATAACTCTTTCACAACGGAAGGCAGTTCGCTTCAACTGAATAAAATCATCTGGCGGCATCGAGATAAGGGATCTAGTCATCAGGTGTTAAAGGGCTAAGATCTGCAACTGTATCATAGTAGCTAAAACTGCTAAGTACTTTGCTTGACAGATATACTGTATTGCCATAAGCTTTCAGTAGTTTGGTAGTACGGTATGTACGCATTCACTTATTCGCAAAGTAGAATCACCCCCAAAAATACGCATGGTGGGGGACTCTCATCCCATAGTTCGCTTTAAGAATACGACCCCAGGAGACGGATGCTGGCTGGGTGGTGAAAGGGGGACGGGGTTGAAGATGTGGGAAGGAAAGGGAGCAGAGACTGGGACAAAGGCGAAGTGGCGAGGGAGGGAAGAAAGAAGGGAGGAAGAGAGGGAGGAGGGAGTATGGTGGAGGGGAATATTATTGTTCACAGGATTAGGGATACAGTGCCCTGGTAGCTTCCTGTAATAGTAACAGCAGACTCAACGATGGGCGTGGGTTTCAGAAAACGTAGGAAAGATTACTCACCAAGGGTGCATAACCGGGTTATATTCCTGGAATTCATAATGACAGGTTCATTAGTATAACGATCGGAAAAGGAAAAATGGAAATTGAGAAGTAGATGTCCGCCATACCCCTTTGTAACCCCCCCCCCTCCTCCGCCATTAATTTGCATCACTGAGTAGACTGCTTTGGTATCGGAGCTGTTCGAGTCCAAATCATCATCTCGTCCATCTCGCGTTGCGTCGCGTCGTCTCGGTGGCGTGAGGGACGTGGTTGGGAGAGGGGCAAAAGACCCCTCGCTCTGGCTGAAGACCGCTCAGGCCGACGGCTCCAAACCAAATGCCTCGGGAGCGTTCGGCTTCTGCTCATGTGTTGTATGGTGTGTACTCTACTGCGGTGATGGTGGGAGTAGGGGTTGCAAGATAAAAGTTGTTCGTGAAGTGTGTACATGTGTGTGTGTGTGTGTGTGTGTGTGTGTGTGCGTGCGTGTGTGTGTGCGTGTGTGTGTGCGTGTGTGTGTGTGTGTGTGAGATTCACCATGGTCTTGATGACGTGTCGAACTCGTGATCGACATTTATAAACCTCCTGAATGAGAGCTCAGAGCTCGTATGACCGATCTATGGGTAATACTGTGACCTTACACGTACACATACCCCCAACTCCCCGCCCACGAGAGTTGGAGTAACAATCCGCAGTGCAGTGATACTGAAATTATTTCAGCCCTGGGCGGGATTCGAACACGGACCGCCGTAGTGGCAGGCGGGAACTCTAACCACCGCGCCACGAGGTTGAGTGAGTGAGTGTGTGTGTGTGTGTGTGTGTGTGTGTGTGTGTGTGTGTGAGTGTGTGTGTGTGTGTGTGTGTGTGTGTCAGGGATACACCTCTCTCTTTCACAGTGAAACCAGGGTTTTTTGAGGGAACTTTTTTGACACTTTTATGTTGTTATTTCCCTTTATTGCTGGTATTGTTCAGTCAGATAAGGGGCAATATACTGGTTCCTGATAATAACCCCTGTGGCACTAACGGCGCGTATTCTGTTAGTAGTGGCCCTGCAAGACGTGAGAGAGGTTCCTCTCCCTTTCGTCTGTCTTCAAAACCCGTTCACACTCGTAGCTCCATCTAGGAGCAGACCAGAGTGGCTGGCATTCGATCTAAGGACCAAGCCTAAGGTCCTTTTCAAATTCAGTTGTACGTCTTCTGCCTATCCATGTATAAGGAGAACTGACAACTGGTGACTGTTCTTTACTGTAAGTTGGGGACATGGAAACAGTCCCACATTCACAAAACATAGGCAACAGTCTAACGTTTCTTCCCAAAGAGGTCTACACGAGAACCCGAGGACTGATTGCCTCTTGCTGTGGGGCTGCGGGTTTCCAGTCAGTGAAACTCGAAGGCAATACTGTTTTGATAATTACCATTGTATTGCCATTATTATGTTATTGGTTATTATTATTATTTGATTCGTTGCTGTGTATTAGTATTACAAT
This sequence comes from Oratosquilla oratoria, assembly GCF_046742065.1. Lineage (NCBI taxonomy): Eukaryota > Metazoa > Arthropoda > Malacostraca > Stomatopoda > Squillidae > Oratosquilla > Oratosquilla oratoria. The sequence continues at coordinate 43,673,005 of NC_134792.1, read as the reverse complement.
AGAGATGTTAGCGTTATTAGTGTTGATAACAGGGACCCTAATTTCATTTCCCTCCCTTTCCCTGCAGTACATGAAGGCCCTGAAGGCGACGCTGACGACATCGCAGCCGGTCATCTCGCCTGACGACTTCTCGACCATCTTCTACCGCATGACGGACCTCCACGCGGCGCACAGTACCTTCCTGCAGGGGCTCCGCCAGCGGGCCCACAACTGGGACGGCCGGCTCACCATCGGGGATCACTTCAAGATCTTGGTGAGTCCTCCTACTCCTCTTCTTCCTCCTCGTGCCTCTCCTCCTCCTCCTCCTCCTCGTGCCTCTCCTCCTCCTCCTCCTCTTCCTCCTCCTCCTCGTGCCTCTCCTCCTCCTCCTCCTCCTCGTGCCCCTCCTCCTCCTCCTCCTCCTCGTGCCCCTTTCCTCCTCCTCCTCTTCTTCTTCCTCTTTTTCCTCCTCCTCGTGCTCCAAGGACTACTGATCAGGGCCATGGCACCCTAGGGGGTTGGCGTGGCTAGCTGGAGTTGGGGGTGTCTTGGATCTTTGGGTGTGAAATCAGTTTTCTAGTTTATATACTTATAAATTTGTTTATTTACATATATATATTGATTTGTTTTATCTAATTGTATATTTATCTTATCTTTATATCTATCATTTATTATTTATGTATATATATATATATATATATATATATATATATATATATGTATATATATATAAATATATATATATGACTCTTCATCCACAAGGAGCTAAGATGAAAGGGAAATGGGTGACGGGTATGAGTGGGCTGGGTGGGGCTGGGTGCATTCCCTGGATGGCTACCTCCTTTATCAGAGGGAAGAAGTCTGTTGGTATACAGATAGATAAATGTACACACACACTCGCGCACACACACACACACACACACACACACACACACACACACACACACACACACACACACACACACACACACACACACAATTTTTTACAATTATCTAATAACTTTTTCCTTGTTCGCAGGCGAGCAAGCTGGACATCTACGCCTCGTTCCTTCAGAACTACCAGCGTGCCGTGGAGACGGTGCGGCGGTGCGGGAGCCAGAGCCAGCAGTTTGCCGACATCACGCGCTCCATCAAGCTGCGGTCGCTGCAGGGCCAGGCGCAGTCCCTCGAGGACCTCCTTCACCGCCCCGTCGCCAGGGTCCAGAAGAACGCCCTCGTCCTCCACGTAAGTACGCAAGAAAAGGGAGTTGGGTCTCCGCAGACAAGTGGTTGGGACTTCCCATTTGCAAGGGAAAAAGGGGCTAGGGTTCTTTAGAAAGTATAGCCCTAGGGAAGGGGATGGGTGTTCAGAGAAGGACATCCAGATGTGTGGGAAGTCCGGGGAGGGGTGGTTTACGTTGGGGAGTTGGTATAGAATTCTTGATTGCGTTCTGGCAGAGTAGTGGTTCTCCACCCTGGGGCACTCCCCACCCCGAGGTCTCTGCCCCCCTCCCACGGGGAGCCACAGAGCTTCCCAGGTGGGGCCACTAACCCGATGATTCTATTCAGTGTTGAAAATTGGCCTCCAGTACGTTACGGGATAGAACGACATAAGTGTGGGAGACTCGAGGAAACGGGCTGAGAACCCCCGTGCTAGACGAGAGGGTGGGAAGAATATTTCCTGTGAAGGAATTCGTAATCATCATGGTTTCTGTGTCTATTCTTTTGCGCCAGGGTAGCTTTTCAAACCCGCCCGACAGTTTTTTGGGCGATATTGGGTCAGTGAGTTGGGATGAGAAGGGAAATGAGAAGAGAAGGGAAAAAGGTGAGGAACATAATATGCCAGAAGTCAACAGCTTTGCCCAGTTCCACACTTTAGAGACTGTTGGGGCAGGGAACGGTCACTGCTGGAAATTGGAGAGAAGAAAGGGACTCGAACCCGCGACGAGGAGGATGCGAGAGAAAAATCGCACAGGAATGCAGGTTTTGAAATGCGCCTCACTTTCGAAGGGGACGCCCTCAGGAAGACCTTTGTTGCAGTCCGTCTCAGTTAAAATCCTTTCCATACCTGGGCGGGAGTTTTATCATACATTCAGACTCCCGCCAAACTATTCTATTCATGTCCGTGGCACTTCATCCATCGATAAAGTCCAGAAAAAAAAAGAAACACTGAACCGAGGAAGAGGAGGATCTGCGAACGTAGAGAATCTGACTGATGAGAGGACCTCCATGGGGGAGGGCTCACGGAGGTCCTCAGCATTCCTCTGTGATTGGAGACTCGCCTCCAATCAAAAGAGAGAGGCTGGTGATCACTTTTAACTTCCACTCGCCCTCCTTTATCAAATCTCTCCTTTGCCACCTCTATGCCTCGACCTCTTCGGCGCAAGGTTGACCCTAAGGATAGAAGCGCTGGTTGTCGGCGACGAAGTACAAATACCAAACCGGTCAGGGGTGGAGGATGAGGGTAGACAGGCAGGGGTATGAGGGGCTGACATTTGTTGACGAGTGTCGTATAGTGCAGGAATGCTGGCGGGCGTGCGGGCGGGCTCGACAACAGAACGACATAAGTACGGAGGTTAAACTTGAAGCGACACATTTCTCTCAGACGATGTCTTCATGTGTTTGTGCATTATTCACCATGGTCTTGGATCATGTGCTGGACTCGTGATCGGCAGTTACGCCCCCCCCCCCCCCTGGTGAGAGCTTGGAATTTTTATTTAGACATATTCATGGTCAATGTTTTGACTATATAAGCACGCGCACACGCACGCACACACACACACACACACACACACAAACACGCGCGTACGCACGCGCTCACACACACGCACATACACGCACACACCTACACACACGCACATACACATAGACACACACGCGCACATACACACACACACGCACATACACACACACATGCGCACATACACACACACACGCACATACACACACACACGCACACGCACACACACACACACACGCACACACACACACACACACACACACACACACACACACACACACACACACACACACACACACACACACACACACACACACACACACACACACACACACACAGCATCCTCTTTCTCACTGGAGGTGGTAATGCCTTACAATTTAGTAGAAGCTTTCATACTGTGGACGCGCTGCGAACTCGGTACCGCACCCGTCAAGGAGGATCCGTGTAGAGTCACGGTCTGTATAGGTCACGTTCAAAGGGGTCCACATGATGGTATGGTAGACATCAGGAGCTCGCAACCAATTTCCTCATGTATCCAGTGCTTGTGAATTGCTGTTCTTTGTCATTGTTAGGACCACCTTCAATGTTAAAATGAATCATATAGCATCCATCAGTTCCCGCTAGCTTTTGGCTTGTGACCCCACTTTTGAAACTGTTCAACCCCTCCCCCACCTTGTGTTTATGGACCCCAGGTTGAGAACCACTGGTATACAATATATTTGTGTGTTAATTACAATTAATGTCAGTGTGCTGCATTGATGTTGCCTTCTTGTATAAGAAGTGATAATTTGAGGTAATATGTTTGACAAATGTACAGGGGTTTCTTTTCTGTTTCCCTCATTCTGATCTTATTCTTCTTACAGGACCTGCTCAAGTACACCCCAGAGACACACCCAGACCATGAGACTCTGCGGGAGGCACTCCGGTTAACACAGAGCTTCCTTACCCGATTATCCATGATGCACACAGAAGCCATGTTCCCTGTACGTGCTCTTTCATAGTTGGGATATTTGTATTTGTGTCATATGTTTACTTCTTGATTATATTAAAAAATTCCTGTGCAGTATTGGGTGTAAGAGGCTTTTGTGATGTGGGAAATAAGCACAGCAGGTTTTAAAGAAAAGACTTGTTTACCAGATGATGAGGCCATTTGCACCCTTGGGATTGCTAAGATATGGGACAGGTATATGAATATTTTATACCACTTGGATTGCTTTTGATATTAATGAGAAAATAATTTCATAACGGTGTCATACTGTGATAGGTAGGTGCCATTTTGTTAATAGTTTAAGCTTAGGATACAGAGGAGATTTGGAAAAAAAAAAAAAAAAAAATCCAGTCATGTAGCCCCAGTTTCAGTCAGCTTTGCCTTTCACCACACTTGGCCAGGTCATACCCTGAGTGAGGCTGAATTAAGTATTTGGTTGCATACCTGTAATGAAACACTGCAGGATGTTTGGCCCACCAACCCTTCGGGCAATATCACATTAGATCAGGCTCAGAAGAGTACAAGGCTGGTTCATGATGTAGATTACTCTTGGTTGATTAGAACTCTTCTCTCTTTTCTCTCTTCTTTCTCTTCTCACTCCTCTTTGCCTAATCACTTGATTACTGGTGAGGTTTGATTGTCTTATAAACCATTTATAGGTAAATACTAAGAAGTTAATGTATGTTGTGTGATAGGTGGCTTCAGGTGCCACACCAAACCACAGTCATGCTGATTTCAAGGCTATGCTTATGGCATCAAAGTGAGCTTTAAATTTTTTGTGACATGATCAAGAAGTGTTAGTAAGTGAAACAGAGGTCTATTCCTGTAATACCTTTACCTTCCTATTCTGCCATCCATCAATGCATCCATCCATCCTGTCCTAACAGTGGAACTTCCTTCTACTCCCAACACCATCCCTAACTGTGCACAAGAATCTCTGAATTGTTATCACATATTTCATCTCCTGCCATGCATTTCAGGCTCCCGAGCGACCACAGCGTCATTTGGTCAGAAATTCATTTATTGTAGAACTGGTGGATGGTCACCGCAAGCTCAGGCACATCTTCCTCTTCAATGATGTCTTCGTATGTGCCAAATACAAAGTAAGTAAACAACACCATATGTATATTTGTACAGCTATACTTACATACATATACCAAGGGCTTTTTCCCCCCTACAAGGAAGGTAGCCAAAGTCAAATGGCATAATTCACTTCCACCCATTTCATCCCCACACATTCCACTCCCATTCACCACCCCTCCCCCCTCTTATCTTAGCTCCTCCTGGATGATGGTTCATCCCTGAATCTTGCCCACTGCCCTGGGTCAGAAGCAATGCAGCAAGACACAAGCTATACTTATATCACCAAAATCTTTTGCACATCTATATGCATTACCTGAAGTTATGCACACATCCAAAAATCTAGCTTAAAGACTTTTATTTTTGAGTGGCAGGGTGGTGAGATACACACTGAGAATCGTTGAAGTTTTTAATTACTGACATTTTGCTCTTAACAGAGCTCTGTTAAGAGCAAAACGTCAGTAATTAAAAACTTCAACGATTCTCGGTGTTTATCTCACCACCCTGCCACTCATTTTGTCGTCCATTCTTCAGCTTTTATTTTTGTGACATACCTGTATAACTGTAACCAAAATATGTATTACTCAAATATGATAGTAATAATAAAGCATCTTTATTCCTTTGGACCTGAAGAAATAACTTTCACCTGTTCCTAGACTTACCCAAGTGTGTGCTACTTCTGTATCCCATATACTGTGCAAATGTGATAATTTGCAAATTCTTATTATGATACCCGAGCTGCCAATATAATTTCTTATTTTCAGGAAGCATTACCATATGCTCTAGCATTGCTTGCAACTAATTTAGTACTGCCAGATAATGATATTTGAAAATAATTTTTAAATGTGAAAGACCCTTCTTTACTGCTATAAATTGTTATAAAAGTTCATTAGGCTAAAGCAGTACTCTGGTATGATGTTGATAAAGATTTTTAGAAATCTTGGTAACTTTATTACTAATGAAATCATCATACTATAGTTTGTCGGTGTAGTCCAGTGTGGGTGAAGATTATTTAAATCTTTGATGTAATACACTGGATATTAGTTATTATTGTAGTTGAAGTTGATAATTTTCCTACATGAATATAAGCTGTTCACTTACAATTGGACAATACATACTTTTTCATTTCATTGTAAATGGGAACTCGATTGTAATGTTGTTTATACTGCAAATATTAAAATATTTATCTTGTATTGCAGCCTACCAATAGGGCAGAAAAATTCACTTTTGAAGTTAAATGGTACATCAGTTTACATGATATAGTTGTCTTTACTGATGGAGGCCCTGAAACACTACGGGAATCAAGCCCACCTAACTTGGTTGCCCTAAAGTCTCAAGCATCAACGGTCAGAGATCAGTTACGAAGACAGGAAAGCCTGGCAGAGAGTAAAGGGGTAAGGAAAATTACTTACTGTTTTGAAAATCAGAATTTTTTTTTTTTTTTATTATTAATAATAATATTATTATTATTGTTATTACTAATTTTATCTTATTTAGTCTTTTATTTATTTATTTATTATTATTTTTATCTAATTCTATTTATTAATTTATTTTTACTATTAAAGGTACTCTATTTTGAGAGCTGAGTAAATACCTTAAAGTGAGAAGTGGTGGTTTACAATTTCAAATGAAAACTGTTGGGACTTGTATTCATAAGTGAAATATGAAGAATGTCTCATAGATAGCAAGAGAATTATTTAACATTTTGCCAGTGATAATCAGAGCTTATATTACTAGGGACAATATTGTACTAGAGAGATGGAGTTATAGAAGAAAATAATAATAGGATGCATTAAAACCACCCAAATAGAACATCTGTATACAGAGACCAAAATCTTCCCAATAGAATACGACTTGAAAATTATAGGAATATAGTTCTATGCAAGAGCACTTATCTGTACTCACCTGTCTTGTTACATCACACAAGCACAACTAGTTGCACTTAATGAATATATCCATACTAAAACACATTCACACTCGGGTCAAAACAAGCATTACATAATTAAACACTAAACAACTTTTTCCATCAAACCTTTCCAGACATTAACCCCACAGAAAAATCCAGATGTAAATGACCACTTATATTTTCTTTATTTTCCAATCTTGAAAGGAAATTGATTAATGTATCATATGTTCTTTACATTCAGGGAAGCAGAGTGGGAGTGGCCAGGAATGAGAAACATCGTAAAAAATTGGCTGAAGTTGAGGCTCAGTTAGTCTTAGCTTCTCCTAACCTTCCCTTCAGGATTGCCAAACGGGCAGGGCCAGTCCACACTTTCCTTCTTGCCTCTGAGTATGAGCGAGACCAGTGGGGAGAAGCCATTCATGTTCTTCAGGTAAGTAGTGTGAGGACCTTGAGCATCAAGGAAGAACCCTGCTGCCAGTTCAGTTACCCTTAATCATATTAGAGACACTTTATGGCTTTTATTCTGACTTATGCTAGTTGATTTATTTCACCTGAATGGTAGATCATAGATTGAAATTCATTAAGACTCCCTTCAGCAGTAGGCTCTGGCCTGAGCAGAGTCAAATGAAGCATGAACCAGAAGTTTGAAGATTATATTGTACTGAAGCAGTCAAGATATTCTGCCACAAATTTATCAGCTGTGTAACATGAAATTTATTAAAATCAAAGTTATCAGAATTATGAGAGCATGTAAGGCATCTGGGTTAGATGGGTGTCATGCTGAGTCTAAAAAAAAGGGAGGTACAATGATGGTAGACTGGTGAGGTTGGTTAATGTTTGTTTAAAAGAGGGTAGAGTGCTAGAGGACTAGAGGAGTGCCTGTATAGTTCTGCTTTACAAGGGAAAAGGGGACAAGTGTGAGTGTAGTAGTTTCAGAGGGATTGGTTTGTTGAATGTGGTTGGGAAGGCTTATGGGAGGGTTTTGATTGAGAGGATTAGGAGAGGAGCAGAGGGAGTAACTGATGAGCAACTGTGGGTTTAGGAAAGTTAGGGGTTGCATGGATCAGATTTTTGTGGCAAGGGAGATATGTGAGAAAACTTTAAGGAAAAGGTAAGGATGTTTCTTGGGCTTTTATGTATTTGGAAAAGGCTTATGACAGGGTAGGCAGGAAGGCACTGTGGGAGGTATTGCAGATAAATGGAACAGGAGGAAAGCTGTTAAGAGCTGTCAAAAGTTTTTATGAGAGTAGTAGAGCCTCTGATAGAATTAGAAATGGAGAGAGCAAGTGGTTTGAGGTAAAGGTGGGACTTTACCAGGGATGTGTCATGTCACCATGACTGTTCAATTTACACATGGAAGTTAGTGACAGAGTTTGGGAAGGTGTGTGAATGAAGGAAGTTGAAGATAAATGTGGGTAAAAGTAAGGCAATGAGATGTACAAGGGAAGAGGATGGCAGTAAATTGAAAGTACATCTTAAGGGAGAGAGACTGGAGGCAGTGGATGTCTTTAGATACTTTAGTGCAAATGTGGCAGGAAAGGGAGGAGTGGAGGTGGAGGTAGAATGTAGATTGAGAGGATTAAAAAGTGATATAAGAAATAGATATTTGGGAATGGATACTAAGAGGAGATTATATGAATGAGTGATTGTGCCAATAGCACTGTATAGGGCAGAAACATGGAACATTAGGAGAGGCAGAGTTTAAATGTGTTTGAGATGAAATGACTGAGAAGTATGATAGGTGTTACTAGGCTAAATAGAGTGAGAAATGAGGTGAGGAGGAGAGTGTGGTTGGAAAAGGAGTTGGGAGATAGGACTGATGAAAGAGCATTGGAATGATTTGGACACATGGAAAGAATGAGTGAAGAAAGATTAGTAAAAGAAGTGTGGAAGGCAGAGGTGGATGGAATGAACATGAGGGGCCAACCAAGATGAGATGAATTGATGGGGTAAAAGGGATTTTGGGAAAGAGTGGGGTATCTGTTGAGGAAGGAAGGGAGAAGATGGAAGATAAGGGTGAGTGGAGAATGATTGTGTATGGATGATGCTGTGATGCATGTAAAGGAGCAGGTGGGTGATGGAAGGGGTTAGGGAACATATGTGAATGATACTTTGATGCAGCCAAAAAGATTTCTCCCCATCTTCTCTTTTTCTGCATGAGAGGACGGTAAGGGGGGATGCCAATTATATGAAGCGGCCTTTGTGGGTGTGCTGTGTCTTGCTACATTGCTTATGACCCAGGGTAATGGGCAAGATGCAGGGATGACACGTCATCCAAGAGGAGCCAAGATGAGAGGGAAGGAGGGGTGGTGAATGGAAGTGGATGTGGGGATGAAATTGGGTAGGAGTGGATTTATGTATTTGACTTTAACTACCTACCATGAAAGGTTGAAAAAGCTATTAGTAAATGTATGTGTGTATGTAACTTGAAAATATATTAACATCTATCTGGCTACCCCCCATGTAAGGGGGGAAAAGCCTTTGGTATATGTATGTATGTATCTGATGATTCCTTAAAAAAAATTGATTAATGTTGTAGTCATGTAACATATCCACCTTTTCAGTAATAAATATTTTGATAATACTCCTGTTTAGTTTCTGGTATTTAGGTAGTGTATTCATTGATAATTATTTCATATTGATTTTATTCATCTATATACAAAGGACCAATGTTGAGTACCTGCATATGGTGGTTCTGTTAAACACATGTCAAAAAGAATCATCTTGCTGCCCATCAAACATGACACAGTATCATTGAAAAACTAAATAATTTATCTTCTGCAGGCAAATACTCCAGGTGTTGGAGGTCACCAATTGAATTTGCAAGAGTTGCAAAGCTGGATAACAGCTTGTCGCACCTTCCTCAAGACCAATATGGGCACCTTCCTAATGCGGTCAGGCAAAGACAATGACTCCCTGCTCCTGGGTGACCTCCATATTGTTGTATCTAGTCTGCATGGTCTCACTAGTCCTGCAAGTAAGTCCTCATTAGAGTAAAAGTAAATGTTATGATAATTATATTATTGTTTCTTTTTTAATATTCAGTTGAATGAGATTGGTGAACAACTGTCAGAAAAATCAGGAAAACCATAAAACAAAGCAGATGGTGGCCCACATCCAGCTGACTGAATTCACCTTGAGGTGTCAGTCAGCCACTTCATTGCCACATTTCTCTCTTGTCTCCTGCAACTCCTAAGAAACCAACCACAGACACCAATTCAGCCTGTAAATCACTCAAAAAGGTTTCATGGAGTTAATGTACATAAGCAGTTTACTGAAAATTTTCACATATCAAAAACAGTTTGAACATGCAATTGTTTCCTGAAAATCAATATGACATTTATCTTCCTAGAAGTGAGGAGAGCAGGAGGACAAGGAAATCATTGTTCATATTAAATTTACTTCAAAATAATCTACAAAAGTTGTTTGGTTTATTGTTTGACCATGAATCAAGTTTTTTTTTTTTTTTTTTTTTAACTAATTTATAGTTTTTGGGGCTGTTAAAATTAAAACATAATGTTACACAAAAATTTAGAAAGAATTTCCTCTTGTATGCTCTGTATATTCCTTGAATATATGGGCTGGTGGGGTAACCAGATAATGAAGCAGTTGGGGTTTTTGTAAACCAACTTTGCCTGTCAGGCCATGCTGTGTAGGTCCTGTGTTCTGCTCCATTGCCTCTGGCCTAAGCAGTGTGGTGAGGGTCAGATGACCTTTCATCCACAAGAAGTCAGGATGGGAGAGTCAATGAATGCATTTTTGGAAGAGTGTGGGTGTATTTTTTGACTCAACCTCCCTCTAATAAGGTGGGAAGGGTCTTTTGATATAAGTATATATGTATGTATTAAGTTTTAGTATTAAGTGCTATTGTTCAAATGTTTGTGAATAGTTGCTACAATTTTATGGTTTTTCTTTTCCACAGATGTTTTCTTGTGCTTTGAAGTAGATTCTTATGGACACTTCTTCCGGAAAGCTAAGACCAAGACAACAGGAGGGATTGAGCCTCACTGGAACCAGGACTTTATTATAGAATTAGAAGGATCTCAGACTTTGAGGGTTTTATGTTATGAAGAAACAGTCCATGGTATGCAGTTACGTGGAAAGGCACACCTTGAGGTATGGCTGATTCAAGTTAAAGTTTATCTATTTATATATTAGGATTCCTAGTCCCACCACTCCATCCCATTTAAGCCACCTTTACAACTTGAATGTTAGGAGACTCAGTGGCAGTTGTCTCTCTCCTCCCTACCACAGGGAACAGAGGTAAAAATGGAAATGTATACTCAAGTAGTACAAGACAGTATCAAGAAGGGGGGACAGCATAATGGAAGGACAGTCACAGTATAATAAAGTAGCATAATTTCTCTATCAATAGAGATTTTCTCGAACATAAAAAAATATGTGGCTGTGGTCCATGGGGGCATCCTATATACTCGTAGTCCCTAAAGTATTGGCTGTTTGCTACTGCACAAATTATAGTGCACAATAACATGACATGGTAAATAGAAAGGCACTGTGGGAGGTTTTGCAGATATATGGGATTGGGGGAAAGCTTTTAAGTAGTAGAGCCTGTGTTAGAATTGGAAATGAAGAGAGCAAGTGGTTTGATGTGTCATGTCACCACAGCTGTTCAATGTTTACATGGATGGGATGATGTGAGAGGTAAATGTGAGTGTAATGTGCAGGGGACTGGAAATAGTTAAAAGAAATAGAGAAAAGTGGGAAGTGAGCCAGTTGTTGTTTGTTCATGACACTGCTTATGGCAGGGTCACAGGAGGGATTAAGGGAGTTAGTGATAGAGTATGGGAAGGTATGTGATTGGAGAAAGTTGAAGGTAAATGTGGGTAAAAGTAAGGTGATGAGATGTACAAGGGGTGAGGATGGCAGCAAGATGGAAATAAGTCTTAAAGGAGAGAGGCTGAAGGAAGTGGATAGCTTTAGGTATATAGGGTTGCATGTGATAGGAAAGGGAGGAGTAGCAGTGGGAGTAAATTGTGGAATGAGAGAAGCAAGTAAGTGACTTGGGGGTTTAAAAAGTGTCATGAAAATAGTCATTTGGGAATGAGTACAAAGAGGAGTCTATGTGAAGGGGTGATTGTGCCAATGGCACTATATTGGGCAATGACCTGGAATTTAAAAGTTGCAGAAAAGAGAAGTTTAAATGTGTTTGGAGGAAATGTATGAGAAGTATGGTAGAGATTGCAAGGTTGGATAGAGTGAGAAATGAGGAGGTGAGGAGGAGAACTGGGGTGGAAAAGGAGACGGCAGATAGGGCTGATGAAAGAGTTGGGATAGTTTGGACACATGGAGAGAAGAAGTGAAGAAAAATTAGTTAAAGAGGTGTGGAAGGCAGAGATGGAGGGAGTAAACTTGCCAGGATGACCGAGGATGAGATGGATGGGGTGAAAGGAACAGTGAGCAACAGGGAATGTCTGTTGAGGAAGGAAGGAAGAATGTAGGAGATAGGGTTGAGTGGAGAATGGCTGTGTATAGATGATACCGTGATGCAAGGCAGAGATGGGATGGAGGGTTAGGGAGTGGTTATATGTGAATGATATTTTGATACAGCCCAAAGGGATTTCTTCCTCTCTCCTCTTTTTCTGCCTTAGGGGGACAGAGAGGGAGGGTTACCGATTAAATGAAGCAGCCTTGATATGGATGTGCTGTGTCTTGCTGCATTTTTCCTGACCCAGGGCAGTGGGCAAGATATAGAGATGACCCATCATCCATGAGGAACTAAGATGAGAGAGAAGAAAAAGTGGTGGTTCGGAGTGAAATGGCTGGGAGTAGGTACTTGCTTTTTGACTTGGCTACCTCCCTTGTAAGAGGAAAAAAGGCCTTGGTATATAGATAGCTATATCAGGAGGGACAGTCACCATATAAATGAAGCAGGGCCCTGCTGTGGATGCGCTATGTCTTACTGCAGTGCTTATGGAGTAGTCAATGGGCAGGAGGCAAGGATGACTTCATCCATGAGGAGCTAAAATGAAAGGGAAACAAATGGCTGATGAATAGGATGAAATGAATGCAAAAAATATTGATTTGAGACCAATTTATTTTATTTTAATTACACTGAAAAAGAATTGCCTTGGAAATCCGATTTCTGCTTTAAAACATATTGCATTATTAAATTACCAGAGACCAACAATGTTACCAATAAGTGATGAATCTGCAAAACAGACATCAAACAGTCATCTTCCCACTGCTATCTTCATAACCTGTCAACATCCTCACCTCCACTGGGAGGTACAGTCTCAAGGGAGTAATACTTGGTCTCCAGAGTGGGCCCAAGATTTCTTTCTATTAACTGCAACTGTATTTCCTCAACTTCTTTGCATAAGGAGAGCTGACAAGAAGCAACTGTTCTCCTCCTTCTATAAGTATAAACTGGTGAAATAGAAATAGTCTCACATTAAGACAACACTGAAAATACTCTAGTGTGTCTTTCTAGAGATCAATCAATCAGTCTGTTGCCCCTGGTCTCTCTTGCAGAAGATCTGTTGCCTTTAGGTAACTGGGTGTGACCATAAGTCATTCAAATAAGATATATTGTGTTGTTATCTAAGGATTACTAGTGTAGTGTGAGGTGGTCTGTGTCCTCTGTGTGGTGGTCCAGTGGATACAGTGTCGAATTCATGAGTAGGTGGTCATGAGTTTGATTTCCTTAACCCAGTGTAGGCTATGTTGCATTGGTTCCCAAAAATCCTGGTCAGGCAGGCAAGTGACCTAACATTGGCCTAAAAACCCAGTAGCTTACCACAACTGACAGGGCTTTGCTCTACCAAGGATATCTCACTTTCCACTGTTTGGGAGTGGAATGGTGAGTAAGAAGTTTTGGCTTCATGAAATTGTCAATTATGGTTAATATTATACCTTGTATCAGTACTTCTACATCTGTGTTGGATTGATCAATTGGATGATTGTATTCCTTGGTAACTCTTGCTTCCTGATGATCCAGGGTTGAGTTCAGAAGTGATGTGCAGTTTTGAGGTGGCCCATATTTGATACAGCAGCATGTCTTGTGGACTTTCCTGGTTTCTTTGTATACATGTGGCTCAGTAAACAAACTTTTACCCCACATCATCTTGTAGGGATGATTTTTATCATTACTCAAATATATATTTGTGATCATACATGATATTTTGATTCTAGCGTTTGATTTATATGTGTGAGATGCCATATTGCACGACAATTTTAATAGAATAGTTGAAATGCATCTGTCATTTTCATCATGCTCTTGACAATGATCCCAGTGTTTGAATTTTGTCTATACTTTGGCATCATACAGTTCAAATTTAACTTTCATACAGATCCAGAGGAATTTTATATATTTGTCATACTGCATTTGAATATGTGACTAGAGTATTTGAAATTAATCTCCTTTTCATCATACTCTTTTGTGTGATCCCAGTCCTTGAATTTTCTCTAAGATTTGTCTTTATATACTATGAATTTAATGTTTATCCTGCTCCAGCATCTGAATTTCATTTATTCATGTCATCCTACACATATTTTGATTCTAGCATTTCATATATGTATGGTAGATGCCATGCTGTATTTGACAATTGGACTAGAGTATTTGAAATTCACCTGTCACATTCATCCTGCTATTTGTTGTGATCCCAGAGTTTGAATTTTGTCTATAGGTTGTCATCATCCACTTTAGATTTAATTTTCATCCTATTTCAGTATATGAATCTCAAACTTATCTCATTCTACACATAATATTTTGTTTCTAGCATTTGAACTTTGTCTCATTTTCAACATACTCTGTGTGATCCCAGTATTTGAATTTCGTCTATAGGATATCATCATACACTTTGAATTTAATTTTCATCCTGCTTCAACATTTGAATTTAATATATTTGTCATCCAACACATGATATGTTGATTCTAGCTCTTGATATATATGTGCAAGATGCCATACTACATTTTATAATATAGCTGGAGCATTTGAAATTCATGTCATTTTCATCTTACTCATTGTTGTGATCCAAGTGTTTGAATTTTGTCTATAGGTAGTCATCATTCACTTTGAATTTAAATTTCATACTACTCCAGCACTTGAATTTCATAAATTTATAACATAAGAACATAAGAATAAAGGAGACTGCAAGAGACCATAAGGCCTACACTAGGCAGCTCCGTATCCATCACCACCTGTCGTCCCCATCCATAAAGTTGTCTAATCGTTTTTTAAAACAACTGATAGTTTCAGCGCTTACTACATGGTTACAAAGTTTATTCCATTCATTGACCACCCTATTAGTAAACCAATTCTTGCCTATTTCCTTCTTAAATCTAAATTTGTCCAGTTTATACCCATTACTGCGAGTCCTGCCCTGTTGTTTTATTATGATGACCTTGTTTGCATCTCCCTTGTTATAGCCTTTGATCCACTTGAACACTTCTATTAGATCACCCCGCACTCTGCGTCTTTCCAGAGAGTGTAAGTTTAGGTGCCTAAGCCTCTCTTTGTAAGGCAAATTTCCAAGTCCATGTATCATTTTGGTCATTCTTCTCTGTACTGATTCTAGTGAATTTATGTCCATTCTGTAGGACGGAGACCAAAACTGTACCGCATAGTCAAGGATGGGTCTAACTATTGCTAGATAGAGTTTGATAATTACCTCTGCACTTCTATTCGTTACCGTCCTAGCAATGAAACCTAATGCTCTGTTAGCTTTATTTCTGGCGCTAATGCACTGCTTCCTGGTTTTAAGGTCTGGACTCACCAGAACTCCCAAGTCCCTCTCGCACTCAGATTTTTCTAAAAACGTGTTATCTAAGATGTATCTATTTTTTTGGTTGTGTAGCCCTACATTTAACACACTACATTTCTCCAACCATCCTACACATAATATTTTGATTATAGCGTTTCATTTGTATGTGCAAGATGCCATACTGCATTTGACAATTTGACTATTCAGACAGTATAGGACCATTCAGCTATCATTTTCATCCTACTCTCAATAATGATCCTAACATTTAAATTTTCTCAATAGGTTGTTACCATACATTTTGAATTAGATTTTTATCCAATCCCAATATTTGAATTTCATATATTTATGTCATCCTACACATGACAATCTGGTTCTAGCATTTGTTTTATATGTGTGGGATGCTACACTGCATTTGACAATTTGTTGGAACTTTTAAAATTCGTCTGTTTATTTACATACTACTCTTGGCAGTGATCTCAGCATTTTAATTTTGTCTGTAGGTTATCATTGTACACTTTTAACTTAATTTTCAACCACCTCCAGCATTTAGACAGATATTTATGTCATCCTACATATGATGCTTTAAGTCTAGCATTTGGTTTATGCGAATTATGAGATGCCTTGTTGAGATGGTTCAAACTAGACCTTGCCTTCATCCCTTTCATGCCAAAACATACATACATACATACATATATATTGTATGTATGTATTTACCTAGTATCTTACAGGAAGGGGTATATATGGTGTCATCTTTATATTTTGCAGTGTCTAGGTTGCTCTTAAATTTGCACACATTATTGTTTTGTCCAGTTTGTTCCAGATGTCCACCACTGTGTGTGATTTTTTTTTTGGTAGGTCTCTTCTATAACTATCCTTTTTGAGTTGTTTTTTTTATGTCCTCTTGTGTTTCTCTTGTCCGAATCTGTAGGTGGTCGGTAGGTTGCTTCTCTTCTTTGTCCCAAAGTTTGTAATTTCAATTTAGCCAGTCTCTCCTCATATGACCGGTTTGAAAGTGCTGGAACCCCCTTTGTGGTTGCTCTCTGGATTCATTCAGTTTTCTTTATATTCTTTTTGGTACTGGGTGACCATAGTTTTGCAGCATACTCTAGTCTAGGACTTATTAGTGTGACTAATATTGTTTTAACCATTTCTTCATCTAAATAGGTAAAAGCCACCTTTATCGATCTTAGTGAAGGTGGAGGTAGAATGTAGATTGAGAGAAGCGAGTAAATGCCTTGGTGGTTTAAAGAGTGTAATGAGGAATAGACATTTGGGAATGGATGCGAAGAGGAGACTGTATGAAGGAGTGATTGTGCCAACAGCACTGTATGGGGCAGAAACGTGGAACATAAGAGAAGAAGAGAGAAGGAGTTTGAATGTGTTTGAGATGAGGTGTCTGAGAAGTATGGTGGGGGCTACTAGGCTAGATAGAGTAAGAAATGAGGAGGTGAGGAGGAGAACAGGGGTGAAAAAGGATTTGGGAGATAGGGTTGATGAAAGAATATTAGGATGGTTTGGACACATGGAAAGAATGAGTGAAGAAAGACTAGTAAAAGAGGTATGGAAGGCAGATGTGGAGGGAGTGAACATGAGGGGACGTCCTAGGATGAGGTGGATGGATGGGGTGAAGGGGGCTTTGGGGAAGAGGGGAATGTCTGTTGAGGAAGGAAGGGAGAGGACGGAAGACAGAGGTGAGTGGAGAATGGTTGTATATGGATGATGTTGTGACTGCATGAGGAGGAATGGGCGGGGGGGTGGGGTAGTATGTGTGAGTAAATTTTGACGCAGCCCGAAGGGATTTCTCCCCGTCCTCGCCTTATATGCAAAGGGGGACGGAGAGGGGGGGTCGCCGATTAAATGAAGCGGCCTCGCTGTGGATGTACTGTGTCTTGCGACACTGCTTCTGACCCAGGGCGGTGGGCAGGGTGCAGGGATGACCCGTAATCCAGGAGGTGCTCAGATGAGAGGAAGGGTGGGAGGGGTGTGGAGTGTATTTAGGGATGAAATGGGTGGGAGTGTTTTTATGCCTTTCCCTTTTTGGCTACCTCCCTTGGAAGGGGGAAAAAGCCTTGGTATATGTATGTATGTATGTTTATCAGGGGACATGTCATTTGGGATAATTACTCTCAGGTCTTTTTCAGATCCCACCTTCTTTACTTCCTTTTCACCAATTTAATACTGTCCTGATATTCTTTTACTTTTTCCAAACTTATGCTACATTTTTAATTTTTATATCTACTTTCCACTTCTGACTACATTTCTAAACCTTGTTTAGGTCTCTCTGTAGTGATTCACAATCCATTTCGGTTTTCACTTTCCTCAACAGCTTGGTATTGTCTGCAAAGAAGCTCATGTAACATTCCACATCTTCATCCATGTCATTCACATAAACAGCGAACATTATGGGAGCCAATACTGATCTCTGTGGAACTCCATTAATCACCTCCCAACCTGAACACTTTTCTCTGAGCACTACTTTTATTTTTCTACTATGCAGGAAATCCTCCAGCCAGTTTAGTAGGTTACCTTGTATCCCTCCTATGTTTTCCAATTTTTTAAATAGTTTTTTGTGTGGTACTTTGTTGAATGCTTTTTGTAAGTCTAGGAAAGCACAATCAGCCCATCCATCCCTTTCTTGTATTATTTCTATTAGTCTTGAGTAGAAACAGATTAAAATTGTTGCACATGATCTTCCCTGTCTAAACCCAAATTGTCTCGAGTTTATTATATTGTTTTCTTTTAGGTGTTTTACCCACCTATTCTTGAATTTTTTTTCACAATTTTTGGCTACAGTGCTTGTGAGGGAGACTGGTCTGTAATTAGTTGGTTCTTTGTTTCCTCCATTATATATTGACACAATGTCTTTTAGTATTTTTCCTTCTTTGAGTGAGCAACTTATTATGTTGTATATTTTGTCCATTAGTTCTTCTTTACATTCTTTTAGTATTCAATTTGCAATTTCCTAACATCAAGGTTTGTTAATTGATCCATTATTTCATTTTGTGTTATTGTTATTTCCCTCATGGGGGGAGCTCGCATTTCACTTCCTTTGTCCCAATGCTGTACTCTTTCTCTAGTGAAAACAGGCTTGAAGTGATTGTTCATGACTTTGGCCATTTCTAGATCTTCCGTGTATTCTGTATTTCTGTGGCATAGTTTCACCTTTTCCTGTTTATTTTTAAGTTTACCATTCACATATCTATAGAATAGTTTGGGTTGATCTTTACATTTTTCTATATAGTGGGTGGGGTGGGGAGGGCACTATTTTGCTATACTGTATTTGACCCATGGAGGTGAACATATAGCTCTGTTCCCATAAGGGTATAAAGATTATAACATTCAGAATATAATGTTTTGGTTGGATACTTTTGAAACTCACTTGTGAAACCAGAAAATCTGTCTACATCAAAGCTATGAATTAGATAAAAACTAACCTATAATTACATACATATACCAAAGGCTCTTTTCCCCCTTATAAGGGAGGTAGCCAAAAAACAAAGGCATAAAACCACTCCTACCCATTTCATCCCCACCACACTCCTCTCCCCTCCACCCTCTTCCCTCCCTCTCATGTTGGCACCTCCAGATGATGGGTCATCCCTGCATCTTGCCCACTGCCCTGGGTCAGAAGCAGTGTCACAAGACATAGCACATCCACAGCAAGGCTGCTTCATTAAATCAATGACTGCCACAAGCTGCTGTGTCTTGCTGAATGACCCAGGCAGTGGATGGAGACAGGGACAGCCCATCATCTACTAGGAGCTAAAGTGGGAGGGCCAACAAATGAGTTTTTAGATGGTTGTGGTATAGGTGAAGGATAGGTTTATGATTTGACTTGACCTCTCTCCTTATAAGGGGGAAAGAGTCAGCATGTGCTATGTATGAATACTTCCTTTATACAGGGAGAAGGAACATGTTAGTATATACAGTAGATGTACTAGTGTAAAAAAAAAAAAATAATACAAAGTTGTGACTGGTAATCAAGTATTTGGGATAATAACAAAGTTGCTTGCACATTGATTTAAAGCTGTTCAAGTTAAATAATCATTATTTTCATTAGTTTCACTAACTGGGATCCTACAGTGCTACAGCAACTAGCATTGGCCCTTGGGCCCCATAACTCTCTTTGGGAAGAAATGCTGGACTGTCATGTGTTGTAACATGTGACTGTTTCAATGTAATCAACATACATTAGGAGGAGTAGGGGAGCAGTCCCTAGTTACCAACTTTCCTTATGTGAAAAGGTGGTTCTGGAGCTGGTCTGGAGACTGACTGTCAGCCACTTGGGTATGTACCTCTATGTAGAGGGGAGTGTGTTGATGGGTTTTGAAGACATGCAACAGGGAAATTATTCTTTCTATGTTTTCAGTTCCATCACTTCCAGGTACCTGTTATTGGTTCTTTCAGCTTAGAAGATGCATAAAAGTAATTTTTCTATCAATTCTTAAGCTTTTAAATGGAAACGCCTAATAATGTTTGTTTGTTTTTTCTATTATTTTCAGTTATCAAGAACATGGTTAAACGACTCGTTAACTGAAAAACGTGTTAGTTTACAAGACTTGGTATTAGTGCTTTCCCTAAAGTTCTTACCACCAGAAGCAACTTTAAGAAGAGTTCCAACAGGGAAATCTACTGGCCTGTTTGGGACAAGTATTGCTACTGTGTGTCGGTAAGTTCAGTATACTACTGTGTATTTGCATTAGAGTACTTGCCTAAAACTTGTTTTCTTAATTCAGATTTAAGTTTTGAGCATTTAAGATGGGCAGGTGTTACATGTTTGTTATAGGACACATTGAGTAATATGCATGTGGGTATTTTGTGTTTATATAAACTTGTGTGTGTGTGCATGTGCAGGGAGAATGACGTATGAATGTGCTTTTTTTTAAGTTTCTGTACTAGAATCTTGCCTGCATTATTATATGTGGACAGCACTTTAGGAACTTTAGAGGTACTCTTACAGACCAGAGCCACATGGCATTCACCTTTTTCTGAGTCAACTTCCCACCTGTAGAGTAATACCGAGATAATTTTTTACCTTTACTTCTTTCTGTTATCTTCCTTGAAATTATCCCTTACCACCTCCAAGTCTCCACCTCTTTGTTTCCCTTTTTTGTCCCCGTGGTGGAGAAGTAAGAATGCCACTAATCTGTACTTGTGAATGTTATAGGTGATTAAATGGGAAAGAGAAGACTAGTAATTCCTCTATAAGTTGCTCTTAGTAAATTTTTATTCAAGAGTGGTTGAAGTGCTGTAAGAGTGAATTGTGGATATATTGTATATAATTATGCTTATTTATTTGCTCTAGGCGAGAGAAGCGCAGTGTGCCTTTTGTCATCACACGTTGCATTCGAGAAGTAGAAAGACGTGGTGTACAGGAAGTTGGCATCTACAGAGTGTCTGGGCTTGCCTCAGATATCACAAAGCTCAAGAAGACTTTTGAATCAAGTAAGCCTGAAATACCATTTGTACATGAGGGGAAAAATAGTGTGGGTCACTATGTAAGTGAAGCAACTGGGCCTGTTGTGGATGTGTATCAGTCTGCTGCATTGCTTCTAATCTGGATAGAAGCCAAAATAAAATGGAAACAAATTAGTGATTGATGGGAGTGAGATGGGTAGGGGTGGGTGATGCCTTTGGTGAAAGAAGCCTCTTGGTATAGAGGAAAGCAGAGATTATTATTAGTATCAATAATGAAGTGTCATGAGAAATAGGCAGCTAGGAATGGATGCAATGTTGAAATTACATGAAGGGGTGATTGTGCCGATGGCACTATGGAGTGGAGACTTGGAATTTAAGAGAGGCAGAGAGGAAATGTTTAAATTTGTTTGAGATGAAATGTCTGAGAAGTATGGTAGGGGTTGGATAGAGTGAGAAACAAGGTGGTGAGGAAAGCTGAGGTGGAAGATATGGCATACAGGGCTGATGAAAGAGTGTTGAGATGGTTTGGATACATGGAAAGAATGAGTGAAGAAAGATTAGTAAAAGAGATGTAGAAGGCAGAGGTGGGTGGAGTGAACTTGACGGGATGACCAGGGATAAATTGGATAGATGGGCTGAAAGGGCCTTTGAGCAAGAGGGAAATGTCTGTTGAGCAGAGAATGGAGATGGCAGGAGATAGGGGTGAGTGGAGAATGGCTGTGTGATTCACCATTCACCATGGTCTTGGATCACATGTTGGGCTCATGATTGACAGTTATTAACCTCTGGGATACAAGCTCAAAGCTCATATGACTGATCTATGGGTAATACTGTGACCTTACATGCACACACACACACCCAACTCCCCGCCCACGAGAGTTGGAGTAACAACCCACAGCTCAGTGATACTGAAATTATTTCAGCCGTGGGTGGGATTCAAACCCGGACCGCTGTAGTAGCAGGCGAGAATTCTAACCACTGCGCCACAAGGTTGTGTGTATAGATGATACTGTGATGGAAGGTTGGGAGATGGGGGGAGTAGGAAATTGTTGTGTGAATGATGTTTTGATGCAGCACAAAGAGATTTCTCCACTTCTCTTTTTTCTGCAGGAAAGGAGGGAGAGGGGGAATTGCTAATTAAGTGAAGCCATTGGTACATAAATAGAATAATGAAGTGGTGGAGGTAAACCAGCTCTGGCTGTTGGGCTTTGCTACGGAAGCACAATGCCTCATTGTCCCCTGACCCAAGCAGTATGATGGGGAAGAGGGATGATTTTCATCCATAATATGATTGTTGAGATGGAAGGGACATTAAACGGGTTTATTGTATATGAAGTGGGTGTGTGGTTTGACTCACTCACCCCTTTGTAGGGAAAGGAGTTTTGGTGTATGTACTGTATATATACCAAGGGCTTTTCCCCCTTACCAGGGAGGTTGCCAAAGTCAAAAGGCATATACCCACTCTCACCCATTTCATTCCTACCTATTCCACTCCTATCCACCACCCTTTCCTCCCTCTTATCTTAGCTCCTCATGAATGATGGGTTATCCCTGTATCCTGCCCACTGCCCTGGGTCAGAAGCAATGCAGCAAGACACAGCACATCCACAGCAAGGTCACTTCACTTAATTGGTGACCCTCCCTCTCCGTCCCCATGCAGAAAAATAGAAGATGAGGAGAAATCTTTTCAGGCCCCGTCAAAATATTATTCACACATAACCATCCCCCCAACCTTCCCCATCCCCTCCCTTCCTTGCATCACAGTATCATCTATACACAGCCATTTTCCTCTTATCCCTGTCTCCTGCCTTCTCCCTTGCTCAACAGATATCCCCCTCTTGCTCAATGCTCCTTTCATCCCATCCATTCATTTTATCCTTGGTCATCTCTTATGTTTACTCCATCCACCTCTGCTTTCCATACCTCTTTTACTGAATATGTCATGATAATTGTGTTTGGTTATCATTGTGTTAGAAAAAAAAAAAATACATATACCAACAGCTTTTTCCTCCTTACAAAGGAGGTAGCCAAAAACAAAGGCATAAAATCCACTCCCACCCATTCCATCTCCACATAGTCCACACCCATTCACCCACTCCCTCCCTCTAATCTTGGCCCCTAGATGGTGGGTCCTCTCTGCACCTTGCCCACTGTCCTGGTTCAGAGGCAATGTAGCAAGACATAGCACATCCACAGCAAGGCTGCTTCATTTAATTGGTGATCCCCCTCACCATCCCCTCATGGTGCTTAAAGTACCAGTATATCAGATATTACAAGCTTAATGTTTCTCAGCAAACCTGACTTCTTAATTTCTCTTTACAGATCCTTATGAAGCTGAACAGTTAGTAAAAGAGGTAGATATTCATTCTGTGACTGGACTTCTCAAACTGTTCCTCCGTGAATTGCCAGAAGCTTTGTTTACTGATGAACTCTACCCACGGTTCTTTGAGGCCTTCAGTGCTGCAGACCCAGAGTATAGAAAAACAACTTTATTAAGACTTTTCTCATCACTTCCACAGTTAAATCAGTCAATAATTGTTTATCTCCTGGAACACCTTGTTAAGTGAGTAACCAAATAATACTTTTTCTGTGCTAAATTGATACATAATTTGATGTGATATTTTGCTTGACAGTCCACTTTATCATTAAAATACCTTAGAAACTCTTCTGTGTTGATTTAGGAAGACTGTTAGTATGGTGGGGGAAAAGAATACTGCCACCAAGTAATTCCACTTAGATCGTAAGAGGCGAGAAGAAAGGGACGGGGATTGGGACTAGGCATCCTTCTCCTTGTAGCCCCACAGGGGACATTCCTAAAAGAAAAAGCAAAGGTATAAGAGGGTCTGGGAGTTTTCCGACCAGCACCCTAAGGTTTGGGTCTTTTAATGTGCATGGATGTGGTACAGATGAGAGTAAAAGGGAAGAGATAAGTAGCATGTTTGTGAAAAGAAAGATGGATGTGTTGGCTTTGAGTGAAACTAAGATGAAAGGGAAGGGCGAGTGTAAGTTTGGGAGTGTAAGTGGGAGGTTATCAGGAGTGAAGAGAGGGCGAGGGAGGGAAAGGGTGGCTATACTAGTAAGTGTAGAGATAGGTAAACGTGTAGTGGAGTGGAAGGAGGTTTCCTCAAGGATAATGTGGATGAAGATGAAACTGGGAAAGGAGATGTGGGTTTTTGTAAGTGCATATGGGCCTGACAGTGAGAAAAGCGTAGAAGAAAGGGAGGCTTTTTGGATAGATTTAAATGAGTGCATAGAGGATTTAGGGAGAAATATCAGTGTAATAGTACTGAGAGACCTTAATGCTAGGGTAGGAAATGATCCAATTGATGGAGTGGTTGGGAAATGTGGAGTTCCAGGAAAGAATCGTACTGGAGAGTTGATGGTGGATTTTTGTCTAGAGAGTTGATGATAGCAAGTACAGTGTTTCGGAAGAAAGTCAAGCATAAGTACACATGGGAGAGGGTGGTGGAAGGAAGGGTGGTAGATAGAGCGTTAATGGACTATGTAGTGGTAAATAGGATTATGATAGGCAGAGTTAAGGATGTACATGTGCTAAGGGGAGAGGGTGGGGGAATATCAGATCATTTTTTGGTGGAAGGTAAGTTGAGAGTGGAGGATACATGGAGGAAGAAGAAAGGGACAAAAGGAAGGGAGGTGCTTAGAGTGAACTCTTTAAAAGAAAAGGAAAAGGAGAAGGAGTACAAGAGGAAGCTGAAGGAGTGGGAGGGAGTGAAGGATAGAGTAGAGCTGGGTGTGGAGGAGGAATGGGGATGGTTCAAGGAGGGAGTCACAAAGTGTGCAAAGATGGTGTGTGGAACAAGAAGGACAGGAGGAAATAGAAGAAAGGGTAGTGAATGGTGGGATGAGGAAACAAAGAAGGTTGTAGAAGAGAAGAAGCGAGCTTTCACAGATTGGTTACAAAATAGGATGAGGGAGTCATATGAGAGGTACAAAGAAAAGAAAAGAGAAGTAAAGCAAAAGGTAAAGGAGGCAAAGAGGAGGGCAGATGTGAAGTGGGGTAAGAGTATGACAGAAAATTTTGAAAGTAATAAAAAGATGTGGAAAGAAATTAAGAGAGGAAGAGGAGGCGAATCAAGTAGAGAAGAAAGGGTAAAAGGTGCAGATGGAGAGATGATAATGGAAGAGAAGGCAGTAAGGGGAAGATTAGCAGAACATTTTAGGGAGTTGCTAAATGTGAAGGAGGATAGGGAGGGAAAGATAGCTGCAGTGGGAAATGCTAAGAAAATGACCGTGATGAGTGAGGAAAATGGAGGAGAAATAAGGAAGGATGACCCAGTTGTTAAGATGATGAAAGCCGGTAAGGCACCTGGTCTGGATGGATGCCATGCAGAATGTCTAAAAAAAGGAGGTACAGTGATGATGGACTGGCTGGTGAGGTTAATGTTTGCTGGAGAGAGGGTAGAGTGCCAGAGGACTGGAGGAGTGCCTGTATAGTTCCACTTTACAAGGGAAAAGGGAACAAGTGTGAATGTAGTAGTTTCAGAGGGATTAGCTTGTTAAGTGTAGTTGGGAAGGCTTATGGGAGGATCTTGATTGAGAGGATTAGGAGAGGAACAGAGGGAGTAATTGGTGAGGAACAGTGTGGATTTAGGATGGGTAGAGGTTGTGTAGATCAGATTTTTGTGGTAAGACAGATATGTGAGAAAGCTATAGGAAAGGGGAAGGATGTTTTTTGGGCCTTTATGGACCTGGAAAAGGCTTACGACAGGGTAGACAGAAAGGCACTGTGGGAGGTTTTGCGGATATACGGGATAGGAGGAAAGCTTCTAGGAGCTGTCAAGAGTTTTTATGAGAGTAGTAGAGCTTGTGTCAGGATTAGAAATGGAGAGAGTGAGTGGTTCAAGGTAAAGGTGGGACTTCGTCAAGGATGCGTTATGTCGCCCTGGCTGTTCAACTTATACATGGATGGGGTAGTGCGAGAGGTAAATGCAAGGGTAGTGGGTCAGGGATTGGAGATGGTTAAAGAAAATGGAGAAAAGTGGGAGGTGAGCCAGCTGTTGTTTGCGGACGACACTGCGCTTGTGGCAGGATTGGAGGAGGGATTGAGGAAGTTGGTGACAGAGTTTGGGAGAGTGTGTGATAGAAGAAAGCTGAAGATAAATGTGGGTAAAAGTAAGGTGATGAGATGTACAAGGGGTGAAAGTGGCAGTAGACTGGAAGTGAGCATTAAGGGAGAGCGACTGGAGGAAGTGGATAGTTTTAGATACTTGGGTGCAAATGTGGCAGGAAAAGGTGGAGGTAGAATGTAGATTGAGAGAAGCGAGTAAATGCCTTGGTGGATTAAAAAGTGTAATGAGGAATAGACATTTGGGAATGGATGCTAAGAGGAGACTATATGAAGGAGTGATTGTGCCAACAGCACTGTATGGGGCAGAAACATGGAACATAAGAGAGGAAGAGAGAAGGAGTTTGAATGTGTTTGAGATGAGGTGTCTGAGAAGTATGATGGGGGTTACTAGGCTGGATAAAGTGAGAAATGAGGAAGTGAGGAGGAGAACAGGGGTGGAAAGGGGGTTGGGAGATAGGGTTGATGAAAGAGTATTAGGATGGTTTGGACACATGGAAAGAATGAGTGAAGAAAGACTAGTAAAAGAGGTATGGAAGGCAGATGTGGAGGGAGTGAACATGAAAGGACATCCTAGGATGAGGTGGATGGATAGGGTGAAGGGGGCTTTGGGGAAGAGGGGAATGTCTGTTGAGGAAGGATGGGAGAGGACAGAAGATGGGTGAATGGAGAATGGTTGTATATGGATGATGTTGTGATGCATGAGGTGGAATGGGCTGGGGGGTGAGGGAGTATGTGTGAGCAAAATTTGACGCAGCCTGAAGGGATTTCTCCCCGTCTTCTCTGTTATGCATGGGGGGACGGAGAGGGGGGGGGTCGCCGATTTAATGAAGCGGCCTTGCTGTGGATGTGCTGTGTCTTGCGACACTGTATCTGACCCAGGGCAGTGGACAAGGTGCAGGGATGACCCATCATCCAGGAGGTGCTAAGATGAGAGGGAAGGTGGAGGGGTGTGGAGTGTATTCAGGGATGGAATGGGTGTGAATGATTTTATGTCTTTTCCTTTTTGGCTACCTCCCTTGTAAGGGGGAAAAAGTCTTGGTATATGTATGTATGTTAGTATGGACTGTTTTGAGAACTAATCTCGTGTGTTTGGCTGCTGATTTGTAATTGTAGTGCTGGAATATTATGTTATCTGCTTGAGAGCTTTGATGTTGTGCTGTGGATTTGGGGTGGGTCTTATTTGAATAGTTTACAGCATTGGTAATAGTATTGCTCATGCTCAAGTTATGTGATGCACATTTTGAACCCACTAATTCCCATATCTCTTACATATACCAAGGGCTTTTTCCCCCATACAAGGGAGGTAGCCAAAATCAAAGGCATAAATCTACTTCCACCCATTTCATCCCCACACACTCCACTTCCATTCACCACTCCTTCCTCTTTTCATGGCTCCTCCTGGATGTCAGGTCATCCCTGTTTCTCATTCACTACCCTGGGTCAGAAGGAATGTAGCAAGACACAGCAGATCTACAGCAAGGCCGCCTCATTTAATCAGTGACCCCCCTCTCCATCCCATCATGCAGAAAAGGAGAAAATAGAGAAAAATCCTTTTGGAGAAGCATCAAAATATCATTTACACATGCACCACCTACCCCCCATCCCCCACCCACTCCTTTCCATGCATCACAGCATCATCCATACACAACCATTCTCTACTCATCCCTATCTTTTGTCTTCTCCTTTCCTCCCTCAACAGACATTCCCCTTTTTCCCAATGCCCCATTCACCCCATCCATCCATCTCATCTTTGGTCACCCCCTCCACCTCTGCCTTCTACACTTCTTTTACTAAACTTTCCTTATTCATTCTTTCAGTTTGTCCAAATCATCCCAATACTCTTTCATCAACCCTATCTCCCAACTCCCCTTCTGTCCCAGCTCTCCTCATCTCCTTGTTTCTCACTATGTAGCCTAGTAACTCCTACCATAAATCTCAGGCATTTTATCTCAAACACATCTATACTTTCCTTTCTTATGTTCCATGTTATTACCCCATACAGCTGTTGGCACAATCACCCTTCATACAATCTCCTCTTAACATCCATTCCCAAATGTCTATTTCTCATTACACTTTTTTTATCCCCCGAGGCATTTACTTGCTTCTCTCAATCTACATTCTACCTCCACCTCCACTCCTCGCTTTCCCGCCACAATTGTCCCCAAGTATCTAAAGCTATCCACTTCCTCCAGTCTCTCTCCCTTAATACTCACTTCCAATTTGCTACCATCCTCTCCCCTTGTACATCTCATCACCTTACTTTTACCCACATTTATCTTCAACTTCCTTCTTTTGCACACCTTCCCAAATTCTGTCACTAACTTCCTTAATCCCTCCTCTGATC
Organism: Oratosquilla oratoria; assembly: GCF_046742065.1. Classification (NCBI taxonomy): domain Eukaryota; kingdom Metazoa; phylum Arthropoda; class Malacostraca; order Stomatopoda; family Squillidae; genus Oratosquilla; species Oratosquilla oratoria. Next base: position 43,644,759 of record NC_134792.1, on the reverse strand, counting down.
CTGCTACAAGCATATCAGCAAACAACAACTGGCTTCTCTCCCATTTTTCTACAGTTTTTTCTTTTCTTTTCTTTTTTAAGTAAGGTGGTTCTAGGTTCTGCTGTCAAGCCAGGTGTATGCTGAAGATATACTGTTTTGTTATTACATAGTATCAGTACTCACCTTCAGGGTGTGTCTGTTTAGAACTATTCTCCATTCAATCCTCTTTTGCACTCTTTCATGCTGAACAGTACCTTCACTTTTCTTTTTAGGAATATGCCCCGTGGGGCTACAGGGAGAAGGATGCCTAGTCCCTCTCCCCGTCCCTTTCTTCTCGCCTCTTACGATCCAAGTGGGATACTTGGTGGCAGTATTCTTTTCCCCCACCACAGGGAATTCCCCCATCACAAAAAGAGAATACTCAGAGAAATGGTACAGGACAGCAACAAGGGGTTGGGGGACAGCATAACGGAGGGACAGTCGTAGTATAAAAGTGTCATCATTTCTCTATGAACAGAATTTCTTCTATCATAGACAAAATGGGCGGGGGGGTGGGGGGTGGGGTAGTATGTGGGAGTAAATTTTGACGCAGCCCGAAGGGATTTCTCCCCGTCCTCGCCTTATATGCAAAGGGGGACGGAGAGGGGGGGTCGCCGATTAAATGAAGCGGCCTTGCTGTGGATGTACTGTGTCTTGCGACACTGCTTCTGACCCAGGGCGGTGGGCAGGGTGCAGGGATGACCCGTCATCCAGGAGGTGCTCAGATGAGAGGGAGGGTGGGAGGGGTGTGGAGTGTATTTAGGGATGAAATGGGTGGGAGTGTTTTTATGCCTTTCCCTTTTTGGCTACCTCCCTTGGAAGGGGGAAAAAGCCTTGGTATATGTATGTATTAAGTACCCCCTTCATTCCTTCCATTGACTTTTTGGTCTTATCAAGATCACTCCATCCACTTCAGCATTCCATACTTTCTGCTTCATATCTTCTTTTTCTTCCTCCTCCTCTTCTTTGTTTCATCACTTATTCTTTCCATATGCCTAAACCATTTTCACATTCTTTGATCTACCCTAACAAACCTCTTTCTATCCCCATAAGTGAATAAGAAGGGGGTCACATAATAAATCGGTTAAGGTAAGCCAGCCCTGGCCTTAATATGGGAGCTCTGTTTCACTGGATTGGCTTTGACCCAAACTTTGTGGCACAGGAATTTAAATTAGCAAAGAAGTTATCGAATGAATGTTGGAGGCTAATTTAAATTCCTTAGCCTCCAACATTAAGTTTAAAGTTGAATGGGAAGAACAAGGTAAGCTACCCTTTTTAGATGTTCTCATTGTTCGTGACGGAGACAAGCTTGCTTTTACTGTCTATAGAAAAGAAACCCATTCTGGTAGTTATCTTCATTTTTTCAGCAGTCACCCAGACAAAGTAAAAAGTAGCGTCGCTTCAGGATTATTCCTTCGAGCTCTTAGAATTTGCAGCCCCCAGTTTCTTGAAAGAGAATTTAACATTATAAAATCTCAACTTAGTAATTTAGCTTACCCGGATTGGTTCTTGGTCAAAGCCCTCAGCCGAGCGAGATCCAATTTTTTCAACACCATCCCCACTTCCTCTAATTTTTCATTGGGTAAGAGCTCTTTAATCGTTCCCTTTTCTGAATCATTCATTCCCTCGACCAAGTTTCTTTCCAAAGACAAATTAAATTTGATTAATTATTACCCTAACACCATTAATAAAAAGGTGGTAAATGTCCATCAAAGGTTAAAAGAAGAACAGAGCCAAGGGGTTTATTCGATTCCATGTAAAGGTTGTGACTTAGTTTACATCGGACAGACTGGAAGGGATTTGAATACCAGGATGATTGAACATAAACGTTCCATTAAATATGCACAAGATAGCTCAGCTGTGTTCCAACATGTTAAGCAATTTAAACATTGTTTAGATTGGGACAGAGCTGAGCTTATTTATAAATCCAGATGTGAGTTCAGGAGAAAAATGGTAGAATCCACGATCATTGAATTTCAGCCCAACATAAATATTTCAAAGGGGCAATGGTCCCCGGACATAATGTCCGGACTCTTCATCTCCAACCTAGTGAAAGCTCATTTGCCTCCTGACCTCACATACGGAGTGAGAAGAGGGTAGAGATATCTTCCCATGTTCCCCTTTCTTTTGTTAAGGGTACTACTTAAACAGCATGCCCTCTCTTATTTGTATCTACTGAAGAGGATTGCAGTTTGCAATCGAAATATATAGATTCCCCGTTTCCAGTCTTTTCTACTCCAACAGTGGTTTCTACGTTATTGACAAATGTGTGATTACATTTTTCACCTGTAATATATACATATATATATATATATATAAAATATACACACCAGTAGGCTTCTTTCCCCTAAAGGATAGTTTTAATAAATTACTTATATGATGTGTTCCATATTACAGAGTGCACCAGCAGGAGACACTGAACAAGATGTCTTTGCACAACCTGGCCACTGTATTTGGCCCTACTATGCTGCGACCAGGTGCCAAAGCCCCCAATCAAACACCCAAGGACCTACTAGCAGCAGGCACAGTGGATGTCATGGCACAAGCAGGGATACTACACTTTTTCCTTTCCAGAAGGGCAAATGGAGAACCAATCCAGGGTGTTCATCAGTAAACTGGTTCTTTCACCTTTTGACTTGTAATACCTAAATCTCCATTTTGAAAAGTGTCATTCAAGATTCTTCAAGGGAGAGCTCATATAAATTTCTTTTGTAATGTTTAAACTGTGAGTGAATTTTTCCTGGACAAAATATGAAATAATTGATCATAATAGACTGAACAACAGCTTTTTATATGGACATATTTCATGGTGTGTAGGAAATACAAATGTTTGATATTTTGCTGATATTATTATTCAGCATATTCCATTTTGAACTGAAATATATTGCGTATATACAACATTTGTATATGCAGCAAAATTTCACGTACCGGGTATTGAAAGATTTTGGGGTTTTGTCATGTGTGGAAGAATATGTGAAAGTTGTGTGGAGTTGGCCAAATGGTTGTGTGGGCAAGTGCAGACAAGCACCACAAGTGCTGATAAGCAAATATGCAGACAGTAGCACAAGTGCAAACACAAGCATAAGTGCAATACAATATTAATTATTAATGCCAGTGTGAGAATGCAGATATTTTCATCCAGTTTCTTCAAAAAGTTATTCATCCACATCTACACTTTTGGTTAGTAAAGTATTTCAGAATCTTTATGAAAAATAGTTCATATATGAGGTTCTTAAACTCCTGAAAACTCAAAGCAGATTTTAAATGTAATAGTTTATTTCACCTGAAATTGTAGAAAATTTTATTTCTATTTGTGTATACAGAGAATAAATTTATAAACCATATACCATTTATTTCTCTATTGAATATTTGTATATTTATTTCTAATCATTGTGATTACTAGAAGTAAAAATTGGTCTGCACATTACCCTATAGTCCATATGCTTTTATATGTCTTTTTTCCTTGTGTATATATTCTCCTGGAATTCATATCAGATGTACCTTTTACATATTTTGTGTAAATTTTCAACAGATAACTGGTTTTATGTTTATGAAACTGAAAACCAATGTAAGTGTATGTAAGAATGGTGTATTGAGAAAGTCCTCCTCATTTGCAAATGGAAAGTCATTTCATGGCATCAAGATATCAACAGGATTCAAATGTTTGCAAAGGTTTAGGCCTTATAGACTGGCCTTCATTCAGTACACATTGACAAAGGAGCCGTTTCAGCAATAGTTGACCGGAATTCCACTTTATGTCTTGATACTCAGGAATGATCAACTTCTCCAGTTTGCATGAATCACATTAATCAAATATAATGCCTTGGTAACTCAATAGATATTGTGCAGTCACTGAGATAATAGTAAGGAATTACTCCTCGTACAAATTTGAATTATCCATAGTTTATTAATGCTTGTTTTTGTTAATTTGAAGTGAACTCGTATTTACTTTTTTTTTATACATACTGAGCCTTTATTAGAGCCTTGTGGTGGTATTTATCCTGATTATGGATAAAATATAGATTGCATTTTGCATTTGAAGTATATACATATACCAAGGGCTTTTTTCTCCTTACAAGGGCGGTAGCCAAAGTCAAAGGCATAAATCCTCCCATCCATTTGGAAGTATTATCTGGAAAAATATTTATAAATAAGGAGGAGCCATTACAGCGGACCAAGAGTGTGCCATTCCTTTTACAGAATTTATTTGATCAGCTCCTCTCACTAAATGCCCTTCCAGTACTAAAAACCTTAGATCACCAGTTGAATATAAAGTGGAATTACCCATTTAGAGATGACTAAACCAAGTTCAACTACCAACTGTGGCTTCAAATACAGGACTCTTCAGAAACCCAAATACTTGGGGATGATTAATTTGAAATGAATATTGATTGTAACTTTCCTGCAGTCCTTACTAAAAACCCATTTAGTCTTATGGTTCTTGTGAAGCTTATGACTTCAGTTGAAATCTATTATTGTATCAAAGATAGCCAGGTTTATTGAAATCTTTTAGAAAACCAGGATTTTGTTCTAATATAATCAATCTGCTAATTGTACCATTTGAAAAAAGTTGGAATTGAAGTAGAACATGGTTTCTGAGCACATCCTCCATAAAGAGTAAAGAACTACATGAACTCATGATTGAGGTTGTCTGAAACTTGTATGCTTGAATAATTCAGTTTGTGTCGTGGTTTGAATTGGTGTGAGAGGAGTTCTCTTCTAGTCCAAAAATCCAGTCATAGGGAGGTGTCTGTAGATTCCCATCAAATTTTGGAAGGAGTAAATCTTTACAATTTATATTTGCCTTGTGTGCAGATGTATTTCATCATTAGCCAATATCGCTCAGAAAGCCAATTCCTCACCAATACATTGGCAAGTGATGTGGTGATACTTGATGGCCATATAGGTACTCAATAAAGATATTTATTAGCAGACACATAGGTTTATAAACAAACACATTAACCCATTTGGTATCTTTTTGTTTAACAGTGAAGCTTGTATTATAGTTCTGTTCGTGTGCTAATTTAATCTCATAATTCACTTTGATGGTAAGTGTACAGTCAGTATGTATATTAGTTTATATATATTAGAAATTTGCTTCTGTTTTGCTAAAGATTTTTTTTATATGTTTGCATCTTTAGCAAATCATACTGCCAAGCAATGGGTCATATACTTTATTCTATAGTCATACCAATCATTGCACAATATGAAAATGGTGAACAGTACTGCATATGTTTGACAAATGTTACCTCGCCTACAAGACTATGCAAGATACACTGCAGTAATGAAAATGGAACATATCATCACTTATGTTTGATCTAATTGGCTTGATATTAATTTTATTTTATTTTATTTTATTGTACATGTTCATTTAAATGATTATAATGTTTGGTATGCTGCTTGAGAACTAGGAGAACAGCAAGCAACACCAAATATGGTGATTAAGAAATGGGACACTGCAATACCTTTGGAAACATAAAAGCAGCCAGAGCCTGGTATGAGCACAACAATGATAGGCACTATGTTCCAAGTTTGTATTTTTGCAGCGACTCTTTACACGTCTTTGTACTTAATAACAAATGTCAACATGAACATGATTTTTATTGTCCATTTTATAGGGTACATACTTTTTTTTTAATAAAATATTTTATGTTAGCTTCAGAAAAGTTGTAGAATATTGTCTTGTGTTATAAATTATATATATATATATATATATATATATATATATATATATGTATATATATATATATATATATACATACACAATATTCTAAAGAAAGAAATTGACATCTAAAGATAAAACCAAGATCACAAATGGTAGCAGAAGACATACCAGCTAAATCAGGTAAGTTAGCAAAGAGTGAACATCACAACATACTGTATATGGATAAAAAGAGAAATGAATGTTCAGGAAAGACAAAGAAGATACTAAGAGGTGAAGCTACAGAAAAAAATGCAAAGAGAATGGAGACTGAAAGCAAGGAGTTCTATTGGAGAGTCTTAGACATGAGGCTGAGAAAATGGTACACCATGGTAAGAGAAATGAAAGGAACAGAAAACGAGATGGAGAAGGAAAAAAAAATTAAAACTGGCCTATGCTAACATACACAGATTAATCTCAGATTGAGTGAACTAAATGATTACCGGTACCTGTCAGAGGGAAAAACAGACACAATGGGAATTGTGGAGACTAAATTAAGGGGTCCATTACCACCAAATACTGTTGGACATAGGTTATATAATTATTGGATTAAAAACAGAAATAAGAAACAGCAGAGGAATCATGTTTTGGCCATGAAAAACTTAAATGTAATAAAGGTTACAGAGGGTAAAAACAGTGTGGAAAGATCATGATAAAAGTTGAAGACAGTGACACAAAAAGTATAAAGTTTGTGGTGATTTATCTGCCCCCAAAAACGGGCTCTTGGAAAGAGGGTGAGTATTCAAAAATGTTGGAAGATACAAGGCTGCTAAAGGATGGAGGTAACCTGATACTTATGGGAGAGTTTAGCTGCAAGGAAATCTGTTGAGAAGAGATGACAGTGAAAGGCGGTGAGGATCTATGGGGAATTGTATTACTTGACATGACTATAGAACATACAATGACACAATGGGTAAGAGAAAATACCAGATATAGAATGAAGAACCATTGAGCCTGGATTTAATATTTACAACAGAACCTGAAATTGTAGATAAAATTTAATACAAGACACCATTTGGGAAGAGTGACCACACAGTACTACAGGAAAGGAAGACTGATTTACAATAAAACAGACTGAGAGACTTAAGAAATTCTTTTTAAATGCAAGTTGAGAAAAATTCTACAATGAAGAGACACAAGTGGAAGAGAAATGGATGATTTTGATGGAAATTTATAATGAAGGAGTGGATAAATACGTACCAAGACAGAAACAGGAAAAGGTGTATATTAAGTGCTGGTTCAACAGAAGATGCAGTGAGGCGAAAGATAGAAGAGATAAAGCTTGGAAAAGATGGAAAAAAGATAACCTGGGAAGTGGCAAAAATATATCAACCATAGAAATGAATATGTAAAAATGAGCAGAGGAAAAAAGAAACTACAAAAAGGACATAATAGAAAAATGTAAACATCAACCCAAACTATTCTATAGATATGTGAATAATGAACTTAAAAATAAAAAGGAAATGGTGAAACTATGCCATGGAAATACAGAATATACAGAAGATTTAGAAATAGCTGAAGTCATGAAAAATCACTTAAAGTCTGTTTTCACTAGAGAAAAAGTTCAGCATTGGGACAAATGAAGTGAAGTGCAATCCCTCACAACAAGGGAAATAACAATAACACAAAAAGAAATAATGGAGCAAATAATGAGCCTTGATGTCAGAAAATCACACGGCCCAGACAGAATTGCAAATTGGATCCTAAAAGAATGTAAAGAAAAATTAATGGACAAAAATATAAAACATAACAAGTTGCTCACTCAAAGAAGGAAAAATATAAAAGGACTAGGAAAATGCCAATATTGTACCAATATATAAAGGAAGAAACAAAGAAGAACCAACAAATTACAGACCAGTCTCCCTTACAAGCACTGTAGACAAAAATTTTTTTTTTTTTTTAATCAAAAATAGATGGATAAAACACCTGGAAGAAAACAATATAATAAAACCAAGACAATTTGGATTCAGACAGGGAAGACCATGTGCCACAAACTTAATCTATTTCTACTCAAGACTAATAGATATAATACAAGAAAGGGATGAATGAGCTGATTGTGCTTTCCTAGGCTTACAAAAAGCCTTTGACAAAGTACCACACAATTTTTTTTTTTTAAATACTGTACTGGAAAACATATGAGGGATACAAGGTAACCTACTAAACTGAATGGAGGATTTCTTGCATGGCAGTAAAATGAAAGTAGTGCTCAGAGAAAAGGGTTCAGCTTGGGAGGAGGTGACTAGTGGAGTTCCACAGGGATCAGTATTGGCTCCAATAATGTTCATTATTTATGTGAATAACATGGATAATGATGTGTAATGTTACATGAGCTTCTTTGCAGATGATGCTAAATTGCTGAGGAAAGTGAATACTAAGACAGATTGTAAATCACTACAGGGAGACCTGAACAAGGTTTGGAAATGGAGTCAGAAGTGGGAAGTAGACTTCAATATTAAGAAATGTAGCATAATGGAGTTCAGAAAAAGTAAAAAAAAAAAATAATAATAATAATAATATCAGGACAATATAAAATCAGAACAAAGGAAGTAAAAAAAGTGGAATTTGAAAAAGATCTGGAAGTAATTATCACATGACATATCCCCTGATAAACAGATAAACAAAATTGTAAGAGAATCTTACAACTTGCTAAGATCAATAAAGGTAGCTTTTACCTATTTAGATGAAGAAATGGTTAAAAAAAATACTAGTCACACTAACAAGGCCTAGACTAGAGTATGCTGCAACACTATGGTCACCCAGTACCAAAAAGAATATAAAGAAAATTGAAAGAATCTAGAGAGCAACCACGAAAATTGCCCCAACACTTTCAAACCTGTCATATGAGGAGAGACTGTCTAAATTGAAATTACCAGCTTTGGAACAAAGAAGAGAGGCAACTTACTGACCATCCACAGAATCGTGAAAGGCATGGAAGTCCTTGATAGAGAAGACTTACAAAATTGGGATAAGAGAAATACAATGGGACATGAAAACTCAAAAAGGACAGTTATAGAAGAGACATGAAAAAAGTTTTCCACACGGAATGGTGGATATCTGGAACAAACTGAACAAAACAATAGTGCATGCAAAAACTATACACAAATTTAAGAACAAACTAGACACTGCGAGATACAGAGACGGGACACCGAGAGCATAGCTAACCTTCCTGTAAGATACAACTAGATACAAATAAGTAAATACACACACCCATAGATCGGTCATATATGAGCTCTGAGCTCTCTTCCAGGAGAGTAATAGCTGTCGATCATGAGTCCAACACATGATGCAAAGACCATGGTGAATCTCACATAATCCAAGACCATGGTGAATTACATACATACACACATACCAAAGGCGTTTTCTCCCTTACAAGGGAGGTAGTCAAGTCAAAAGGCAACTACCCACTCCCACCCATTCCACTCCCATCCTCCACCCTTTCCTCCCTCTCATCTGAGTTATTCATAGATGATGGGTCAACCCTGTATCCCACCCACTGCCTTGGATCAGTAGCAATGCAACAAGAAACAGCACATCCATAGTGGGGTAGCTTCACTTAATCAGCAACCCCCCTCTCCATACCCTCATGTAGAAAAAATAGAAGACAGGAAGAAATTCCTTTGGGCTGCATCAAAATATAATTTCTACACAACCACTCTCTTTCCCCCCCCCATCCCCTCCCTTGTATCACAGTATCATTTATACATAGCCATTCTCCACTCACCCCTATCTCCTGCCTTCTCCCTTCCTCAACAGATATTCCCCTCGTAACACCCTTTTCACCCCACCCATCCATCCATTTCATCATCAGTCAACCCCTCAAGTTCAATCCATCCACCTCTATCTTTCACACCTCTTTTAATGATCTTTCTTCACTCATTCTTTCCATGTGTCTAAACCATCCTAATACTCTTTCATCAGCCATATCTGCTATCTCCTTTTTCATCCCAGCTCTCCTTGTTTCTCACTCTATCCAACCTTGTAACCCCCTACCATATTTCTCAGACATTTAATCTCAAACAAATTTAAACTTCTCTCTGCCTCTTTTAAATTACAGATTTATGCCCAATACAGTGCCAATGGCACAATCACCCCTTCATATAGTCTCTTCTTTGCATACATTCTCAAATGCCTATTTCTCATGACACTATATAATTCCCCTCATTACGTATTTTATTTTTGGTTTATATATATATATATATATATATATATATATATATATATATATATATATATATATATATATATATATATATACAAATTGAAGAAAATGGGAAAAGAAGACAAAAGTCTAGTTCTGAATTTATTCCTAACCAGTTTCCTCTGAAGAAGCTCATGGTGAAACTGATCAGGAATGAACTTGGAAACCTGTGTCTTCTTTTCCACTTTCCTCATACACACACACACACACACACACTTCAACGAACGGACGGCTTAGAAGACGTTCTGAAGAAAATTGAAGTTTCGTGGATCCCAACGCAAACAGAAGTGCCTATTGTATTTACAGGGGGGGGGGGAAATTGCTCGTGGGGTAGTGGGAAAGTAGGGAAAGAGGAGAAGGGGAGGGATTGCTGAGGGAAATGGAAGGAAATGAGGAAGGAGAGGACTTGGCCCAGGCAGACAGGCGAAAGGTAAACAAACGACCCCCCGACCAGCTGAGCGACGATGAAATGTCTAATAAAAATGTAAAGATTAGAAGTATAGATAAGAGCAATACAGTAGAAAGTGATGAGAATATTTTCCAGGGATTTAAAGAGGGTGGGGGGGACACAAATCCCCCCGGGGGGGACTGACAAGACTAGAAGAGAAGGTCGATAAGATGATCGAGGACTTGGAGAGTAGGTTCGGTCATGTTAACAACATTATACGGAGAGTTGAAAAATTGGAAGAACTAGAGAAGGCGAACAAAAACTTAACTAAGGAAATTGAAGAATTAAAAAAACAGTTAAAAGAAGTAAAAGATGAGAATAAAGTCTTAAAGGAGAATAATAAGGAGAACAAGGAGGGTTGGAAAAAAATTCAAGAAAATAGCAAAGTTGCATTCACTGACATAATCAGACAACAAATGAATGAACAAACTGAAAACTCAGTTATTAAAGTGATGAGACAGAAGGAGAATATAGTAAGAGACTTAGCAGACAAAAAGAAATGTATAATTATATTAGGAATGGAAGAGAAACATAACCCAGATAGAACCACAAGAATCAAAGAGGAAAATGAAAAAATAAGAAATTTACTAGAATTAGTTCAGGAAGATGAACCAGAAATAATGAAACAAATCGAAGAGAAATTCAGGCTCGGGAAATATAGTACAGACAAGACCAGACCAATTAAGATTAAATTCAGGTCACAAACTACGGCTGAGAATATCTTATCCAAAACAGGGAAACTAGCAACAAGTGAACAATATAAAAAGGTATGGATAAAAAGGGAAATGAATAAAGAGGAAAGAGAGGAAGAAAAACAGAAAAGACTTGAAGCAAAGGAAAAAAACGAGATAAGAACGGAGACCAGAAAAAGAGAGATTCTATTGGAGAGTAGTGAATATGAAACTAAAGAAAGTCGACATACAAGAGAAAAACAAAAGGGAAACAGAGAACACAATGGAAGTGGCAGAAAACTAAAGAGTGTCTTACACAAATATAGATGGATTAATAACAGGATTGAATGAGCTGAATGATTATTTGAAAGAAAAAGAACCAGACATAATGGGAATTGTAGAAACAAAATTAAAAGGTCCACTACCACCCAACAGTGTAGGACATGATGCATATAATTATTGGATTAGAAACATAGTGAAAAAGGAAGGGGGTGGAGTTATGTTCCTGACTAAGAAGGATATAAACGTGAAGTGTGTCACATATGGAAAGAATACAGTAGAGATGATAATGATGGAAGTAGAAGACAGAGATAAGAAGAGCAGAAAGTTTGTGATAAATTATGTGCCCCTGAAAACAGCCTCATGGGAAGAGAGTGAACATAAAAGTATGTTAGAGGACACAAAGATAACATTAAACAAGATAATGGAAGAGGGAGGAAAAATAGTTATGATGGGCGACTTTAATTGCAAAGAAATCTCCTGGGAAGAAATGACAGTAAAGGGTGGAGACGGCTCATGGGGAAACGCTCTACTTGAGATGGTTACTGACCATACAATGACACCATGGATACAGGAGAACACTAGGTATAGAAATGAAGAAGAGCCATCGAGACTAGACCTAGTAATTACATCCGAACCTAGAATAGTGGACAAAATTGAATATAAAACACCAATAAGTAAAAGTGACCACATATTGATTGAACTGGAACTTAATGAAGAAAAATATATGAAAAGAAATGAACAATATAGAAAAGGAAGAATGATGTATGAAAAAAACAAACTTTGATAAAATAAGAGAATTCTTTCAAAAGGAAAACTGGGAAGAAATATACAAAGAAGAAACAACAGTAGAAGAGAAATGGAATATTTTGACAAAAATTTACAAAAAAGGAGTGGAAAAGTATGTCCCAAGACAAAAACAAGAAAAAGAATATGTAAAATGCTGGTAAAACAAAAGCTGTAGGGAGTTAAAAGACAAAAGAGACAAAGCCTGGACCAGATGGAAAAAAGACAGAAGACCTGAAAAATGGAAAATATATACCTGTTATAGAAATGAATATGTACAAATGTGCAGAGAGGAAAAGAGAAAATATGAAAAAGATATCATAGAAAAGTGTAAAGATCAACCAAAACTATTCTACAGATTTGTAAACAATAAACTGAAAAACAAACAAGACTTGGAGAAATTAAGACAGGAGGGAGTTGAATACACTGAGGAAATGGAAATGGCGGAAATTATGAACAAACATTTTAAATCAGTGTTTACAAGGGAGAACATACAACCTGAAGAGAACGAATGGAAAGAGAAAGTCCCCCCTATGGAAGAAATAGAAGTAACAAAGAATGAAATATTAACACACTTGAGTAATCTTGATGTCAGAAAATCGCATGGACCAGATGAAATAGCAAACTGGATACTGAAAGAATGCAGGAATGAACTGGCAGACAAAATACATAGCATACTAAATAGTTCCTTGAAAGAAGGAAAAGTTCCAGAAGATTGGAAAAAAGCAAATATAGTACCTATATATAAAGGAGGAAATAAAGAAGAACCTACCAACTATAGACCAGTCTCTCTAACAAGTACAATAGCAAAAATTTGTGAAAGAATTATCAAAAGTAGATGGGTAAAATATTTAGAAAAAAACAAAGTGTTAAATCCAAGGCAATTTGGATTCAGACAAGGACGATCATGCGTCACCAATTTAATATGTTTCTATTCAAGGCTAATAGATATAATACAAGAAAGAGATGGATGGGCGGACTGTGCATTTTTAGATCTAAAGAAAGCTTTTGACAAAGTACCACATAAGAAGTTGCTTAAGAAATTAGAAACTGAAGGAGGAATACAGGGCAAACTACTAAATTGGATGGAGGACTTTTTGCAAGAAAGAAAAATGAGAGTAGTGATAAGAAACCAGCACTCAAAATGGGATGAAGTAATAAGCGGTGTTCCGCAGGGAACAGTTCTGGCCCCAATAATGTTTGCTATATATATTAATGATATGGATGAAGGAATTGAAAGCTATATGAGCTTCTTTGCAGATGATGCAAAACTACTGAAAAGAGTGAAAACTGAAGAAGATTGTGAATCACTACAGAGAGATCTAAATAAAGTACAGGAATGGAGTAGGAAGTGGGAGATGGAGTTCAATACAAAAAAGTGTAGTATAATGGAATTTGGAAAAAGCAAAAACAGAATAACAGGAGCATATAAATTGGGAGAAGAAGGAATAAAAAAAGTAGAAAATGAGAAGGACCTGGGAGTCATTGTTATGAATAATATGTCACCTGAGAAACATATAAATAAGATTTTTGGAGAAACTTATAATTTGATAAGAACAATCAAAGTTGCATTTACATACCTGGATGAAGAAATGGTGAAGAAAATTCTAATCACCCTGATAAGACCAAGATTGGAATATGCAGCAACGATATGGTCACCAAGTACAAAAAAATGTATAAAAGAACTTGAAAGAATACAAAGAGCAATTACAAAATTGGCACCAACACTCTCAAAACTATCATATGAAGAGAGACTAGAAAAACTTGAACTACAGACACTAGAGCAAAGAAGAGAGAGAGGAGATTTGATAGCTATTTACAGAATCATGAAAGGCATAGAAATTACTGATAGAGAGAATCTGATAAAATGGGATGACAGAAATACAAGAGGACACGGAAAGAAAATAAAAAAAGACAGCTATAGAAGAGATTTGAAAAAGAACAGCTTTCCTCACATAGTAATAGACAGTTGGAACAAGTTAGATGAGAAAGTGGTGTGTGCAAAAACAATACATGAATTTAAAAATAGTTTAGATAAAATGAGATATGAAGACGGGACCCCACGAGCATAGCTCCCCTTCCCGTAAAATACAACTAGGTAAATACATCTATATATTTTTCTAATATGATACAGATCCCATATGGCTGCCTGTAAGTATGGTTGATGGAAGAACATGTTTATTTGTGGAAGATTATCTTTATTTCTATTACTATTATTATCATTATTATATTTTCTTTTATTCTTGACTTGAAAACCACTGTAGTGAAAGTGATATTGACATATAGAGTTTCAGTTCAAATTAAGCAGCCAATTTATGTCAATTCAAGGCAGTTCTGATAGCTCAAATTAAAGAAAATTTCTGCAGTTCAATTTTTTCATTAGTTTGGGGAAACTTATTATCCAGCAGAACACCTGCAAAATATCACTTGGTTTCTGTGATGGAAGCTATTTAGATGTCATAAGTAATTATTAATTCAAAGTTTCATTGGTGTAAAGTTAAATGTGCAAATACTAGATGTGTCAGTCCCATGAGCAAGTGCCAATGAAGGGGGAAAGTATTAATGTATCACATAGACAGGGTGAGTGACCAGTGATGTCTATCTGTGTATCTGTAAATGGAAGAGAGAAGGAGTTTGAATGTGTTTGAGATGAGGTGTCAGAGAAGTATGATGGGGGTTACTAGGCTAGATAGGGTGAGAAATGAGGAGGTGAGGAGGAGAACAGGGGTGGAAAGGGAGTTGGAAGATAGGGTTGATGAAAGAGTATTAGGATGGTTTGGACACATGGAAAGAATGGGTAAAGAAAGACTAGTTAAAGAGGTATGGAAGGCAGATGTGGAGGGAGTGAACATGAGAGGACGTCCTAAGATGGATGGATGGGGTGGAGGGGGCTTTGGGGAAGAGGGGAATGTCTGTTGAGGAAGGACAGGAGAGGACAGAAGACAGGGGTGAATGGAGAATGGTTGTATACGGATGATGTGGTGATGCATGAGGTGGAATGGGTGGGGGGATGGGGGATGAGGGAGTATGTGTGAGCAAAATTTGACGCAGCCCAAAGGGATTTCTCCCCGTCTTCTCCTTTTCTGTATGGGGGGACGGAGAGGGGGGGTCGCCGATTTAATGAAGCGGCCTTGCTGTGGATGTGCTGTGTCTTGCGACACTGCTTCTGACCCAGGGCAGTGGACAAGGTGCAGGAATGACCCGTCATCCAGGAGGTGCTATGATTGGAGAGGAGTGGAGTGCATTTAGGGATGGAATGGGTGGGAATGATTTTATGCCTTTTTCTTTTTGGCTACCTCCCTTGTAAGGGGGAAAAAGCCTTGGTACATGTATGTATGTATTTTAATCCACAAATAGCCGCTTATGGGTGGCATGATGTGCATATGCTGAGAAAGGAATCAAGGTTGGGGACAGGATTTAGACCAGAAATAGGATTAAGATAAGGGTTAAGTGTGGGAGATCAGATTTGGAGATTAGGATTGAGGAGGAGGTAGTGATGGCTGATCCTATTTCTAAAAGTATTAAGAGATAGATGATTCCACTCTTGGATGCAGCAGGGGGAGAATGAACACTTAAATGTGCTGTTGCTTGTTTGGTATGTGTAGTATTTCTGGTTGTGACTGCCTCAAGTTGTATGTGTATTTGTTGTTTTGTTTTATTGTTTGTAGCAACCAATTTGTTTGTGGTTTTATATATCATCTTGTCTGTGTATTTGTCTTCTTGCTTCAAGTGGTTGAAATTTAGTCTTGTTTTAACCTAGTGACTGATATAGTGTGTCTGTTATCTTGTCCTATTTATCCTAACCTTTCGTAATATTTACTTCGGGAGGTGCAACCCACCCACACCACCCCATAGGGATTTCCACCTCACATTACCAGTTATAAACTGCCAAGGTAATTGAATTTGAGGAAGAAAGTGTATTAGTCTATCTCATGAGATGTCTTTATGTAATTCCTTGTGATTTTCAAAGTTGTTAGGTTATTATATTTATCGTACGTGGACCTTTCATATCGCGTAACTATGCATCTGTTGTTCCTAGTTGCTAGTTTGTTACATTCATTCAGTTTGGAAACTCGATGTTGAAATGTCTAATTTATTGGCATATATTAGAAGTAATTTATATTTCTAAGTGTTTTCCACTGCACCTGCCCTTCCTTTCCTTCTGCCTTTCATGTTCTAAAATCTAGTAATAAAGCTAATATTGTGTTGGACAATGGTCAACATATTTGTTTAGTAACTTTTCCCTAGGATACCTCTATTTTCTATCAAGGTTTTCACATTTACGATCTGCCTTTATGTAGCAGTGTTTCTTGGGGGAATACCTTACTAAATTATATTCGGTACTTTTGTATGAGTGGCTATACTGGAGTCACCGAACTGTACTTCAGATGCCGAGTGGAATAAGATAGTCACACCTAAACAAAATTTCACCACCCCCTTCCATCTCAGCACATTGAAAATTACGACATGTAACTTATTCACAAGCATATGTTCCACTTTTGATATGACATACCAGTCAGTGTGTTTTTGAAAGAATTTAATTGGTAGGTCGTGTCTTCACCGGTACGTGTATTATTTCCCGTGTCGATATATTCATGATTATAACCCCAGTATAGTTAGTGTGACCCATATCTATTGGTGTTTTATTGCTCGCTTCACCAACTTGTCTCCAGTAAATATATTTTAAGTTACTAATTTGAAAAATTATCATAGTTGTTTTTTAAATTGTTTACTGTGGTCGAGTGCACTATTCTATCTGACAATGTTCACCACTGTGAAAAAGTTTCTAATACTTATTCTTCAATATTTTTTATTTATTCTATGGACGTGTCCTCTTCATTCATTTGTGTTTAGCTGTAAAATCTTTGAACTGTCCACGGCTTCGTTTCCATTTAATATTTTTAAGGTTTCAATCATACCTCTTATTTCCTCCAGAATAGATCACGACAGTTCCTCAAGCCTCTCCTCATATGGTAAGTTCCGTAGTTCAGGCACTAGTTTTGTCACTTTTCTGTGCACTTTTCCAAGCTGTTCGATATATCTTATTTGGTATGGAGACCAAACCTGAACATCATATTCCAAACATGATTTAATATAGGTCTAGTAGAAGATGGTGAAAGTACAGATACTCAAACGTATACTTAATCAATTCATCCATTTGATTTGCCTATTGTACTACCAAATATGTGTCCTCAGGTACCCATCCTTATATCTATCTCCTCATGCCACGTTTTCTTCCGATAATTCTCAACAGGGGAGGATGGAAAGGCATGTCTTCATGGTGCACTGACAATGGTAATAGCATCATCATCATCATCTGAACCCCCCCAACGGTATACTCGCGTTTTCGTAATTTTCTCCTTTGATTTCTTATTTGTTTGCCTTCAGCATTCAATCCGATCCTTGTGCAAAGGGTGGGTGGCAGCCGAAAACAAATACAAGATCAATAAGGGCCAGAAGGGGTTCGAGACGTGTATAACCTCTCCCCTTACAGAGGGGGCGCCATGGGATTGGATAGGATATCCTGACGGAAACAGCTAGGACCGCCCCGTACGGAAGGGGTTGGTTAATAATGGCTTCCTGTCGCAGTTGAATGTTTGAAATCTACTTAGGGCAAAGTTAACTTTAACTCGCGCGAGACAACGACGATGAATAAGACAGGAATAGAAATGTTGAAATCTTCGGTTTTCCCCTTCCTCCGCCCATTCTCGGAACTCGTTCCAATATGCCATTCAAAAGAGAAGTGTTGTGTTTTCTGTTGCAAAGAGGTGCTCATGCCCTCAGTATGTTTAGACCACAACTTTTCACTTACAGCAGCAAGGTGTGAGTAGGATGGCATGGCGATGGTTGTGATGTGGAAACGACTACAACCCATTGTAATATACGGAATGGCACTAGTTGATATTTTAACAGGGCTCTGTGGGTGCACCGGTTTCTGGGCAGTTGCCAGGCCCGCCATGCTGCGGTGACGTCATTGTACACAAACTCGAACTATCAACAAATGCGAGGTAACGGTTTTAGCATATTTACGGGATGACTGTATCTCGGGAAGTAATTTGAATATAGAGGTTAATCCATTTTTAAAGCATATTTGCATAGGCGTTGTTTCTATTTGATATATTACTGTATCACGAACTACACACAATAATCTAGTGGTGCGTGGGACTGAACATTGTGTCAACAACTCCCTATCGGCCGTAACGATCACATCTAAATTCTCTCGATCCAATTAAAGCAGCGCAGCTCGTAATAAGATGTTGTCATCATCAGGCTCGCTGCCACATCGTTGGCACTGCGACACGACAGCTGCGACGCCATATCTGGAGACTGTCCCGGATCTTAAGCAGTGACATAACAGCTCGCGAAGGAGTTAATTAACCCCATCGCTACCGAAGGGGTGATTAATTATACCGTGGCAGTGCCACGGTAACCAAAACAAAATCATTATTGGAACCATAAGAGAAGCGGAAGTGGCAGGTAAGGTACCTGGGTTGAATGGATGCCATGCAGAATGTCTGAAGAAAGGAGGTACAGTTATGGTGGACTGGCTGGTGAGGTTATTTAACGTATGTTTAAGAGAGGCTAGAGTGCCGGAGGACTGGAGGATAGCCTGTATCGTTCCGCTTTACAAGGGAAAGGGGGACAAGTGTGAGTGTAGTAGTTTCAGAGGGGTCAGCTTGTTAAGTGTAGTTGGGAAGGCTTATGGGAGGGTCTTGATAGAGAGGAACAGAGGGAGTAATTGGTGAGGAACAGTGTGGTTTTAGGACAGGTAGGAGTTGTGTAGATCAGATCTTTGTGGTAAGACAGATATGTGAGAAAGCTATAAGAAAAGGTAAGGATGTTTTTTGGGCTTTTATGGATTTGGAAAAGGCTTACGACAGGGTAGACAGGAAGGCACTGTGGGAGGTACTGCAGATATATGGGGTAGGAGGAAAGCTGTTAAGAGCAGTCAAGAGTTTTTACGAGATTAGTAGAGCTTGTGGTAGGATTAGAAATGGAGAGAGTGAATGGTTTGATGTAAAGGTGGGACCTCGTCAGGGATGTGTTATGTCACCCTGGCTGTTCAATCTATACATGGATGGGGTGATGCGAGAGGTGAATGCAAGGGTGGTGGGTCAGGGATTGGAGATTGTTAAAGAAATTGGAGAAAAGTGGGAAATAAGCCAGTTGTTGTTTGCTGACGACACTGCGCTTGTAGCAGGATCAGAGGAGGGATTGAGGAAGTTAGTGACAGAGTTTGAGAAGGTGTGTGAAAGAAGGAAGCTGAAGATTACATCTGGGCAAAAGTAAGGTGATGAGATGTAAAAGGGGAGTGAGTGACAGCAGGCTGGAAGTGAGCATTAAGGGAGAGAGACTGGAGGAAGTGAATAGTTTTAGATACTTGGGTGCGAATGTGGCAGGGAAGGGAGGTGTGGGGGTGGAGGTAGAATGTAGATTGAGAGAAGCTAGTAAATGCCTTGGTGGATTAAAAAGTGTAATGAGAAATAGACATCTGGGAATGGATGCTAAGAGGAGGTTATATGAAGGAGTGATTGTGCCGACAGCACTGTACGGGACAGAAACATGGAACATAAGAGAGAAGGAGTTTGAATGTGTTTGAGATGAAATGTCTGAGAAGTATAATAGGGGTTACTAGGCTAGATAGAGTGAGAAATGAGGGGGTGAGGAGGAGAACAGGGGTGGAAAAGGAGTTGGGAGATAGGGTTGATGAAAGAGTATCAGGATGGTTTGGACACGTAGAAAGAATGAATGAAGCAAGGTTAGTAAAAGAGGTGTGGGAAGCAGAGGTGGAAGGAAGGAATATGAGGGGGTGTCCCAGGATGAGATGGATGGATGAGGTAAAAGGGGCATTACAAAAGAATGTCTGTTGAGGAAGGACGGTAGAGGATAGAATATAGGGGTGAATGGAGAAGTGTTGTGTATGGATGATGCTGTGATGCATGAGGGGGGTTGGGTGTGAGATGGGGGGGGGGTGAGGAAGTATGTATGAGAAATAATTTGACGCAGCCCGAAGGTATTTCTCCCCGTCTTCTCCTTTATTGGCACGAGGGGACGGAGAGGGGGGATTGCCGAATTAATGAAACGGCCTTGCTGTGGATGTGCTGTGTCTTGCGACACTGCTTCTGACCCAGGGCAGTGGACAGGATGTAGGGATGACCCGTCATCGAGGAAGTGCCAAGATGAGAGGGAGGGTGGAGGGGAATGTAATATGTAGGGGATGGAATGGGTGGGAGTGGTTTCTATGCCTTTTTCTTTTTGGCTACCCCCCGTGTAAGGGGAAAGGAGACCTTTGGTGGTATATATATATATATATATATATATATATATATATATATATATATATATATATATATATATATTCCTTTTCTTTTCTTTAAGACAAGTTTCCTATGGACTATTTTCCTCTCTTGAGAGCGGCAAACCTTGGAGAAAGGCAAGAGGAACGACGTTTCGCCCGTTAGTTTGATAAAGTACCCTGTTGTACCGGGCCGGTACAGAGTTGGTACAGTTTGTTGTCATGCCAGTGCACTTGCTAAAGCCCTAACAAGCGAACAGTTGAACCAAAGCTACGTTTCTCACCTAATGATTCCTGTTCTCGTTATTACACAATGCCATGGACGAACCGATTTCCCGCTCGTTCTGTGTACAATAAAAAATACGAGAAGAACAAGATGTAGGAATCGAGTAATCGTCTCTGGAAATAATGGCATAGATGATAGCTTGTCTGGCAAATCTCATAGCTTCGTCATCCGTCGACTGACCGACCGACCATTCCTCCCGCCAAAAAGAGCACATTTCTGTCGCGTCAAATCTTGCTCGGACACATCCCTGCTACCTATGGGTCTAATGTTTAAACCCAGTATTTTGTCATTGGTAAATAACGTTTCTTTAGTAGGGGACAATATTGCATTGATGAGATGGGCTCATATAAGCAGTAATGAGTAATGGACAAAACCTTAGATTATTTTTTGTTATTTATTTATTTATTAATTTATTGATTGGAGATGAGGCTTCAGTCATAAAATAATGCTGACTTGCGTAAAGAGATGTCATTAACGTCTCTAACATGAACTGCATGAAACGTGCAGTCACAAGTGGTCCTATAACAGCAGATCAGTTCACTTCGGTAAGAAGACTAACGATACGACGTCACGAGTAAGCGTGCAAGCTAAACAGTGCCCCGAGTCCCAGGCATGATAATGAAAACAAAAATCAAGTTCTGCCCACTGCTGTGGTATACAGTATATATATATATATATATATATATATATATATATATATATATATATATATATATATATATATATATATATATGATATATATTATTGAGATGGCTTTTTGTTATGTAGACCTTGTACGAGTATATAAACACTTTTTGTAGCTCTAATATTATGGTACGTGTAGTGCACCTCCACTATTAATATATTTGATACCAAAGAGGCCATGAACAGCTTCATAATATATATCCTGGCTGTAGGCAGAAAAAATGCAACCCAATATGGAAGGGATTAGTATCTGTTGCCGGTGTGTGTGTGTACGTGCATGTGTGAGCTCTCATCCCTCTCCAGTTCGTCCTTGTTTCGCATATCCATGCATTACCCCTTCCCCTGTTCCTAAAGATCCGTACAGGGAAGGGGGGAGGGTGCAGAACGTGCGACGGATTCGCTCGCCGTTGAAGTGACACAGGAAGTTGTATGCTGGGAAGTGGTGGAACTTTTGGCCTTGGGGCAGTCCATGCTCGCACGCTCTGCGTTGCACATAGTTGTGATTGCAGCGAGGTCCTGCATGTACATAAGAAAAACACACACCAGCACCTCAGCGCTGGTGTAAACCGTATTATATACTCAATATCTTTCTATAGGTGTTCAGAATTTGAATATAGTTAAGTTTCTCTATTCTTGGTTTCCAACAGACGCTAGGTTGATTGACCATGTATCTTTGGAAGAGTGATCCACACCGTGATTATATAAGGAATTAAAAATAACCTGTTGTTTGAGTTAGCTCAGAAAGAGTGACGGGATGTTATGCGTTCGACTTGCCCCAGTTTTAAAATTCGCAGCGTTGAATGCATCCAATTCAATAGCGGCTGCTTGTGCAAGAGAAGAGAGTCGTGCCCGAGGCTGGCGATAGCACGAACGAAAAGAGGTTTGCCGCAATCCCGAGTCAATAACTCATCTGTTATGAAGGACTGATGATGGGCATATACCTACTTGTGGTGATTCTGCAAGATGGACAACGAGGATATGCCCTTTTTCAAGACCTACAAACCCACACAAGTTCATGAGGAGAAGGAACCCTGAGCTGACACGGTTACTGGACAGCGCCCCCAAGATCTCTCCCTTTCAACTTCAACTGCATTTCTTGAGGTTTTATATAAATGGAGAGCTGACAACAAGCGACTTTTCCCCTCTTGCTACTTTCAGCCAGTGATGTAGAAACACTCACACCAATACAACACAAATAGCCGTCCAAAATTTCCTTCCGGAGAGATGTGGGAGGGCCCGAGAAGTGTTGCCATCCATTGTGGGTGGGGACTGCGGGTTTTCCACCCTTTGAAACTTGAGGCAACCACTGTTATTATCATAATTACTGTTGTTGCAAGAAGCGTAAGTGTCGGCGCAGCCTTCCACCTCGATCCCGTCAATGAAGGGCAACAGTTGAACGTTTGGCATGACGTCAGGTCGTGCGTAAATACAAACGACATAATTTACGGGTGTGGTCGCGTTGTCTTGGGTTTTCACTAAGAAAGATGGTTTATCTGGTCTCACCAGGGTCCACATGACAGGCTTTGCCGTAAGTTACATTCTTAACACCGTTTAGGCACTAGTCAGACCAATATAACGTTACACAAACATGCCACGTAGAACGATAAAACTATGCATATTGAGCGTTTGAATTCAAGCTCTATCCGAAAACTCTCAGATAATGCTTGGACCCGATTCGGCTTGGTGACATATCACGTTCTGGTTGTCTTGTTCATTCGTCTTCAAAATATGGGTCGCGACCCGTTCATGGGTGGCAACACAAACCGCGCTGTCAGTCACTGGTTCGCAAAGCTGGGAGAAAACTCGAGGGGAAATTACTGCCAATCAGTCTTTACTTATATTAGTATTTATGTTCATGTGCAAGTACTCTCATAACTTTGAATATTATATAATCAAATACAAATTCAAAACAAATGGCTGAACACACGTGTATCATGTCCGGTATAATTATGTAGTACTTTAGTTATATGGATGAGTTTTATGCAGCCAATATTATAGGAACCTCAGTGACACCTCTACATACCAGAGTCACGCAGTATTATACGAACGGAGACTCCTTTACTACCCTCTCTGAATCCACCTCTTCGGCGCCAAGAATAGAAGTACAACTCTGCAAAGGTGCAAGGTCGTACCAGAATGTTCAATGGGGTGCCGTGGAAATGAAGAGGGGAAAAGACGTGACACCCGGCACAGAAGGGGCTAAATCCCCCGTTTTGGATTTGGGTCGCAGCGGAGGACTGAAGTTTAAATCTGGGGCGCGGGGAATAAATAGGGAGAGGGATGGAGAAAAGTTTGCTCACCCAGTTTGTTGGGGATAAACTGCTGCCCAAGTGGAGAAGACGTAGCAGCCCAAATCCTCAGCGAAGATTAGGGACGGGAGCAAGGTTGGGGGTGGGGGTGGGGGGTCATGAGTAATCACCTAGTCCATGAGAAAAAATTATATATATATATATATATATATATATATATATATATATATATATATATAGATATAGATATATATGTATATATACACATATACAGGTGTGCCAAATTTAGGTAGACAGTACAGGATGATCATGTTTATTCTCTTAGCAAAGAATGCATTTCTATTTTTCAATTGTTTTACCTATTCATCGTTTGGTCATATTTCCGTTGCAACATTAATGCAGGACATTTCGAGCACCTGAGATGCCAAACAGGACACGGTCATTATTACTGCATACTTACTTTTAGCCCACCCTATATGTGGCGTTAGGTCGCTGCAACAGAAGTGGGGACGTGTTAGCCGACACTTTTTTGTTTTCTTTTTCCTTTCTGTTCTCATTATCTCCCTGCTTTCTTTTCTTATTATGCACTGTACTCACCTCCACTGGGTGCGTGCAGAGGTGCGGTGTCGAGCAACTATGGACTTATGATCCCTTTGAACTGTCAGGATTCGATAAGTCTTGTGCTCACGATAATGCAGATGATCACACCCCAGCATGGAGCAAGTTACATCATGCGAGTAACCGGTGTAGCAGCTACCGTGGATCCAAGAAAGGGCAGATCGAGGTCCACTTTCGAGATTTCCATACCTTGACCAAGGATTGACAGGTTGTCTTGGATGCTCGCGAAACGAACGCGTGGTAAGCAGACAGCATTCGGCAAGTGCCTCACTTGAATCCAGGTAGCGACGACAAGGACAAACCTTTCACTTGGATTCCTTCCCTATTTTCACAACATTTATTCTTCTGTCCGTCTTTCAAAGCAGGGATGGCAAGTGGGAGAAAGATTTTTCTTCACGCGATCCTTAGTCGACCATGGCAAGAGACCTGACTTTGACTCCTTATGAAGTGCCCACGAAAATGGACCGTTAACCGTCGTTTACACAGTGCTGCTTTTGTTCGCTTTGGACAAACGTCTCAATTAGCTAGCGAATAAAATCATGAATACACAGCCTCTGTCTGATGCTGCGATAAAGTTAAACATGTTCAATTTTACCGCTGGCGTCTAGCGTCAAAAACAGCGCCGTGTAAACTGGCCTGGTACGTATTTATGGCAATGCAGCTATCCACATATTCATCCTCTATCGAATGGCTAGGTGCATGTTTTGACAATGCGTATCCCTCTTGATAAAATACACTAAGCACATTTATTTGTTGGTAAGTATTAAGTAACATCACGTGGTGCTCAAGCTCTCATTGGATTACGTTATATTTTCCCTCACAATTCTAGTTGTTTTCACCTCGATCTGTGCAGAACTGTGGCCTCCACTGTCTTCAACTGGTTGGCGCGCAGGTGTGACAGTTGGACTTTGAGTTAAGGGGCCAGTTTTTGCAAGCGTCTCTTCTCCAAAAATTGTATGTCAGGTAGCTCGCCGTCGTCTTAGAGAGGTTTCTCGGGAAATTATCGTTCCCAAGATTCAAATGATCAGCTCAATCCCCCACACCCTATCACACCCCTCTCGCACAGGGTCGGCTTGAACTGTGACGTCATATGTAAACAAACGATGCAAGGCAGGTGGAGGTATCTTTCTTGTCGTTATAGCAGTTCCGTTGGCGTCGACGCCTTTCTTACAGATATTTCTAACTTGTCAGACGATTTTATTCAATAGAGGTAAATCCACACCATTCAAGAATGTGAAGCAATATTTTCGCATTTACAGTATATTTGTAGTATTCCGTTGCTGATTAATCAGCGTTTCCATCATTGGTGACATATCGCGCCAAAGAGTGTATGAGTAGCCTTAGAGAAGTGGTAAAGGAAAAATGCTGTGTAGTGCAAAGGGGAGACAAGTGTGGGGGGAGGGGGATCTGTCTCCCTCCAGACAGGAGCACATCGCAGGTGGGAACAGCGGAGTAGGGTGTGGGGGGGGGGGGTGTTAGAAGGTGAATGTAAGGTATGGCTGAGGTGATGTGTGTGACATTCAACGTTTGACGTACAGCAGCACCTGACGGGACGTTTCTGACCTTGAGGGACAATATCACACCGAAGAGGGAGAGCCATAGATGTGGTTGAGGAAATATTTAAAGAAAGCAGCAAAAAGGAGAGGATAGTGTAAGCCAAACTCGATCAGCAATGTTAAGAGCGTCAGTAGTACAATACCCGGATTAGTTCAGTTTTGCTTTTGCGTCATCAAACTCGGACAAAGGTGTCTCGGATACCTGGAGCTGGAAGAACACCCCAGGCTGTATTGATTGTAGGACAACTGGTCCCCAAAACTGTTCCCTTAGGACAACTGGTCCCCGAATGACAAGCTGGGTGGTCGACTCGTCCTCAAAATAAATTGTCTAAAAACTGTCCAAATGTGTTCTCCATTGTTCGTATATATGTTTTTTTTAATGTTTTGGTGTTTTTTAACTTTATTTTTTATTTTTATATATGTTACTAAACATAAGATGATTTAATAAAGTGTTGTACATAATATATTATGGTAGTTTGATTCTTGCTATTTTGAGTAATATATAATACCTGTTTATTATTCAATAAAGTGTTGTACATAATACATTATGGTATTTTGATTCTTGCTAACTATCTCAAAACTATTGTTTAAATGAAATTTGTTGAAAAAAAATTGGGGACGAGATATCTTATTTTTGGGGGACCAGTTGTCCTAGGGGTGAAGATTTGGGGACCAGTTGACCGTTAACAGCTATATTACCGACAACCCCCTCGATTCTTTATCTATCTCCCCTCCCTCTCTCTCTTTTTCTCTCTCCAAGTATTGAATTGTCTTTTTATACAGTAGCATTAATACAATTTGCATCTAAAGTGACGAATGTTTCTGTAACCATTCACCATGTACTAGAACGTGATATATTTGTGATTTGTCATGATTACAATTCACTTTTTCAGCCTATCGACGTAGGTTCATACCATTTATTTTACATATTCGAATAATTTTCTGAAGAAAAAAAAGACGAGGCATCCCCGATCCATTTTTTTTCCATCCGGCGATACCGTTCCTATCGTCCTCTCTCAATGGCGTAATACAAGTCCTAGATTCTGTTTGATAAACACCCAGACAAAATGTTGTAATGCTTGCAAGTGGGTTAGGTCGTTCTGCGTGTTTTACTTGACTGCCGGAGTGTTTGTTCATATTCTTTATTCGACTTTGTTGTGGATCGAAGTTTCTCCTGTCGATTTGCGTGCTTTTGTCATTGGAACTCGTGGCCGTGATACTTCCTGTCGTGTCTTAAAGCGTCGCGTCCACACGATGCCACGGGCCCTCCAGTTCTTTGTGCGTGTTGTGTTGCAACTTCGAGACCGAGAAGGAAAAATACTCCAGCTTAACGCCCCTGGTCCTGTCTTTGTTAACTGGTACGATATTGCTTACGGTGACACATCTCCGGGAGACTCGCGACCCCACCTCTCTTCGCCGCGGGTTTAATAAACGGATCCTGGGCGAGAAGTACGTCCAGTGTTAGCAGAGGTTTTGTATTCAGGGGCTGCATTAAGACGGGGTCGAAATATTTCGGCCGAAGGCCCTTCGGCGGAATGTGAAAACACGCCATTTTGGCAGAAGGTCGTTGGTGATTTTATAGATATATGCGCTGCCTCTAGTGCTTTCCTGCCTTTCCCCCCTCATGTCTTTATCCATGCATTGTTCCTGTGTAGAAGATGTTGGCGTTGTTCTATGTAACTAAAGTTACTTGTTCTGTAGTATCTTATGTCAGCTTGTTATTTCATTATCTTACCTTGACCGCGACCTGTTATGTAGATTTTGTCATCCGCTGTACGCTATACCCTACATGATACGGTCATCGTTGGTGTTTTCATTTGATTTTTCTCTTATGATGTTGCCTATCTTCTTGCCTGATATTCAGTCGGTATTTATTCCTGTTTCTTTAAGTATTTATCTGTTGTTGGAGATAATATGGGAACAGTTAGGTATTTAAATGCTGTGTTCCATCCTAACCCTACCTATACTTGTCATTATGGATTATCCTTACATGAATGTATATATATATATATATCACATTAAGCATACCTTCGACCAAAATATCAATTTAAGTTTAGGTTTATATAAACTCCATGAATTTATTATTAATAAAATTGTAAGAAATGCTCCAAGTGTTACCAGGCCAGGGTGATGTAACGTCATATGACCAAATGTCCTTATAATGAACACACTTCTCAACCTGATTTTGAAGCATCTTGTGTGTCCTTTTGTTTCCTAGCTTGTCTACTACTTCATGTGTATATATATATATATATATATATATATATATATATATATATATATATATATATATATATATCCACACCTATGTCTGTGTAACTATGTATTCCTTGATAATGTCTTAAATAGACGAACACTTTCGGACTAAGCTTCTTATTTACCAGTGTTTTTTCTGCATATTATTTTCACGTGCACCTTGTGAATTACTACAAAATATATATGTGTGTGTGTGTGCACGTGCACATACACATAGCTGTTTCCACAGTGGTGTGTGTAGCCTAATTTAATAATGGTGCTTAGTAATCTCGACTTTCTCCCAAGCCGCTGAGGTAGCATGAGTCACTGATGCTGTCGACGTGCACCTTGCACTGGCATGTTGTTTTTGTCCACAGAGAGAAAACGCAGAACGTCTGTGCGTAACTACATACAAGGAACTACG
Source organism: Oratosquilla oratoria (assembly GCF_046742065.1). NCBI lineage: Eukaryota > Metazoa > Arthropoda > Malacostraca > Stomatopoda > Squillidae > Oratosquilla > Oratosquilla oratoria. Next base: position 43,616,309 of record NC_134792.1, on the reverse strand, counting down.
TCAACCCCGTCACGAACAATTCGGGACTCGAAGTGTGGAGACGGCTGTCGTCGAAGTGGAGTTCGGTACTCCGCACCGTAGTTCATTGTGCAAGACCTCGAGACGACGGCGACGGCGACGGCGACGCAACTGATGGGTGACTCACTCCCGCAAGCCTAACGTGTTCGACTCTCGGTATTACAGAACCTGTACCAAGAAATGCCTTTGTTTGATAATGTGTCACTGGACAAATTTTCAACCTTAAGCAAGTTGAGCCAGCCTCGAGTGAACTCTTGGGGGGGGGGGGGGGGCACGACATTTGGGCACAAGACATTTGGGCACAAAGTGTCAGGTACGACAGTTGGTCACAATATGAAATCATCATAGTGACAATCAAGCAAATTAGTCTTTTTTCAACTACTGCCTTTGATTACCCCCATCAGTACCCAGTATCCCATGTATTTGTTTTATTTTGTCCTGGCACCAGTCTTTTCTGTTCAGTGTAGGTATGACCTCTTGGAGTGGAAGGGTCAAAACTAAACGCTTCGTGAGGAGTAATGCGTGAACAATCTTGACCCGCTTTTACAAAAGAAAAAAAAATCGAAATGTCATTACGGCTGGTCAGATTCTTACGAGGCCACTTTGTCGGCGGCGCTGCGTTGCAAGTAGACAGCTCAGACAAGCGGCGCGTTGTCTAGGGGCGGCCTTAACCCCTTCCGTACCAGGTGGCACTTTTACTCTCGGTCTGGTTGTCGCCGGGGTATTCTATTCACTTCTGTGGCATGCTGGTAGCAACGAGGTGGCGCCACGGGGACGAACAGAACAAACTGGCGACAGCCAACACAAAAAGGAAACCATCGCTCGATACGGGATGAAAAAGCCCAGCTGGAGGTCAGCGGTGGGTCAAGGCTGGCGGCCCAGCTGTCGTCAGTGGCCACGAGGAAAAATGGGCCATCATCTGCCACGGAAGAGGGAAGGTTAGTTGAGACGTGTCCAGTACTGAACATACCGGTGAATGTCAATTACCCTGTTATCCCGGCACATAAGGTTAAGGTGACGGTTTTTGCCGCAGACAAATAGCCACCTGTCACCGCGGCAGGCGCCAATGTGTAGCTAGTCTACTAACTCGAATCCAGGGGTCAGGAAGAAGAAAACGACCAAGTTGCTCGAGGGAAAGCCCTGATATGACCTGACCTGACTCCTCGTCCCTCCAGCTCGCAGTGTCTCTCCTTCCTCCCCCTAGTCATCTATTTCCTCAACATCATCATCTACACCCTCGTCATACCCACCTTTTCCCCGTTATCTTCGTCCTTCTCTTTACAGCAGCACTTCTCCTCCCCCCCACTTTCCCAATCTTCCAGAAATACCTCTTAATCACTCGTACTCTTCCCTTTCACTTGCTTTTCACCTCGACCGGGCCTCCCACTTTCCTTCTCCCCTCTCCTTTCATCCCAAAATAACTTGATATTTTCTTAGTCTTTCTCTTTCCCTCCATTCGTTCCCGCTCACTTCGCCTCTTCTCCCCCTTCCCTCCCCTATTCTCATCTTCATCTCGTCCCATTCTCATCCTTAGCTCACCAACCTTTTTTCATTTGTTTTTTTTTCTCCCTCCCTCGTGGAGTTTAACAATTGTTGGCCGCCATGACACTTTGTATACACGATTGAAAAAGTATCGCGTGGGTTTTGCACGAAGTCGTGTGGAGCACCTAGCGAGAGATGGTGGTGGTTCTTTATCTTAATGACTCCTGGTTGCGGTCATCTGTGGTGTGGTATATCATCTCGCTAGGTGGAAGATGCGCCAGTGACGCCGTATATCCGTTGTTATTAACATAAAACTAAGGGGAACAGATGAATTGTGAAGGGCGCAAGGCCCTCCTCGCCATACAAAGCTGGAACGTAGGAGGAAATCAGAATAAACCTACGAGGGACATGGAAACCCACACCCTTCCAGAGAAGGAAAGAAGGGAAAGGGTCAGTATCTTTTAACAGTGAACAAATGGAATGAGACTATCGACAGCGCTATCAAGGTGAATCTCAGCGGCTCTTGGTGCCGCTGCCCGGTAAGGGAGAAGTGGTCAAAAGTCAGCTGCACGGGGAGATAGGTCCGCCAACGCCCCCTCCCAGCCGCAAAAATAAAAATGTTTTTCCTCTGTCTCTGTTCTTCAGCATAACTAGCCAAACCGACAACAACACCTGACAGTATTCTCTCGTGGGCGAGAAGCCAGCCAGCTGGACAGCCCGTTTGCATGCAGCAGATGATATGACAGCTGCTGAGCCTGATTCTTCTCTACAGTATCAAAACACAAAAGTATCATAATTTCCTTTTTTCAAGAGTGTCATTTAGGTGAGGGGATTTGAAAAAAATCACTTAGAAGCGAAATGTTTATGGTTAGTTTTTCTACATGATTCAAAAAGTTGTGATCCGAAAACAGGATCTCAGAGGCACGTCTCAAGACCAAAGGAGATGAGGGTATTGATGGGTTTTGAAGACAGGCAGTGAGATTTTTTTGACAACCCTCTCGCAGGATCACCACATGCACGCGTCCGTAGGTAGAGCTGACTTCGTCCATCGAGTAGTCGCCCAACGGATCAAACTTCCAGGCAGAACAAGTCGGAATGATCGTATTCAGTTAGATAAACACCTAAGTAATGTTTGCCAATTCATTTTAAGTTCAAATAAAGAATGACTTTGGTTATTCATTATTCTACACCTGACCTCGTCTTGGGCCGAAAGACCTCGTGCAGGTAGGCTTCTCCACTGGAATCCAGCGTCGAAAGTGGAACGTGGGAAAATGGCATTGCAGGAAAAACAAAAAGTGTGGGGAACGCATCGCCCGGCAGGGTGAGTGCGTAGGGGGTAAAGAGTGGGTATGGGCGAGGGGACATCCATAAAGGAAAAACAGTAAAGTATAGATGGGGACGACACCTCCCCGTGTCTTCTTACTTTAGTTATTATTCCGAAGATGATGACTTACACCTCTCGTTCTAGGTGGGTGAAAGAAGAGAGATGGGGGGTTATGATGGAACCGACCTAGGAGGGGTTGGGGTTGGGATGGAGTGGGAGTGCTTATTGGGGGAAAGGGGATGGACGTAGGTTATCCAGAATGTTTTGGGGGACGCGGAAGTGTCGGTTGAGTGAGGTGAGGAAGGTAAGGTCACCACTAATGAATCAGTGGACACGCTGTTCAAATAATTTCACGTCCTCCAACGGTCCTACAACGCAGTGAGACAGCCATCGCTGACTCTTGGGATGGAAGGAAGGAAACCGTTTCTTGATTCGGGCACGCCCCAGAATCGGCATCTCCGAGTTTCCTCAAGGCCAGGCAGCCAGGCAGGCTGGCCGTCCATCAGAGACACTCGGGGGAAAATTGCTGCTGCATGTGAGGCTGAAGGGGGAATGTGTGCAGGCATGAGAGATCCTGCCTGCCTGTTTAAATATTTCCAGGTGTTGTTGCTGTTGATGATGATGATGATAACGGCAAAGCCATAATGAAACAAACCTTGAGCAAAGGTGGAGAGATTTGGATTTTTTTAGCAGGGTTTTATTAGTGCACTGGTAGGGCACGATGCCATTGATAGGCAATGCACCTATGGTACTATACATGTTATCGCCATTTTATTGGGTTACATAACATAAGAATAAAGGAGACTGCAAGAGACCATAAGGCCTACACTAGGCAGCTCCGTATACATCGCCACCTGTCATCCCCATCCATAAAGTTGTCTAATGGTTTTTTAAAACAAATGATAGTTTCAGCGCTTACTACATGGTTACTAAGTTTATTCCATTCATCGACCACCCTATTTGTAAACCAATTCTTGCCTATTTCCTTCTTAAATCTAAATTTGTCCAGATGGACATGGTTATTAATGCGTCCTTTTTTAATGTGATTCAGTGTGTAATTTCTCTACAAACACGTATGTACTGAGGTGGTTTTCATGGTCACTCACAATGTGAAAAAGACTAGAAACTGCGGGACGAGGAGAGGGAGAATTGGAGGGGGGTGGAGAATATTACGTAAGTGCAATAACTTGGACTGGGAAGTCAAGAATAAAACAATTGGTTTGTCTTCACGACCGGGAGGAAGGGTGTAGGGTGGGAGCAGGTTGATTTGGAGACGGACGTGCATGGAACAAAACGGTTTCCATTTCATATAATTATAATTACTAACTTCAGTGTCTTACGATACTGCTTCTGACCTAGGGCAGTGGACTAGATGCAGGGATGACCCGTCATCCAGGAGGTGCCAAAATAAAAGGGATGGAGGGGAGTGGAGTATGTAGGGGATGGAGTAGGTGGGAGTGGTTTCCATGCCTTTTTCTTTTGGCTACCTTCCGTGTAAGGAAAAAAAAAATTGGTATATGTATGTATGCTTATTATTCTAATGACATCGGGAAGAAACTTGGGAATGATAATTGATAATAATTTAGATATGAAGAAAGATGTACTGAACACAGTAAAATTGTGTAACTACCATCTAAAAAGTCACTTGAAAATACCTAAATGAAGATAACAAAAGGTACTTATTACGTGAACTAAAGCGTTTGAAAGGTAAATATTAATTTCAATATGGTATAGAATAAATGAGAATTACGCCCCAAGACTATGCTCCTAGTGGAAGTAAAAACAATACAAACATTTATGGAATGCAATTGGAATACAGAACTGGAAAATATTAAAGCTAAATATAGAATGTAAAACAGGATGGTAAAATTGCGACTAGGAGGTCAATTATAAGGCCTCCTTGAGATTTTTTTTTATAATAGAAAGATGACTGTAACTAAATCCAACAGTAAGTTAATTAAAGCGAACATACCCAAGTTTGAACCTATCTAGTGGTCCGATATCGAATGATAACATATCTGCAGTAATTTTCATAATATGGATATAAGATTTTTAAATCTGAAATTTGTCAAATCAATTAATATTTTCGGTAATCATATGTCTTGAAATGATAGGCATTTATAATGTTATACTTCAAAATTCGCATAATCGTTGTTTTCGTGCATCAGAGACATCTAGCGTGAGATCTCTAAATGATTGTTCACCTCGGTCCGACTGAGGCTCCGAGCCGTATGTTTTCATTTTCTTCAGTCAGTCAGCTGTTGGGGTGTGTTGGGTGGAGATGTGTTCTTAATCCAGAAGTTTTCAGTGGATATATCACTGGTTATCGAACATGGAGTTTAAGAACGTGGTCTTTAATGCAGCACGGGACGGAAAGCTGCGAAGATTAAAGGTAAGAAGTAAAATTTGTGCTCTGTAGTGTAGTGGGGATGATTGAAGAACAGTAGGAAGTCATGCCGTGTTCGCGACCTCTCCTTCCGCGCTCACCGCCAAGCCCCAAGGACATACACAGGGTCTTTTCTTCCGCTCTTTGTTGCCCTCTTTACACGAAAATGGCGAATTGAAATGGCTACTCTTCTTTGAGAGTATCTGATATTGATGGGGAAATGGGAGCGAATAAGTATATCGGTTCAAGAAATGCGTATGATGTTATTAATTACGCCCGTTCTGCTATGGTGGAGCTGGAATGAACGAAAGCAGACCACAGTTCAGGCACGATCGAGAGGAAGCCACTCGATTTTGGCAGAACTGGGATGCTTTTCTATATCTTGTAATTGCACTAGAGTATACTCTTTTCATCCTTGATTGCAGAGCATGAATAGGTAGATCATATACGTGTTGTAGCAGCCTTCGTTGCTATAGTTTAAACGAGCATATGGTTAAAGAAGGGATGCATATACTGTTACAAGTAGATCACATCAGGGCAACAGAGGAAATAATCTGTAAAATGTGGGTTGTTCCTAAAGAATAATTGTTTGATCTCTGAACGGTCAGTAGCATTGTAATTTTTTGGATAGTCCAGGTTCAGAAACTGTTTGCATTTTACTTTTCAATTTGTCATATAATGTTTTTGGGGTTATCTATTACTCATCAAGCCTAGTTACATTGATGTTGGAATAAGCATAACAGATGCAAAAGAGGTGATTAGGGTGTTTAGTTAGACTTTTCTGGATTTTGCAATTAGCAGAAATATTGACCCGATTTATGTTGGTGTGTGAAATTGAATCTTACTTATGTTTACTTATGTATGTACTGGACGCTGGTTTATTGAACCTCACTGTCCAGATCTTCCGTATCAACTTCAAAGTCTTCTTTACATGTGGAGAGTAGGTAAAATTCCTGAATCACTTTGGCCTGGGGGATAAGGAAAGAATGTTGGGCTTTTTTTATGCTGTGTACATCTTGAGTTTAACATCCTTGAGGTACTGTTTGTTATAGCTGCGTGCAAAAAAGTAGCAGTCTCATGCCTGAAATTTTTCTGGGCTGTCCTCTGCCATCTGAGCACAGACTATTTTAATCTGATGCAATGATGAGGAGCTTGTAGGTTTGTATTTGTTCTGCAAGTATTTGATTGATTAGCCATTATTGCATCATGCGAAAATTTTTGTTGTAATAGCACAGACGAAGATATTTTTCATGGTATCGTGCCCAGACAATCATGTAAAAAAAATACTGTATTCTGCACAGTAGTCAGCGGCGGCGCCAGGAATTTTTAGTTGGGGAGGGTAAGGGGGGGCTGAGCAAATTTTTTTTGGGGGGGGCTAATAGTAATATGATAATACACATATTATCCTCATTTCAGAAGGGGAGGGGGGTTAATGGTAGGGCTAGCACTGATGGCTGACAAATCTTTAGCCCTGGCAATTAACAATTCCACTTGATAAAATTATTTTAATGAGTGTTTTAAATTTTCAATTTGCTCATTTCAGTTGGGGGGGGGGCTGGCCACTTTTTTGTGGGGGCTAAAGCCCCCCCCAAGCCCCCCCCCTGGCGCCGCCACTGACAGTAGTAGTTCTACATCATCCACAGCTTTGTGGATTTAATGTGCTTGTGGGATATAAGAATGAATTAGCTTATTTAAATTTTTGTAATATTTAGGAGAAAAGCTCAATGCGTGTTTATTATAGCTGAAGCTTTGGGATGGATGAGGTGAAGGGGACACTCTCAGTCCTCATTTCTGGGACAAGTCGACCAAATATGCCGAGAGTTGTGTGGAATAAGAAATGTGGCTGCATCGGAACTTGCATGGAGATTGGGGACTGGGCTCAGGAAGTGAAGTGCTCTTTGATATATATTCCCAACTGATGGTGGTGGTGGTGGGAATATAAGTATGCATATTTTAGTTCAGGGTGGTACAAATTATGATTTTGCAAATTTAATGTTTTGAAGAATTTCTTTGGAAAAGAGGGTCTTGAGTAATGTTCTCAAACAACTTATTTTGCCATGTTAAGCATGGAAGGGGTGGGAGGAGCAAATTGTGTTTGTAATTGGGTCCTTCAGAATTCTTGTGCCCCACTGAGCAAATGCCTGATTTTCCATTGTTTCTTGTTCTTATATGGAGATCATTACATTTTTGCTCTTTTCCTCTTCTGTTGTTCTCCATTTTCTTTACCTTTACGGCATCATTGTCCCCCAATTTTACAGCTACTTTCTTCTCAAATTCATTGTATGCCAATCTGTAGTGATGTATGGTGTCTTTTATTGTAGATATAATTTTGATGTTGAGTTTTCTGGTGCAATTGTTTCTAAACATGGTATAGTCCACAAATTATTAAACTTGATCTAGCAATAGTTAGACCCATCCTTGACTATGCGTTACAGTTTTGGTCTCCGTCCTACAGAATAGACATCAATTCACGAGAATCCGTACAGAGAAGAATGACCAAAATGATACATGGACTCAGAAATTTGCCTTACGAAGGGAGGCTTAGGCACCTTAACTTACACTCTCTGGAAAGACGCAGAGTGTGGGGTGATCTAATAGAGGTGTTCAAGTGGATCAAAGGCTTTAACAAGGGTGATGCAAACAAGGTCTTCATATTAAAACAACAGAGCAGGACTCACAGTAATGGTTACAAACTGGACAAATATAGATTTAAAAAGGAAATAGGGAAGAATTGGTTTACTAATAGGGTGGTTGATAAATGGAATCACTAGAATCAGTACAGAGAAGAATGACTTACACTCTCTGGAAAGACGCAGAGTGTGGGGTGATCTAATAGAGGTGTTCAAGTGGATCAAAGGCTTTAACAAGGGTGGTGCAAACAAAGTCATCATATTAAAACAACAGGGCAGGATTCACAGTAATGCTTACAAACTGAACAAATTTAGATTTAAAAAGGAAATAGGCAAGAATTGGTTTACTAATAGGGTGGTCGACGAATGGAATAAACTTAGTAACCATGTAGTAAGTGCTGAAACTATCAGTTGTTTTAAGAAACGATTAGACAACTTTATGGATGGGGATGCCAGGTGGTGATGGGTACGGAGCTGCCTAGTGTAGGCCTTATGGTCTCTTGCAGTCTCCTTCATTCTTATGTTCTTTTGTAATCCACATTATTGTATGCTGTTCTCCTGTTTACTTGTATTCAGCATTTAGCAGTTGACTTTTCTTGTTTGATTGCTTTTGGACTAATGGCAGGGCTGGACATTTTCAAATCTCGACAATTCCCTCTTCTCCTCCAGATTGGGCCCAAGATGTCTATCAACTACTACATTTAGCCAGTGACATAGATACGGTCACACATCACTACGACACTTACAGGGACCAATGATAGATATGCATGCGGTGGTTCTGGAGGTTGAAGCTGCCAATTTTCAAAACTTCTCCACAACCTTGCCATTAGGAGGTGCAGCCATGAGAGGTTGATGAGCTGGGCTGGCCTAGGATCTATATGTATCAGATTCCCCTCCTACCACTTTCAGCCAGTCATATAGGAACAATTTCCCTATAGTTACAACACAGACAGAAGTCCAAAGTTTCTGTTGGGAGGGCCCAAGAACAGTTGCCAAACACTGGGGGTGCAGGTTTTCTACATAGTGAATCTCAAAGCAGTAGTTGTTATTACAACACATTCCAAGGTTATTCCCAGAGAGATCTGTGGGAGGGCATGGGGTCTGTTGCTTGTCACTGTGGGGCTGTGGGTTTTGCAGCTTATTAAACCTGAAATTATTATTATCATTACTCTGGCATAAGATCTTTATGATGGTAACTGATGTGATATTTTCTGAAATGTTCCCCATTATTCAGAGTGTAATCAGAAACTATACATCAAAACTTATGTCAGCATGACAGCTGAAAGGATGTCAGATGTTGAAGGCTTTCAACATTCTGTATGTAGGACACCAAAGCCCTTGCTGTCAGTATTCTCACACCAATATCATTTATGGCCCCCTTCATTGTGGCTGTTATCAGGATCTTTGATTCAGCGATTTGACCCCATTTTGGCAAATAGTATGTTATCAGGTGACTGCAGTAAATTGTTCATATCCTGCATTGAGCTACGCAAATTTGTCTTTTTGAATTGTAAATGATGGAGTTTGTCAATAATTGTACTCTAGTAAAGGTCTAACCAAAGTTATGCTCTACCAGCATGTATGATGAAATATTTGTCCATGTAAGTTTTAATGTTTGTTTGACAAGACTGACACTCGACATTTTGTAGTTTTGAAATTTGTCTTCCTATGTCTTGATATAATTCCAAATTCTTTGGGGCTTCGTCACGTTCATATCTTTGTTAGTGACATGTGTTTATATACAAGACATTATGTGAGATCTTGTTTATACATTTTGGGCTTGGGTAGATCATTAATGTCTATCCAGAACAACAGTGGGCTTGTGGTCTTCCTGTCTCTAGTTTGTAAGAAATTGCTGAAACCAGTTATATGGGCTATTTCTGATACCATAGGCATCCAGCAGTCAGGAGTGTTTAATGAGGGACCTTATATAGTGCTTTAAGTCCAGCATTTTCTTTTTAGCAGTGTCCATAATAAAGGAATATTTGATAATTTCCATTATCTTGCATGCATCACTGTCAGTAAAATTGTTCTGTAGGGGAGGCGTACGAATGGAGATGCATTTGACACACAGAAACTTCTACCTGCCGATGGTGAATAGATAGGAGCATAATTATAGGCTGAAAAAATCACTTGACTATCCCCTCATAATGTGACATAGTCTTACCTTCCTAATCCCAATAGGTACGTGAATTTAGGTTTTCGTAAAGATTCTTTCAAAAACGGTATTCTTTTTTTTATTTCATCTCCAGTCATGTACCTATTTGGATTAGGAAGGTAAGACTGTCACATTATGAGGGGCTAGTTAAGTGATTTTTTGAGCCTATAATTATGCTCCAATCTATTCACCATCGGTAGGTTGAATTTTTTTGTGTCAAATGCGTCTGCATAGGGCAAGTGCGTCTCCATCGGTACGCCTCCCCTAACTGCCAGAATGCATGACCTTCCCATTGTGTAAAGGTTTGCTTCCTTCCACTGTCTACTGTCCTGTGATCAGTTGACAGTTTGAATAAATTTGAGTGTGGGTACAAACTCCATTGTGAATATTTTTTTTAGAAATCAAACCAAACTCTATTCTTTAAAATAAAATCTGGTTATCCTCCCATGTTACACCTTAACCTTACTGTTTAATGTTCACTCCCTGAAATTTTACGAAATCCAACATAGTGACCTGCTTACAGGCTCAGGAAATGAGTGGCCCCAGGCAAAAATTTGTGTTCGGTTAAGAATGTTAATAGCTCCACTCATTAGGCAGGTATGCAAAAGTCTTGCAAACCAATAACTGTTTGGACAGATGTCACCATAGCCCATAAAAACACAAGTGCTGACACGGCACAACAGTCAAATTAGTTTTAAGTAATTTTCACTGCACAGTTACTTATCTTATCAAGAGTTGGGTGGTTGCCATGGTTTTGTGTTCAGGAAAACCATGCGGAGTTGGAGGGAGGAATGTTTTACCCAAAACATTAAAAGCATGTTGGGAAAGATGGCCTGATTGTTTCAGCGACAATCTTTGGAAATTTATCTTTATTGTGCAAATGTAGTGGATAATAGTGTCTGCATCACAATAACTATTTTCTGAGGGTTGTATGGTAGGAAGATGGTCTGCCCAACAATCTTTGTCTGTGCTGTTCCCAGTCTAGAGTGAGAGTATTCATAATTAGACTCAGCTGGATTAAGTAATCTAACATTATTGAAACTGCCTTATCTGAATGAGTTGATGTTTGACATTTCACAAGTCGCTCAACTGTTCATAGAGGAAATGACAAACTGTCTTCTCCATATATATATATTTCACACTGCTGATACTTAAACTAAAATAGAATTGGCACAACTTAACATAAGCTAGGAAGAATTTAATAAGGTTATTCAAACTGGATAGCACTTCTTTTTTAATTTTCCTGACATGCAGCTATTTATTTAATTTTGTAGTATTCCATCAATAGTTTGCATAATTGGTTCTTTCCGCTAGTTCCAGGCTCTTTTTTTATGCTCTCAGTAACAAAGGTAGGGAAAACCTGTGTAAAATGAGATTAAGAATGTTATTGGAGATGAGGGGAATAAATTATTAGCATATAGATAGTCGCAGAATGGGGTGGGGTAAGTTGGTAACATGCTAGAAATAAATGGTTACGATTGGAATATTTTGCATAAGATGATGAAATGAATTGGTTAATTTGGGTTAATTGGGCATGCATTAGTTACACCAAAATGTTATGTAGGGAAGCTTTGGAGTGCATGTAATTAATTTATAGTACCTATCTTGTAGCAATTTTCACACGAATTGTCATTGGTACTTCAGGGGACAATTCTATCTGGGATGATATCATTTATTATCTGGATCTGTATAGGTATTGTCCAGGTCGATGTTTCACTGGATCTTATTGCTTTTGTGTTCCTCATGATTGTCTATTTTAATGGTGTTGTTGATCCTGTTGGCCGTTAAAGTGGATAATATTATGCACCGGGTTTCTGGGTTTCTTTGTTGTGAGGCCATCATATGTTTTGTGGGGGTCTTCCTTTTATGGGATCTTGGCTGCAGCTGCAAGCCCACTTCCTGACTCTTGCCGCTTGTATCTCTTGTTCATATTTTACTTTTTTTATTTTGTAACCAGTTCCCAATACAGACCACATCGTGCGTCGTCATGGGTTTCTATTTATTTTTTCTATATCTTAGTTTGATTTATTATTATCTTTGATATTATCAAGGTCTTTTTATTTATCTTTTTATGGTCAGCCTTCTCCCGCGGTTTGTTTAATTTTCCTCCGATGAATTTTGTTTTTCGTACGTTGTTCTGAAAGAGCCCTCTTGTTTTTTGATAAATGTATGCAGGACTTTATGCTTTGTCACTCACCTGGCTCCCTGGTCCAGTGATCTGTGCCCTCAAGTGGCTTAGGAGGAGCTCTTAGTGAGGAAGGAAGTCTTTCCCAATGTGTCCCTTCTTCGACTGCACTGCACTGACGTAGAATTTGAAATGCTGTCGCAAATCATTGCAACATACTGAATGGGTGGGCGTTCTCTACAATAGCGTCAGAAATGGGAAAACATATATCACACGAGATGTTCTTGGGATGAATCCAGAGTTAGGGAAGAGTTACTGGGAAAAAGTCTATATGTTTGCGCTTCAGGACCGCCTGCTTTGTTTACAGAGTGAGTTATAAAGGTGGCAGTTGACGCTCCCGTACCTTATCAAGGTAACCAAGGTGGTTGACCGCGTTTTGTGGTCGGTGACGGACGACTAAATGCGTCGGGTGCAAGAAATCCAAGGAAGACTAGGGTTGTTGATGTCGAAGAACAGTTTAGAAGCAGGATCTGCCGGTCGATTTCCTGGTGCATCCTTGGGAGGCCCGTAAGATTTTTTTTTCAGGATATAGTGTCTTGCTTGTGTCTTCGGTACACTTCTGTAATACCCTGATGCCAACGGGTTGGGGGGGGGGTTGCCTTCATTAGTCAGAGGTCCTTGAGCCCTTGCATTCTTCGTTGTGTCGTGTCATTGAGTGCCCCAAAGAAAGAAAGAGACAGACGCCTGCCTTCCCAAGAATCCCAGCCATGATGTCGTTTCTGTTTCATCATGTCACTTCTATTTATCGTCAGGCAGTTTTATTTGTTTGAAGTGAAACCCCTTACCCGCGACGGGAGCGTTGGTGTTCGGTAGTCGAATTGCCTCGCTTTGTGGTACACCTCATACTCTCTCTTGCTGTAGGCGCACGCAGGAGTTTTGTAGTTTGCTGTAGGCTGCTTTCTGCCGCAGCACTTTTGCCAAAGCTACCTTGTCTGTCCCTAGTGACGAGATCCGTCCCGCAGTGTCTCACGTTTTTCCTTTATTGCATCCCTTAGCTTGCGTACGCGCGCACACACACGCACCCGTGTGCGCCTTTGATCCTCCCTTTTTCGGTGTGGCCCTCCATGACCCCTTCCTTGACCTCGTCCACCTTGTTCGTGTCTTGTCCTTGCTCTCTGACCCCAGACTCCTTTAAATTTGTATATTTTTTTCTTCGTCGCTGCAATGGTTTTGGACAACAAAGGCTTCGCGTGGACGAGCTATTTTTGGGTTACGCGAAGTCGGGGAGAGAGTGGTGTGTGTGTGACCAATTCCGAGCATTTACTATGATAGGAGGAGGAGGGGGAACGGGAGGAGTACCTGCTCTGAGTTGTCCATTGAGGTCTTGATGAATATGGCGGTGTTGCGCAGTGAATTCCGACGACAGGGCTGGAGGAGAGGGACGGCGGATAGGAGCGCGCCCTTGGCTTGTGCATGAGCTGAATACGAGTAGTTTTGACATTGTCCGAACAATAACAGTAGCAACAAATTAGGGGGGAGCAACTCAATCTGCCATTTTGGGACGTTACGTTGTTGCAGACCTTTGTGATGGATTTGGTTAATTGGTGGCCAGAGCGAATTCTGTAAAGTGTGTCAAAAGGTCAAGTTGTTTGACCTCCATACACGCACTTGTACACGACACGCACGCACGTGCACACACTGTCGAGTTACAGGAGGACCAAGCACACACTTGCGCACATGTGCACACCCTGTGCACCTGCTGTGGCTTTGCAATAATAGTTGTACGGCTGCATGGTGTCACGATCTGTGTTGCGACGCAAGGTGGCCGGGGGGGGGGGGTGTGTAATCGGGATCTGTTGTTTCGATTGGCTGACCGCGAACGCCGTTTTCTTTATGGGCCCCCAATCACACACTATTGTGGGTTGCCTCCTTGGCTGGAGGTGGGGGGAGGCCGTTTGTCTTGTACGGTCGTTGTTGTTGAAAGTCATGAACTCATTTGCGAGCAAAGCATTCATTCCTGTTTGCTGTATACTATTAAGTATGTTAAAGTATGTGTTGGCATGGTGACCCTCTTTGGGTGAACTATTTTTGTCATTTTCGTTGTTTCGCATGTCGATTCGGTCAGATGTGAGGTGTCTTATATAAATTTCCCTGGAGTTATATTTGTACTTTTTTTTTCCAAGAACCAGCGGTTGAATCTTCTGCTGGTCATTTCGATGATGTAACACACCACTAGGGCACACACACGCTCTCTCTCTCTCTCTCTCTCTCTCTCTCTCTCTCTCTCTCTCTCTCTCTCTCTCTCTCTCTCTCTCTCTCTCTCTCTCTCACTCTCTCTCTCTCTCTCTCTCCTCTCTATCCTCTCTCTCCTCTCTCCTCTCTCTCTCTCTCCTCTCTCCTCTCTCTCTTTATCCTCTCTCCTCTCTCTCTCTGTCCTCTCTCTCTCTCTCTCTGTCCTCTCTCTCTCTCTCTCTCTCTCTGTCCTCTCTCTCTCTCTCTCTGTCCTCTCTCTCTCTCTCTGTCCTCTCTCTCTCTCTCTGTCCTCTCTCTCTCTCTCTGTCCTCTCTCTCTCTCTCTGTCCTCTCTCTCTCTCTGTCCTCTCTCTCTCTCCTGTCCTCTCTCCTCTCTCCTGTCCTCTCTCCTCTCTCCTGTCCTCTCTCCTCTCTCTCTCTCTCTCTCTCCTCTCTCTCTCTCCTCTCTCCTCTCTCTCTCTCTCTCCTCTCTCTCTCTCTCCTCTCTCCTCTCTCTCTCCTCTCTCTCTCTCTCTCTCTCCTCTCTCTCTCTCTCTCTCTCTCTCCTCTCTCTCTCTCTCTCTCTCTCTCTCTCTCTCTCTCTCTCTCTCTCTCTCTCTCTCTCTCTCTCTCTCTCTCACACACACACACACACACACACACACACACACACACACACACACACACAGATAGAGAGGGGGAAGGGAGGAAGATATTAACAAAATGTCATGGCAGAATTCGGTTCATGGGCTCGGATACGCATGTCGTTGCGTCATTTTCTTGCACCATTTAAGTCGTTCCCAAGCCATGATAGTGATGTAGGATGTTTTCTCTCAACAACCTGAATCCATCGGGGCAATTTATAGCGACAAAATCGCTTCCGTACTCTCACGTGTGACCGTGGGCCAGTCAGCGATGTCTCCAACCATCCCACCGTCTATGTGATCATATTCTTAAGATTCCGTCCACTTCCCCTGGAAGTCCCTTGGAGTCCGCGGCGGACCGCTTGGGCTCTTTGTCCTGTCGGCGATGGTGACTGGGTCCCCTTGGGGTTTCCCTGGGACCTCTTTGGCGCCGTTAGGTTAGAGTGAGGACAGGATGTCGTTAATTTGGCGCTGTTTTCCTCCAGCTTGGCCTGGAGGACTTAAATTTTTTTTTTTTTATAGTGACTATATAGTGTGTTGTGTCCGGACAGAGGATAAGGGGAGACTGGGGGCGCGTTAGCCGGATACACTTCCGTTTTTTCCTGTTGTCGCACTTCAGCAGACAGTCCCAGGGACTGTGGGTCCTTAACACACACCCCTCTGTGGGTCCTTAATACCCCCCTCTGTGGGTTCTTAAGACCCCCCTCCCCCTCTGTGGGTTCTTAACACCCCCTCCCTCATCCTTTGTGGGTCCTGAATACCCCCCTCCCCCTCTGTGGGTCCTTAATACCCCCCTCCCCCTCTGTGGGTCCTTAATACCCCCCTCCCCCTCTGTGGGTCCTTAATACCCCCCTCCCCCTCTGTGGGTCCTTAATACCCCCCTCCCCCTCTGTGGGTCCTTAATACCCCCCTCCCCCTCTGTGGGTCCTTAATACCCCCTCCTCCTCTGTGGGTCCTTAATACCCCCCTCCCCCTCTGTGGGTCCTTAATACCCCCCTCCCCCTTTTGTGGGTTCCTTAATACCCCCCCTCCCCCTTTGTGGGTCCTTAATACCCCCCTCCTCCTCTGTAGGTCCTTAATACCCCCCTCCTCCCTCTGTAGGTCCTTAATACCCCCTCACCCTCTGTGGGTCCTTAGCTCCCTCTCTGTGGGTCCTTAGCACCCCCCTCCCCCTCTGTGGGTCCTTAATACCCCCTCCTCCTCTGTGGGTCCTTATTACCCCATTCCCCCTCTGTGGGTCCTTAATACCCCTGTCCCCCTCTGTGGGTCCTTAATTCCCCCCTCCCCCTCTGTGGGTCCTTAATACCCCCCTCCCCCTCTGTGGGTCCTTAATACCCCCCTCCTCCTCTGTGGGTCCTTAATACCCCCCTCCCTCCCGGCTGCGGCAGCTCTGGAGTCACTGGCATCCAGTTCGGGTCCGGCGTCGGGGCCGAAGGAGTGAGACGGAGGGAGAGGTCGCTGTGTAGTCGTGCAAAGGGATTGCTTGTGTATTGCCACGGGTGGGTTGTTGCAACCTTGGTGGTGGACGGCGGAGGTTAACCGGCAGACAAGCCATTGTTTCTTAC
>NC_134792.1:43595406-43599246 GCF_046742065.1 Oratosquilla oratoria | reverse complement strand
GGTACGAACTCTGAAACCTCCGGGATTTGCAAATGGTGCGTTTGCTGGGGCTAGGACCTTGGTTTTGAGAATGGTTATGGTAGATCTTGTGATTATTATTGTACTCATGGAAGTCTCGAGTGGTTGGTTTGTACGACTGTATAGCTTCTTGAAACTACTCGACGGGGAGGGGATGGGTGCAAGTTTTCAGGTTTTTTGCTTAATTATGCTGATCGGAGTTGCTACAGTTTTAGAAAGGTGTAATGGGGGTGTAGCCTTCGTACCAGATGACGACATTATTTAGATGAGCCAGTCGGGGTTGTTTTTGTAATTCTTCTGGCTCTTCGTCTCCCCACCTCCCGTACTTTCTGTTTACAGATGAAGCTCTATTTTCCAAAGGCCAGGTCAGTCGGGCCGTGATGCTTCTGCGGGAAGGAGTCTGCCTTCCACCTGGTTTTCGGAAATAGGAAAAAACTTAATAGGAAAAAAAATAATCCTTTCAGAGGATTTGCGCAGTTGGGCTGCTTCGGTGTCTTTGGGGGTTGGGTGGGCTGAAATGATTTTGGTGGGTGTATAAACATTGGTATTTGGTACCCTTTCCCCGAGTATTATTATTATTATTATGAAATGCAGTGTCTTATGGCACTGCTTCTGACCCAGGGCAGTGGGTGAGATGTAGGGATGACCCGTCATCCAGGAGGTGCCAAGATAAGAGGGAGGGGAATGGAGTATGATAGGGATGATTGTGGGTGGGAGTGGTTTTTTTTTGCTACCTCCCTTATAAGGGGGAAAATGCCTTTGGGTGGCGGTGATACAAGCCAGTCAGTGTTGTGGTTGACGTTGATGGCATAATGGTAATTTGAGGATGGTGATGTGTGTAGCCTTGATGGTCCTGTCCAGGATTATCGGGCTGACCCATGGTAATAGTGATGGCATAATGGGAGGAACTGTGTAACTTCCATGTAATGGGGAGATAGCTCAGGCTTGGAGTTGCTTGTCTCGCGATCGCTGATATGACCTCTCTTGCATTTACATAAACAGTAGAACATAAGAATAAAGGAGACTGCAAGAGATCATAAGGCCTCCACTAGGCAGCTACGTATCCATCACCGTCTGTCATCCCCATCCATAAAGTTGTCTAATCGTTTTTTTTTTAAACAACTGATAGTTTCAGCGCTTACTACATGATTACTAAGTATTCCATTCATCGACCACCATATTTTGGCTCATGCTTTCATGTGATTTCTGTCAAGTAAAATAATTTCGTCTTGCATTCAAGGGTAAGGTCGTACCATTTCTTGTTTATAGATGCCAGTGACCAGTATCGCTCAGAGATGGGTTCATAATCAAAAGTTTCGTGCCTGTGGTCCATAGGGGTTCCGCTAGATCACCCAAAATATTGCCTTATAAATTCACCACCTTTCATATTTGACGCCGAAAAAATCCTTTTGACGAAGGTCTGACAAATGAATCTGCTAAATCCAACACATGCGATCGAGGTGTACATTCTTTTGTTTTATTTATTGACTTGTTTATGGAAACGTTGGTTGGCCTTCCTGATGTTTATGTACATTGTCACAAGACCGGTCGGACCGGGTGCAGTACCTCGCACCTCAGTGCTGGTTGCGCCACGATCAGCTGTTGTTGCCTGGGTAGCTGTGTATGTATGTGTGTGTACGTGTACCTGCATGACTGTTTGTTTGGGACGAGTGGCTGGTTGGTGACGGTGGGTTCGTTATCAAAGGATTACAAAGGCAAAGCATGCCGACAGGAGACCTTTTGATCCATATCTAGGTCGATGCAAAAAAAAAAAAAAAAAAAAAAATCATATTAATAATAAATTAAAACTATAAACAATGTAAACAATTAAAATACATAAATAAATGCATTGGTATAGTTGAATAACAAACAAACAGGTAAATAGTAAATGATAATAAATTGACATATAACTAATAATAAATGAAAATCAGACAGACAAATTATAACAAAACAAAAACAAATAATATAACATAAATTATAATAATTACAGCATCTTACTTAGGTATTTATCTAAATGATTCTTAAAGCTTCGAACTGAACTACATTGCACTACCTGTGCAGGAAGTTTATTCCATTCATTAACTACACGGTTGGCAAAGTTGTTTCTACCTACTTCCAAATTGAATCTATTTCCGGACAGTTTGAGACCATTGTTTCTTGTCTGATTCTCATTCAATGTGAAAATTTGGTCACTTTTGATGTTGTCAATTCCCTTTAAAATCTTAAAGACCTGTATCAAGTCACCTCTGAGTCTACGCTTTTTTAGGGAAAACAGATTCATGTGCTTAAGTCGATTTTCGTATGATTTATTTTGGGTATCAAAGTACCCATCCCTCTCCCTCCCTCCCCTCTCTCTCTCTCTCTCTCTCTCTCTCTCTCTCTCTCGCTCTCGCTCTCTCTCTCTCTCTCCTCTCTCTCTCTGTCTGTCTCTCTTTCTCTCCTCTCGCTCTCTCTATATATATATATATATCTATGTGTGTGTGTGTATGTATCCCTCTATCGCTCTCTCTCCCCATCACGCACGCTGTCTCACCCATCTGTTCCTCTCGCTCTCCTTCCCCATCCCTCCTCTCGCTCTTCCTCTCCCCCGGCCCTTCCTCTCCTCTCTCTCCACCTTCCCTTCCTCTCGCTCTCTCTCCGCGTGCCCTCCTCTCGCTCTTTTTCCCCCTCACCTCCTCTCGCTCTCTCTCCCCTCCCCTCCTCTTGCTTTTTCTCACCCTCCCCTCCTCTCGCTCTCTCTGCCTCCCCTCCTCTCGCTCTCTCTCCACCTCCCCTCCTCTAGCTCTCTCTCCCCCCCTCCTTGCCTCTCGCTCTCTCTCCCCTCCCCTCCCCTCGCTCTCTCTCTCGCTCTCTCTCCCCTCCTCTCGCTCTCTCTCGCCCTCCCCTCCTCTCGCTCTCTCTTCCATCCTCCCCTCCTCTCCTCTCGCTCTCTCTCTCTCTCCCCTCCTCTCGTCGCTCTCTCGCTCTCTCTCCCCTCCCCTCCTCTCGCTCTCTCCCCTCCCCTCCCCTCGCTCTCTCTCTCGCTCTCTCTCCCCTCCTCTCGCTCTCTCTCCCCTCCTCTCGCTCTCTCTCCCCTCCTCTCGCTCTCTCTCCCCTCCTCTCGCTCTCTCTCCCCTCCTCTCGCTCTCTCTCCCCCTCCCCTCCTCTCGCTCTCTCTCCCCCTCCCCTCCTCTCGCTCTCTCTCCCCCTCCCCTCCTCTCGCTCTCTCTCCCCCTCCCCTCCTCTCGCTCTCTCTCCCCCTCCCCTCCTCTCGCTCTCTCTCCCCCTCCTCTCCCTCTCCCTCTCCTCTCGTTCTCTCTCTCCCTCTCCTCTCGTTCTCTCTCTCCCTCTCCTCTCGTTCTCTCTCTCCCTCTCCTCTCGTTCTCTCTCTCCCTCTCCTCTCTCTCTCTCTCTCTCTCTCTCTCTCTCCCTCTCCTCTCGTTCTCTCTCTCCCTCTCCTCTCGTTCTCTCTCTCCCTCTCCTCTCGTTCTCTCTCTCCCTCTCCTCTCGTTCTCTCTCTCCCTCTCCTCTCGTTCTCTCTCTCCCTCTCCTCTCGGTCTCTCTCTCTCCCTCTCCTCTCGTTCTCTCTCTCCCTCTCCTCTCGTTCTCGTTCTCTCTCTCCCTCTCTCTCTTCTCGTTCTCTCTCTCCCTCTCTCTCTACCCCTCGTTCTCTCTCTCTCTCTCTCTCTCCCTCTCTCTCCTCTCTCTCTCTCTCTCTCTCTCTCTCTCCCTCTCTCTCTCTCCCTCTCTCTCTCTTCCTCTTTCTCTCTCCCTCTCTCTCTCCTCTCCTCTCGTCTCTCTCTCCCTCTCCTCTCGGTCTCTCTCTCTCCCTCTCCTCTCGGT
>NC_134792.1:43580406-43592906 GCF_046742065.1 Oratosquilla oratoria | reverse complement strand
CTTTCAGGGAGTAGATTTGATATGGAAGTAGGAAGAAACAACTTCGTCAACCATGTAGTACATGAATGGAATAAGCTTCCTGCAAAGGCAGTGCAATGTGGTGCAATTCGTGGTTTTGATTAATGGCTCCCATTTATTTGATCTTATTTTATTTTTAATTTATTATGGTCTTTAGTGTGCACTGTTATTCTTCTGTTTGTTTATTAGTTATCATTATCTGTTTCTTTATTATTTTATTACTTTTTCCGCATCCGACCTAGTTGTGGACCAACAGGTCTCCTGTCGGTATTCTCTCTCTCTCCCTCCCTCCCCCCTCCCTCCCCGACACATGTGGGAGAGGAAACACTAACTGGGCACATTATTATCTGGAGTGTATTGTGTCGCTCGTTGGGTCTCTGGAAGGCTCAGACTCGAACTGGCGGGGCTTTGGCGCCCGTACCAGAGGCTTCTGCCCAACCTGAGGTTTCCTTCTAGAGATGGTTCCCCCGTGTGGAGAACCTGAGAGCCGAATCATAGGCACACCTTCTCTTCACCTTGCGCCGCGTCTGTCAGCTTGGATTGCCTCTGCGCAGTCATCTGTAACCTGGACTTAGCCGTTAAATAACTCAGAAGCCGCTGCGGCAGCGGAACGGCAAAGCCATGGTTGCATGTCCTCGATTGCGACGAGTAAGAATTTGCATTCCCGGGATATTTTCGAAATTCGTCCTGGAAATTCTGTAAATAAAATTGAGATCGTCACAGAGAGTCAGGGAAGTGGTTACGTCATCGCGTGTATCCATCTGACGCGGTGGGGGGTGGATGGGTGTGGGGGGGGGGTTCAGGTCCTGTTCCTAACCGGGCGGGCGCCGCGCGATAAGCTGTGAGCCCCTGTGTAGCTACCCGCAGAGATTGGGGTTAGGAGTGTGGGGAGGGGGAGCCACGGGGGATGAAGGGAATGGCCACGGGAAGCGATAGCGAGGACTGGATCCCGTTTTCTGTTGCGTGATCCACCCTTTTGTCGCATCTGAGGTTGACCACTTCGGCCTGGGCCGTGTTGCGTGCTCAGGGCTGTATTGACCCTCCGTAGTGGTGTGGGGCTCTCCTCTTTGTTCTGGCTGGCGTTGGTACTCGGGTGACGAAGACGATGTCTGGGCTTTGGGGGGGGGGGGTTGTTGTCTTACGAACATTTGGTTGCTTCCCGGGCGATTTTATTCATTCTGGGGACATCCGTGTCCTCGTTTGTGGGGTGGGGGCTGGCTTCTGGTTAGGGAAGTTTGTATCTTATCAGTTCATCGAGTACTTGAAGAGAAACTGCGCTGCTGTCTTAAGTCATTGTATGGTGACGGTCGTGTTTGTGTTGTTTTGTTGTTAATATTTTTATCTATTTATTTTTTAATTGAGAAGATTTTATGAGTGTTGATTGAATGCGTTTGAATGCGTCCTTTGCAAGTATGGAAGTCATTGCGATGCAATCTTGGGCGGTGAAATGCTCAGGCATGTTCCCCCCCCCCCCCAAGTCTCCGCGCCGCATTGGTAAGTGACTATTTATGAGCCATGTTGGCGTTGCATATACGGACAAGGTGCCGCGTTCTTACCGCGGCGATAGGCATCTAAGGTTATGTGTGTGTTGTGCGCGCCTGTGTATATCACCATGGTCTTGTATCACGTGCTGGGCTTAGGATAGACCGTGTGCGTGTGTTTCGCTATGGGCATGGGTCTGGGTTCGTGATAGATTGTGCGTGTTTATGATAGTTTCTTTTCAAATGGAGATACGGTCGGGTGGACTGATGTCCCTTGGATGTCGTGTGCGTGATCCAAGGTGCCGACTAGGTGGAGAACGTCTCCCTCCCTTGCTTGGGGATGTGGGGTTGAGTGATTTACATTATGGGCCATGTATTAAGGTTTAAGAGCCCGCTATAACATATGGCTCGGAGAGAGAGAGAGAGGACGTACCTCTCGCGCGCATCGTTCTCCACCTCTCACACACCCACACATACACCCGCACACATAATGATGAATGGATGACCAGGTGGCGCGGTGAGGCGAACGAGGCACTGGGCAGGCTGAGGACCACGATGGGTGCCAGAGGGGCGTGCTTGGCATTCGCCTTGAGTACTTGGAGTTGGTATTGGTACCGAGGTACGTGGTTGTCAGGAGTAGGCTCTCGTTGCAGGTCTTGAAACTAGTTCGTGGAAACCACTGCAGCGGTTGCCCATGCCTGTAGGGTGCGTCGTCATTGGTGGCATTTCCTTCGCTGGGAAGGGGTTTGGTGCCCGGAGAGGTATATAGGTTGGCGACAGCCATGAGTGGCATCCGGCACGTAAAGGGGGGGAGCGGTTATCAGTGATGGGTCATGCATAGGCACACAAAACGCGTAGTAGTAGTGGCGTCTAGAATGCAGTTGCTGTGTAGGTGGAGTTAATATCTACTTTCAAGGATATTGCACTATGATGTCATTTTAGTCATGTTTCTCGAGCGATTAGGATTGAGAGAAATGCCGTTTTCTTCTATTGTGCAGTTTCTTCCAAGTCCCAACGCAGCTTCTTGATTGTACATGCGACCAAATGTGGGTACTTGCAAGAGGGACGTCAGAGACTCGTCAACTTTTCGCCCGTCTTCAAAACCCTCAGGCGGTGCGGTCCTCAAGGGCTGCCGTTCTCTCGTGATCGAACTCTCTCTTCATTAACTCAGACTGTGTTTGATCCACCTTTTCGTGTAATCAGAGCGCACGACCGGCGTCCGTTGCCCTTCTACGAGTGCCATCAGCTGGTGATCTGGAAACATTTTAAACAATGAAACATGGCCAACAATCTAATGGGAAGGTCTGAGGACCTGTGGGATTGTGAGGCAACGGTGCTCATGTTCCCGGCCCCCCTTTCGTGTTACTGGAAGGTGCTGGATGAGAAGAAGCTTGGTTTGCACATTTAAGTTTAAAGAATTAGGCTCATGTAGAAGGTGGTTGACGGGAGCTGTATATGATGACTGAGGTGCCGCCTAGGTGGAGAGCGTCTCCCTCCCTTGCTTGGGGATGTGGGGTTGAGTGATTTACAGTATGGGTCGGGGGCTTGAAGAAGTGTCGTTGATTTAGTGTATGACTAACACTCGTTTTTGCCATCACTACGCCGGCGAGGTTGATCCTCCTCCTCCATTTAGTTGTTCTTTCCTTCGCACCCATTTGGTCGTTCCCCGTATCTTCCCGGGTTCTTAGTGCTTTTGGGTGCCCCCTCAGCCTTCGTTTTCCTCAGCTATGCCCATCTCTTGTCCTGGTCCTCCTCCTCCTCCCCCGTTCTACCCGGGCGCATGTATTCGGCTCGTCCACGCTAGTCGATGGTTGTCGTACCCAAGGTTCAAAACATATCATTTTCATGATTTCACTGGGTGCAGGTTCTCATTTAAAGAGTTTGTAATGTGATTTATTGATATGTATATTTACAAGATATAAATTAATTACTTACTTTTCGGCATATGGATTAATATTTGTTACCAAATAAGTTGTCTCAATAAAGTTTCATTCATATATATAGTTTTATTTTAAATTGAATTTTCCATATAACATCGACAATACTTAGAAATTAATTAATTTGTATTGTAACTGGAAATAGTCACTTAAATCTGAACAAGTAGGGAAGAAAAACTTAGTAACGGAGAATGAGGTATGGATGGGCCTAGTTGAGCCCTACTGCTCAAGAGGGGCTCAGGTGAGGTCAGACACCTCACCCGATTTCACATTGGCAGACCTATATGTATTGACCTTGGTCGTACCCATCGTCATCACAATATCCGTCCTTCTCCTTCCTCCTAACTTGTCATGCAACTCCCCTATTTGTTCATGTGCCTTTGTATGTTACTATTTTCTTTCTCCTCCTCCTCATCATCATCATCATCAACCTTCCACCATGATCATGTGGTTCTTAACGACTATGCCCCTGTCGAGGGATATACGGAGGATCAAGAGCTCAGCCGCCCTGTGAGGACGTCCTGCCTGACGCCTTGGGTGCCAAGGGCGTGCAAATAGGAAGAGGAGCCCGAGGGGGAGGTGAGTCAGGCCAGTCAACAGAATATGCAGACAAACAAGGTTGCAGTGGTTTGCAAGTGTAAACCAACTTCTACACGGACCCTTTTGCCCCGCGACGAGCCGGGATGCAAAAGTATCACATGGATATGACGAGTTGAACAAGACTCGTGAAAGTAATCGTAGTTTAGTTTTTGCTACAATGTAGTAGATTGTGGGCTTGTATCTCCCTCCTGTTTCAACTCTAAAGGGAAGTCCAACGGGCTGATCCCGCGTCTCCCACTGATACGGGGGAGGGGGGGCGTCCTCGTGCATGATGGTAGTTCCATGCTATTGGAGGGGTGGAGCTATGCCTCTTCGGGTTGCGTGTTTAATGATTTAGGCCTTCGTGGGAGTAGGAGGGGGAGATAGATGTTCCGGGTAGCAAGGTTACCCTTGATTCACGTCGAAGCCGCTGCGGGCTATGTTGGACACCTTGGCCCTGTGCAGTGCCTCCTCTATTGGTTCTCAGCATGCGATGCAGGTTCCCTCGTGCCTCCAACGGCATGCTTCCTTCCACGATGGCTCTGCAGGCCTCTTCGGTTATTGTCAATCGTCAAAGGGCCCAAGTTTACGTTAAATTCAGGCCGTGCACCGTTGTCTGATGCCTTTGTTTGCCTCTTCATGAAGTACAAGTAAGCGTCATACGCGTCGTATTCACATATATCGCAACGGGTGCAAGATGGTTTGAAAGGGTGAAGATATGGCTGGAGGATCAAGCACGTGTGAACCACTTAGTCATGTCAGCCAGCGACAATCAATCGCCGCCATTGATTTCGTAGTACACTCCAGAGGCGATTGACAGGCCGACCATCTTTGCCAGCATTGTTGATGGTGAGGTTTCTCGCTCTGGCCTCGTCCGAGGTGCGAGCGAGGTCGTGCAGAGCTTCGTACAAAGTGCGAGGGCTGGTAGGTTCCTCCAGGTGCCGATCTCAGTTTGTTGTGCAAGGAGGAGGGAAAGGGGCACAGTGGCTGCCCAGCTTTGTTAACCGTCCTTGAGGGTAGACAAAGGCCTGTGCGCGAGGTTCACCTTAGTCCTGCGCAGGGTGGCAAAAAAAAAAATACTGTTGGTGACATCACACTGCGGCGTCACCCCCCGGGGGCCCTGCTTACCTGGACCCTCGGAAAAGGACCAGGGAAGGCGCCGATCCACAGTTGAAAGGTGAGGAAGTCCCTCGGGGGGGTCGTGACACGAGGTTCGCTGGAGGACGGGTTTTGGCGGGCCGAGGTCACAGTGCCTCCCAACCCCCCCCATCTTCTCTTCTCCCCCCCCCTGTCATCTCTCCTCTCCTCTTCCCCCCCACCAGCTTTCCTCTCTTCTCCCCTCCCCCTATCGTTTCACCTCTCCTTCCTGAAGGAATGTGTAGGAGATGGAGGTTGACATTTTGAATTGTGTTTTACCCAAAGTATTTTCGTTTCGTGCAGTGGTTAATGTATTTGCATAATGATCGGGGAGCTGCAGTGTCGTGTTTTTGGGCGGGCGGATCCTCTTGGACCCGGTGGTTGGGGACGTCCATTATCTGGACTTTCTGGATGACGAAAAAAGAAAAAGATACCGAACACGTTTATACATGTGGGTGCTCTATGCAAGGATCTCGTAGGAATGTGCGTGACCGCCTCTTTATGTGCTTCTTTGTGCTTTTGCGTTGATGTGTCTGGTGTTGTTGAATGGTGATGTGGATCTATGGTTGTGTTAAGGTCACCCCCTTTGCTGAATGAAGTCGACTGGCGGTGGCAGGAATATAAACCAGTCTTTAATGAAAATTTTATTGATGTCTTGGCGTGTGCGCTGGCATAGAACACCGCACAGTCCGACGGAACAGCTGTTGCGTTCTTTGCGACGTGTGTGTTCCGTCTTGCTGGGTTTTCGTTTTGTCGCCATTTCGTTTGAAAGTCCCCTTGGCATTTGACCTTTCGATTTGGGCTGGAGTGCCTTCCGCCGTTTAGTGTCCGTATTTGGGTGAGGAGGGGTGGGGTGGGTGGGGGGCTGCATTGGCTCGAGTATTAAAACTAGAATCGAGCAATAGTCGTGTTGTAAACGATGCGCGATCCGCCATGACCGCCCCTGACATTATTTGGACAATAATATCCATCCTCGTCTAGATTGAACTGACCCGACCAAAGAAAACTTTAATTACTTTTTGACGATATCGTCGTGATCTTTGCCTGTCGTACTTTGTGCTCGTTGGGCGAAACGCCCGGGTCGGTGAATTCCTTTGCGCGAGTGGACGCTTTCATGTTATGTGGGGTCGGCGGGTTTTTGCCTCGGCCTTGGAAGTTGTGGGCCCGGATGGCCGGAGTCGCGGCACTTTGCAACTTCAACGTTTTGTTGTTGCGAGTGGTTGGGATCTCCGTATCCACTTGATCTCGTTCTGCCTGGAAGGGGGCGCAGGATCCTAGGAAGCCGTCGTTAGAAGGTAGAGAGAGGGGAGGGGTGTCCGCTACGGCAGGAGTTTTCGAGGACATCGTAGGGCGTGGGGGGGGGGCTACGAGTCGTACCCCTCCCTCCCGGTCCCCTTGCGTTCTGCCACCACACTCCGGTTGTTACGCAACACTTGGGGCGAATGGGCTCAGCCGGACCCGCCGGGAGGTTTAACCACCGCTTCGTGTTCTCCACGTCCTGGTCGACGGGATGGTCGGGTTCTCGTGATGAGGCCTTGGAGCCCCGATTTCCCCGTAGGTACTAGAGCCTTTTAACTCTCATGTGAGGAAGGAATCAGGATCGTATTGTTGTTGCCTGCGACGGATGTAATGGAGCTCAGCCTCCTCTTCTCTCACTTGTCTCTCTGTGCGTGCGCGCGCCTGTCACAGGAAGCTGGCTTTAATGACACATGATCCTAGAGTGGTATGGGAAGGGTTGAATTCATTGGCGGCATCGTGTTGACTCGCCTGGGGTGGGGGGCTGCTCTCCCCCTTCGTTCGGAAGGTGTTGGCAGCGCCGGCCGGAGTGCATGCGTGCGTTTCGGTCGATGAATTCGCGCCTGAACACGGCGGCTACAGCCTCAGCGTCATCGCCTTCGCCGCTTGTCGCAAGCAGCCTCCTTGATTGTGCAAGAGGAGAGGCTTGTCATACACTGGCTCTGAGAACAATAACTTTACATATTTTATTAAATGTTGACTTTGTTAAGTTATAAGTTGGTATAAAAGAGTGAAGAAAGAAAATTGCCTGTTGCGTGTCCAGGTGACCAGTGAAAACCTGAGCTGTGGATGCCGGAGTACTCTTCAGTATTTGTTCGTTTCGGGTTGCCGGTGTTCTGGCGCCTCGCGGGAGGCCATGACCCTTGTAAAGAGAGGGAGAAAGGGCCGTGGAAGGTTAAACGGAGAGATGAGGCTCCCTTTCCTCTTAGGGGCAGTGTAAGCCTCGTAGTTTTTTTTCTGTTTCAGACAGGGGAGTTGGGATGACGTGCATCTGTTTACCATAAACTCCTATGCAAATTCACTTGAATACAGAATTTCCTTAGAACTCAAATTTGCGCCAGTGTCGAGGGCCTTCTGGGGGAGCCTCATTGTCCTCGGAGGTGAGGGGGTGGGGCTTTCCTTTGGCTGCACTTGCGCCCTCAGCTGAATAAAATCGATGTTGAGTGGGGAGACACAGCTGCAAGCAGATGAAGGTGCGTTTCTTGTGTGTGCCCACCTCCACTCCTTTCCCAGTTGGGAGGGAGTGGCGCTGACTAACTGGGTTCTGAAGTAGCCGGAAGCTTTCAAAGGTGGCTGGCGACCCTGTCCCGATCCAGATGTTTTTGGAAGGCTGGGAGGTGACGTCACGACGTAGGGATAGGTGGGTGGGCCTACAATTTGGACTGGGTTGGGTGGGGATTGTGTGTCGTTGGGGGAGGGGTGATTAGAGTTGCCTTTTGGGGACGGCGGGGTCGAACAGGGTCGAGGAGTCTCGTTGATACACAGGGTAGGTAAGCACAAGGTATACAGAATTATTAATTGCCAACTTCCCACCCCCTCCCCTCTCCCCACCTCCCTTTTGGTATAAAATGATGTACACGGTTACTACTAGTTTGCTAATTATTATGCGCAGCGACTGACTGCTCAGATAAGCACGCTTCATTTGCATGACTCGTCCTCGTGGTCTGTAGGCACCCTTGGCCACTTGTCGCAGCTTCGGTAAGTGGATGGATGCGTCGTCGGCACGATTTGGAAGAAGAAGAGTGAGTCGTGGAGGGAGAGGGGCCACGTCGAGTGAGTGCGCATGTCCTGTCGCAATCCCTATTACGCATGTGTGCGGGGGTCTCTTGCGTCTGGCTTGTTTGTCGTTTCTTGGCTTCCCTTCGCGACCTCGTGGATGGGGTCTTGGTGTGCATTGTGGCCGGACCCCCGTTCGAGTCTTGCAAGAGTGACAGAGCACGGCTTGACGACCTGGGCGACCACGCAGCATGTGACCCGTGACTCACTGGTAGGGTGGGGTGACTGCGGCATGCAGACGGGCCCTCCTCTCCCCCCTCTTGCGCCTCCACGCTGGCCTCTCTCTCGGGGTGACTCACTTGAGCTTGCTGACTTGCAAGCAGGAGGGGCCTCCTGTGCTGACGTCGATCTTGGTGAATTAACCCTGTTGGCGCTCGCCTGTGGTGGACCTGTTCCGACGAAGAGCTGAGCGACGTCGTAGGTTCCGCTCAGGTGTTTCAGAGTCAGGACAGAGTGTGGTGGTTGCAGTAATTGGGGCTGAAGGAGGCACCTCGTCTACCAAAGCTCGGAGGGGAATGCTTCTATATCTGAAGTGACGACGTACGGCTTGAGTTTTCTGTACCTTTTGAACTCGCGAGGAAATGTGTCAGCTAAAGGAGGTCAATGGGGGGGGGGCACTGGGTTGGCGGGTTAGTGTTTTGAGTGTGTTTTCATAATGGGGTCTGAAGGGGTTTTGTTCTTTTTTCATGAAAAGTGATCCATCGAGTTTTGTTGTGTATGGCTCTGATTTTGCGCGGTGGCAACCGATTTTACTCATTTCTTTTTAATTTCTAGTAATTTATGTCTTAATCATTTCTTTATATATTCATTTATTTATATTTTACGGTGCAAAATGTCATGTCACAGCCATTTTCCCAGCAAGGGTGTGTTTTGCATGTAACATCCCGTGGTTTTTTTTATACTTAGAGAACATGTTTGACTCCTTTTCACTTTGCTGCCGCGGGGTCTGAGCGGCACAGCGGAGATGTACAAGGAGGCCTTCTTAAGCGCACCCAGAGTCGGAAGTGGCGACCTTGACGGGTCGCGCGGCTCCGAGGTGGATGGTTTCACCCTCTTCCCGCGTCGTCAGTCAGCCCTTCCATCAACGATTCCTTTTGTTCGTGAAGAAATTATAATTATTTTTTTTTTGTGTGATTATCTTCCTAGTTCATTTCATTCCCTATTTGCACGCTCACGTTTTATCTACCTTTTATTTATTTTTACCATACTAAGATTTTGTTCGAAATATAAATGTTTCGGCCTGTCGTCTTTGCTGCCTTTAGATTTTTGTAAGCGGTGCCGTGTGACCAAGATGTTGCAGAGCCATACACAACAGATCTGTCTGTCTCCGTTCTTTCTCATGGGGTCTTTCTCGTTCTTCACTTTCCCCAGTCGCTGTTCCCTTTCCATTCCATTCCGTACCCTTCTGGATCTCTCTCTCTCGTGTCTCGTTTTCAGCTTCTAGATTTTTTACGGAAACCTGGTCGGGCTCAAGAAGTGACGGAAGATTTCGGTGGAGGAGTGCTCTGTGTCAGTCAGCTCGGGTCGGGGCGACCGCCCGCTCGCCCTTTCACACAGTCACAGACACACACAGGTGGTTTCAAGGTCGTCTGTTTCGCAGTACCACAGGAGGGAATGACTGCCTCCCCGTGTTGCCATATCACGTCTATAAAGAGCCAGGCACCTCCACAGGGTGCCACTTACCCCCGCGGGAAGCTCCTCGACGGGAGTATTGACAGGTGCGAACCGCTTGGGCCAGGGATGACGTGAGGGAAGGGTTATCACCCAGTCCCACGGTCGGTCGGTTGGTGGATGAGGGGGCGACCTGGGGTCGAGCAAGAGCAGCGATTGTAATGTGACGCCATATGGTGTGTGGCAGGCGCCGTGGGGACTGGTTTCGATGGCACTGTAGTGTCAAGGAGAGTGAAAGAGTAATAGTTCCGTGTCCGGTGATGGCATCACCAGACGGGGTCGAATGAATAAATGCATCCGAGATGTGATGACGCGTGCTTCGGGGTGCCTTGCTTTGTCACCAGCCGGAGGAGGAGGAGGTGGGGGGGGGGAGGAGTGCGAGTGTGTGGTGTTGTTTTAGTGCCACTCGGAGATTAGTTCTTGTGGCCAGGCCTGTTGGTCCGGTGGCATATCTCTGCGTTGTTTTTGGCTTGGCTGCGCTAGACACTCGGGTGCCGCCATGGGGTCTCTCGTGAGTATGCGGGTTAAGGTTGCTGCCCCATGGCCTAATTAGCTGGTGGTGATGGGGGGAAGGGGGGCTCGAGATAGAAAGTATGGAGCTGTCCTGAGTCACCGTCAGATGGGGGGAGGGGACGGGTGAGCGGGTGGGGGGTACTCTTGTGTCATCTGCTTTAGTTGTGTTGGTGGTGGTAATTGGTCGCATCTGGAGGCTGACGAATGCCAGATGGTGATGATGCCCTTTGGAGGCCTGGCGGGGAGCACCAGGCTTGCCCTTGCCCTATAGAAGATGACATGTGCCTCCTGTATACCTGCCTCCCAGAACCTTGTCGTTTGTGGGGTGGGGGGGGAGCATTTCGCTCATGCTCGCAGCAAGGTAAAGTTGCGCAACACCATGGTGGCGTTTTGTATTTTGTTTTTGTGTGTGTGTGTGCGCGCGCGCAGTTTTCAGGTCAAAAGTTAGTGAGGTAACATTCCTAACCCTACCTAACCCTACCCAACCCAGAACGCGAAGTCTCGTTTGTTCAGGTACGCCATCCATGAGGTTCTTTCACATTGACGGATTGGTGTCCCTTCCTTAGAAAGAGTGGACATGCTGGGTCAATTAGGGAGCAGTGGTGCTATGTACCTATGCCTCATTCGAGACTATAGTAGAATATGTAGGCCTATTTGAGAATGGCGCAAAGGTCTGGTTAGGGGACCGTCATCCGTGGGGTAGGTCATTGAGACTGCTTCGTTTCTGCCCTGGGGAAGCGGCGAGGGTCCACGAGATGTAATGGAATATCCCAGGGGGGGAGGGGGCCAGCGGCAATACAGGAAA
The DNA here is from genome assembly GCF_046742065.1 of Oratosquilla oratoria. NCBI lineage: Eukaryota > Metazoa > Arthropoda > Malacostraca > Stomatopoda > Squillidae > Oratosquilla > Oratosquilla oratoria. Next base: position 43,581,693 of record NC_134792.1, on the reverse strand, counting down.
AGGAGTTAAATGACGACGGGAAATGACCCAAGGTCATCCATGAACGAGTTCCGTGTCCGCTTTTGAGGCAAAGAAAAGAGGTTTGTTTCCCCCCGTTCGTACTTTTCTTTTACTTATTTCTTTATTTCATTAGTTTATTTTTGGCCAAATGTCGGGGCAGTTAGGTTCATCTTGGCAGTTTGTAATAGCCCAAGTGGTGGTAAGGCATCCATGCAAGCGTGAAACGGAGGTTACCTAGTGTTACAACCCGTGTCGAGTTGGGTGGAGGAGGAGGAGGAGGGAACTGTGTCGCCCGCGAGAAGGGGCGGGGTAGGGGGGGGGGGATGTGGTTTGGATGCGAAGAAAAAGCCCCGGATCGACCGCGCAAGTAATGCCAGGGCTCCCTTCGTGTAAATACTCTTTTCTCTAATCGCATCAGGAAATGTGAACATTGATAAAGAATTATTTTTCTTGGTACGCCCTCGACCTCGCTACCCATTTCACTCCTCTTTCTCTTCTTTCTTCTTCGTTTTTTCTCTTATCTCCTCACATTTTCTCTCCTCTTTTCCTCACACTTCCTCTTCCCTTCTTCACCTTTCTCCTGTTTCCTCTTTTTGCGGATTCCTCTCCTGGTGTCTCTTTGTCCGTTTACTTTCCTCCTCGTGACCTCGGTCTCGACATTTCTCTGATCTCACCCCCCCTCCCCGCCCCCCAACCTTCCACCCGCCGATACCCGGGTCTGGCTCGCCTTCACAATCCACCTCACCACCCAACGCGCCAGGGCTCTAACCGTCTCCTAACCTTGGTAGTTGAACCCCCGTTAATCCCCCCGACCATTTATGTCGCAACTACGCAGAGTACTTACTGCCTTACCTCCGATCTGCCCTTCTCCACCCCACCCCTCACCCCCCGCCACCCAACCACCCAAGCAACCCACTCACTCACCCGCCAGCCCACCCCCAGCCTCTGGGATCCGTTCACTCAGTTGCTGACCTTCCATCCATCCATCCATCCACATCCATCCATCCAACCAACCTTCAGCACCTTCACCACAACCACCCCACTGACCCACCTTGTATATTCAAAAACGTACACATTCATTTAAATATACATGTGTACACAGTTGTGTTGCCTGCGTCTGTCGGTCTGCATCTAGATATTTTAGTTGTTGTTTGGCGCGGCGTATCTCCGCCGTGACGGGTGAGTGTATGGACTTCACTTCTTGCGGGACCTTAACCCAGGTTTGAGTTGAGCAATTACCGGTGGATTGCTATTTGGTGCGAGGGAGGCGCGTGGGGCTATTGTGGG